>NC_090209.1:25343721-25663721 GCF_033026475.1 Channa argus
ATGAAGAGCTTTTCTGGCTATTGGTACTCGAAGCGCTTTACGCTGCTTCACATTCACTCGCTGTAAAAACCCTGACTTCCTGCGTCTCACCTTGAAAAAGGTACTCCTCTGTGTTCATGTCAGGATTGTCGGTGATGATGTCGAACGGGGACCTCCCAGCCATCATCTCAAACATCAGCACGCCCAGAGCCCACCAGTCCACACTGAAGCCTGGGAAGGCAAGCAACAGTACGATTTCTCCACACGTGGTGCATTGGTTGCACAGAAACACTCATTTTGCATTTCAAACTTTAGCTTTTGCTTTGGTACATTGCTGAGCTGCATGCGCTGGTGTGGGGCACGATCGTGGTCCAGCCCCCCCTTTGCTTTTCATTACGATTTAAAGATTTATTACTAGTAGCACAGAATTTAACCCCGTGTGACTTCCTGTATTCACCATAGTCTTCTCCTCTGAGGATCTCTGGTGCAATGTAGTTTGGTGTCCCACAGAAGGTGCTGGTGGTATCACCCGGTCTGATCCCCTCCTGAGTGGAAGATAAGGAAAAAGAAAGAAGTGCAAAAGTAAACCCATCAGCCGTCGCCTAGATAAAAGAGACAATGTGAAAGATATGATATGAAGAGTGTCGGGAAAAAAAGACAGAGGCCCTGTTAGCAGCTCCAGTCAATACTGATCCACTACATAATTGATAGCGTTACACCAGCTCTGCACATGATCTACTGACACCCAAAAAAAAATTAAAAATCTCTCCTTCTCTTACTTTGCACATGCCATAGTCTGTGAGTTTGATGTGTCCCTCGTGGTCCAAGAGAACGTTGTCCAGCTTCAAGTCACGGTAGATGATGCCCTTTTCGTGAAGGAAGTTGAGAGCGATACAGATCTCAGCAGCGTAAAATCTGTGAGGGAGGGGACAGATGTGTGAGTTTCCCCCGTATACACAGCCAAATATGAAAAGTTACAGTACACACGGTGTTCACATGGTTGTAACCCACAGTTTGACAAAAGCCAGAAAGGGAATTTGAATGAGGCTGGACTTTCACCACAGCGATCTCATGTGCTTGGTTTCCATCTTTGGTGAGTCAGGAGAAGGCTTCCTCTCCATGTGTAGGTAGCGCATGTTCTGTCAAAGTGAGAGATGTTTGACAGAGGAATCACAGATCCCACGTTGCTCCCCCACGTTTTTTGCTGTGACAGCCTTCTTTGTACGCCGTTGTTTTGCTAGCTGGCATGAGACTGATAAAAGCCGCGTCCTATCAGCGGCACCATCCTTCGCCCACTGGCCCGCCTCCCCCACAGCACGGGGGAATGCGGCAGGCAGGGCTCTCTCTGAAAGAGCCACTCATGAATATGTACGTTCATCGTGAGTTGATTAACATGCTGCTTTGCATATGTACAGCCACTGTCTTCAGAATGCAGATCACAGGGGCCGATAGGGGCCTTACAGTGCCTCTCTAAATTACTCAGCCTTTGATCCAGCTGCTATCGGAGCCGCAGCTGGAGTGACTCGCAAGGAGACGGGCACAATGAATTATAGGCGCTTTTTATATTTCTCAAAGGTGGAAAAGAAAGTGATAAGTTGGGTTTTGGCAAAATTAGCATCCCATTAAGCCTGTGTTTGTAGGAAGTGCGTGGAGAAGGTTTGAGTGCTAGTAAGGTTCATCAGCACACACACACACACACACACCAGTTGTCCCACACAACAAAGCACAAGATCTGTTTACGGATGTGGTAGAGTTTGTCCTCGGTGAAAGACACAAAAACAGCTAGAAGTAAATACATCCTGTTCTTCACCAAAATACCTTAGTGTGAATCAGTTCACTCAAACACAGTAGATGCGCTTTCTCGGTAAACTAGCTCAACTAAAATCCCATCTCAAACTCTGCCACTTGTATTTCATCCACCGATCAGGCTCTTTATTCCTGGGGTTTCGAGAAAAGCCAGAGGAAAAAAAAAAACAATATCAGACAAAGACGCCGTGCGTTTAAAAATGCTACCTACACATGTAGCACCTCAAATGAGTTAAGAGCCTCATAAGAGTTTCCATTTCCTTTTGGAGGTGGAAGGCAGAGGTGTGTGATGTTCAGGATTTAGACTCTTTAATTTCTCAGAGTGGATGTTTACCTTGCATGTTCTTCAGGGAGCTTCCTTTGCCGTTGCATATGAAACATCAGGTCCCCGCCGTTTACATATTCAATCACCAGAAATAACCTGGAAGCAAGAGCACAATGAGAAGCACGCTAAATACACAAAACACCAAAAACTCCTTCAGGTGACAGCTTTAGTTTTATTTGGATGAAAAAGGCCAGCGACATTTCTCTTGAAACACATCCACGACATTTGCGTTCACTGAGCCGAGAGGCTCACTGCATGGAACGGGTTACACGTCATGTGACAGTATTATTAACATACACACCTGACATAGCGACACACCTGTGTTTGTTCATGCCAGCAAAACCCAAGACGAGAATATTCCGAATAAATATGGTAAAAGATCAAGTATCAGATACTACAACCTCCCAACACATTAAAATCCATATAGATCCACGTTGTAACCCACAGTGACATCCTCAGTGCTTCTGATATTACATGTCTGTGTAGTATCTATGTGAAGGCTGAGAAACACTGTACATTTTAATTTGTCCTGTATTTGCACCGATGGACGTCTCATTTGTGAAGGTTTTGCTCTCTCATGAAATACATGCATCAGACTAAGACACAGTGGTAGTTTTACTCCCGACACAGAGTTCAACGATAGAAAAGTAGTGGACATTTTACTTGTGAGTAGCATATACTGATTTCCATGGATTTGCTGATGATTGTAAAAGAATGAAATTAAGAAGACAACACAGTTCCAGCCTTACCGACTTTCTGTCTGAAAACAGGAGTGGAGGCCTACTAAGAATGGATTGGTGGACGCCTGCTCAAACACATGCTTCTCTGTCTGCACCCAGTCAATATCCTGGAGAAGAGAGGGGAGACAGACAGAGACAGAGATGGCATGAAGGCAGGATAATGTATTAATAAATCAATTTGTGTGATCAATAAAAATTCTCAGACAGACGACTGTACGCTGTGCCACAGATAATGAGCGTCTTTAATACAACCCGTGCATTGAGGATTATTCTGAGACTGTTTTGTTCCTGTCCCAGTTAGAAGGGTGAACCTTGGACAGTGTGCCAAAAGATAATGAATGCCAAGCCCATGTTGAAAACCATCCAGCAGTTAGTCATTGACACGAATGAGACTCAACAAAACCTTAGAAAAATGACAGACAGAGCTTCTCTTAGCAGGCTGGGCTCAACGTGTGGAACGTAAAACTGCAAAATCTAAATCTGTGCCTGTTTTTATAGAGTCAAACGTTGCTGTAATGAAGTTACTGCCTCTGCAGAGAAGCGCGCTGCTGGTCTGATGATCACCTGACTTTCCGCAAAATAAAAGCATGCAATTGTTAGTAAAACATTGTTAATTGCTGTCTAAAAAATCACGAGTATGAAAAGTGAAAGTTATAATGACGCAGGATGACATTTGTCGTATTATCGTTATCATTCATACTGACACATTAGCATGAAGCGAAAGTACTGCTTGGTTCACTTTCTGAAGAAATCAACGCTTCACAATAAAAGAGCTGAAGCACAGGCAGCGATAAATAAAACGGAGAATTGATTTTCTGCCGTCAAACTTCAATTATAGAGAGCTGCAAGTGTTCAGCCTGAGGCAAGGAGGTTTTATGCTCCTTCAAAGTGTCATTAAGTGGATGATGGTTAACCTTTAATGTGAGCTACGACAAAGTAGGTCCACAGTTTAAGCTTCCAGTGCGGTGCTCCTCATTATTGCTTCGAGGGATTTAGTATTATACACAATATTCCAGCACAACACGTCCACCGCTGGTCATGTTGGCTCTTTCAGCAGTTTGCAGTCAGTCTGTGGAAAACTTACAAGCTTCTTTTGATGTTCGGCATTAGGCTACTACAGGGATGAATTATTCAACAAATGTGGATGAATAGAGGCATGAATAAATAATATTCATTGGGGCAAAACTGCATCTGTGTTATGGAGTCAAATGTGCTTTCATACAAACGCTGGATTTAAACTCTGGATTTTTAACTGTGAATTGTTTATGTATGGAGAAGGAAAAGTTACAGGTGGAGGCATGAAGCCTGTGACGTGATTCGTGTTGTCCAGGATTAGCGGGACAGATGCTGGATGAAGCAGTAGCACTGGACAGGGATCCTGGCCCCGGCTACTGTACATGTACAGCCTTTGGGTTGTGTGCTTTTAAAGGAGCCACGTGTTGGGCAACAGCGCCATCTAGTGGCTGTTCTTATCACAAACACAACAGAGGAGGGACAGGACAGTTTCACGTCTGCAGATGACAAGCTGCTCGACCTTTAACCTTGGACACAACTTGTCCTTTCTCTACTATTGTGACCAGTGCTTTTCCCTAACTAACCACCTTCATCTCAAGGTCCATCTTCTGCCAAAATGAAAAAATTCCAGCTAATACCTGCTACTACCTGCTGATGTCGGTAGTCCAACATCTTTATATTAACTAAATTAATGCAATAGGAAAAAAAAAATGCACAGGAATTACAGGTCAGTGCTGATGTTGTTCTGTTTCAGGGTCTAACAATCAAACACGATTTGATTTCTGCTCCACCCAAATTACTGGCACCATAGTAGATTTTGTTTGTCCAGGTTTGAATCTATTTGTCTCAAAAATCCAGATCCACATACTTTGACTTCATGTGAGGGGCGGGAAATTATTATAATCTGGAAGGACCAACGCTTTAAGACTCTAAACATGGTGGTGTTGTTATGGTCCTGTACAATTCCAAATAAAGGTAAACAACCGTCCATTTAGCAAATTATTACTAAAAACACCCTCATTTCACCTTCCCCTGCTTCCTCCTAAACTCCAACCTCCACATCTGTTCCATTTCTTCTTTGTTCCTTCCGGGACCTTCTGAGACCGATCTGTGACTCACTCTTTTCTCCCTTTGACTCATTCCTGTGATCCATCCCTCCATGCATATTTCACTGTGCTGTCATCACCCTCCCTTTCCAACTTTTAACCCTAACATTATCCTTCCATCCATCCTTTCTTCAACGTTGCTCTTTAGACATGTTAGATAGTCCAGCACTTTTCAAGCCGGACCTCTGGGACCCGGACTCAAGGTTCTCTTTATTCTAGCCAGCTAATTGAGGACCGCTTCACAGATGGAACCGAGGTCAAAGCAATTAAATAGACAGGGACGTCCAAAACTGGCAGAATCTCAGAATGTCGTCCGTTAAAACACATCTGACCCACTGAGAGACTCATTTGTCCTTTCATCCATCCTGGACCAGCACAAAAGCTTTACAAGCTGAGACGCTTTGCGTCTCCTCCACGTTTGACGCACCCAGCGCAAACTGGAGGTGGCAAACTGGCACAGAAAGTGCAGCACGTGAGGCTAAGCTTCTGGATCCTGGAGCAGCATCATGCTGAAGTTGGGGAACAGGACACCGGTACATATTTTTAGTTTATACAGAAATCAATAAGACAGGCTCATCCAATAATGTCACCATGTCACTGAGCTTCTTACTCTGTCGTAGATTTCTGCAGACATGTTTAAGCAGCTAAAACAACAACCTTTTTAGGAGAACTGCATTTCTGCAGAGTCACCAGAATGTAAAGGTCATAAAGTTTTCAGCAAGTTGTAGGACCATCGACAAACCCCAGCATCAACCATGTTACTCAGAAGAGAAAATGAAAGGCAAATGGTACAATTAGCAACATTTCAGATGCTCTTGGTTTCACTTTTACCCCCTAAGATAATCTGCCAAAAAGTCAAACAGCTTGTGTTTCTGGATCTCAGCAATAACTGTGGCAAGTATGATGACATCATAACTGAAAAACTAAATTCTAGACCCAAGTTTAAAAAAGTGTCCCAGAGACAACAAACACACAACATATGCTCAGCAGAGTCACATTCTTTCAGTATCAACGGCCCTCAGAGATTCTTGCAGCTTCGTGCTACACTTTGAGTACAAAGACCCATTTGTGGGAAAAAATGATAAAACCTAGAAAATGCAAAACGAGCTTCCGGTTCAGGAAAGGTGTCAAATATGTAACTACAATCCCATATTTATAGTAGAAATTCAGTATGCTCTACATTGTACCTTATTGTGAAGGGTCTTGAGTGAGGCGCAATTTCTGCTTTATTACTAATTTTGTGCAGCTTCTTGTTTATTGGAATTTGATGCTGACAATACCTGAAGGGCTGTGCAGAGGGTGGTGGTGTGTTGCAGATGGTAGCAGAGCACAGAGACAGAGATCTGGGTGGAGCAGGGTGGTAGCTCTAGCTGGAGGTGCATGATGTTCAGTGGTTTAAGCCGGTGGAAATGTAAAGCACAAGCAGACAAAGTGGAAATTGGCTGATGTGTTTTCTCTCATTTTCTCACACAGCCACAGCCACTTTAACCCGACTGTTTCGAGTTGTTTTTCTATATTCAAACTCGTGTCCGTTACGGTGAATTCATGCACTTTAAACCAACCCCAAGCAGCCTGCGTTTCACGACCTGCCCCCGTTTCACATCGTCCACATCTCACCTCATCATCGTGGACCAGCTCCTTCTTCACCACCTTCATGGCGTACACCTGCTCATTCTTCTTCAGCCGAACCAGCAGGACTTTGGCGTAGCTGCCGCGTCCGATCACTCGGATCAGCTCAAAGTCCCCGAGCCTGAGAGCCAAGCCCTGGGACAACTTAATGCCTTCGATGCCATCCACCACTGCTTTGATGTCCTACAGCAGGTAGAGATAAATATGAACCGGAAGGCAAAGCGAGAGAGTAACACAAAGCGATGTGCAGTGATGCGTCTTACCTCTGTGTCTGCATCTTCTGTTTTATCCACTGTACAGTTGTGTGGTAAAAAAGGTACTGCAAAAACACACAGTCACTTAATTGGGGCACTTTGCACATGGTTGTAATTCAATTAGCAATTAACTGTACACGTTATTATTTTTGTCCAGCAGAGGGAGGTAGAGTACACTGAATCCAGTCTGGCTGTCCACAGCAAAAAATACTAAACTAGGTCAATCCGCTGGAGGTCCCAGAGCCTCTTATATCAGGGGCCCCCAGGCAGACCCCCACATCAGTCCACAGTCTCCTCTTAATAGGATTTACAACTCAGTAGTTAGTAGTAGCAGTTATGTGTTCAGATAGCAGGCGAGACGGACAGAGCTACGTAAGTAATGATAAGTCACGATAAGTGAATAGTGAAGTGAAGCTTCCAGCACGTCTGAAGAATGACACCAACATCCCCTGCTGCTTCCTTGATCGCGCTCCAGTAGTCGTGCACTTGTTTACCGTATACACACCGTCCTCCACATGTTACTATGTTCAAAAGTTCACCTACGGAATCCTGCAAAAACCATAGCTCCTAATCTATGCAAATGTAAACTCCTGAGCAAAGGTGGTAAGTGCATTTACTTAAGTACTGCACTGAATTATGAAGTACTTCCATTTTACTCCATTACACTGCAGAGGGGAATGCTGTAGTTTTGACTTAGTTCAGAATCGCACCCCAAGTCAAATTCAACCCTGTTTGAACATCAATGTATCCTTAACGAAGTACTCAAAGTATATTTTAGGTACACACACTAGTATACAAACCCAGTATACAAATAGTAGTGTGGATGTGGAACACAGCAGTAGGGGGTTAGTGTGGCGGCATCAACACGTTTAGTTTCTACTGTGCAGATACTAACCGGGTATTAGTCCTACAGTTCTACGTTAATATTTACACAGCAAGTCCTTCCAACTCCATCTTTCTTTTTTGGAGAGGCCCTATTTTTAAACGGATACATTCGGTTATTTTATAAATTATTCATATTTCAACGGTCCCCGCACAGCCACTAAAAGCAGTAATAAATTGCCTTTTGTCAGGGTTAATGTCCCTCAGACTTCAGTTTCCGACCAAAAATGATTAAAACCGCATCAGCCAGACAAACCTCTCCATTGGGTGACGTTTAACCAATGATCACCATTACTTGGTACAGCAGTCTGTGCATGCACACATTCACTGGTGGGACTGTGCTGGTTAGAGTCACGTTGTGGAGCTGCGTGTCTGGCTGATGTGCGTCAGGCCTAAGGCACAGACGAACGGGCTGATCCAGGCTGCGGACTGACGGACATTATCCGCGATTATCCAGGATTAGAGGAGGTTCTTTAATGTTCTTTAATGTCTACATGTTGAAATTCATTTTGACCCTACGGGTACGAGCATGCACACCCGCCTGTGTGACAGGTGATCTGTGCACTATGCTGCATACGAAGGCTCAGCCATAACATTAACATTTGCAGTTAACTAACTTTTATTTTGACCTAACTTCCTTAGGGGGGAAAGAAAAAGTTTGAGTGTCTTACTCCCATCTGTGTCCTCTGTGTCATCAGGTGGAAGGTCCACCTCCTCGCTCTTGGCATCTGCAGGGGGCTCCTGTGACGGCATGACTGGATCCTGAACAAAGACATTCAACAATGCACCCAAATATCCAGCAACATGTTCCTGCAAATATTCCCTGAGGTATCCACTCATGGTTTTATCATCCTGGAGGAATGTGCAATAGGGCATTTTTGTGAGGAGTAAGCAGAGGGCTGTATTTGGAGACGTGGTCTCAGCCAGTGCACAGACATACCGTTGCTCACAGAGACTACTGACAAGGTCAGGATTTTGCTACTAGAATCATTTCCTCTTATCAAGTTCCGGCGTCGCTTGTGTGGCACCGGAGATACTGAGCGTAAGCTGTTATCACGAGGGAATATTCCCACTGCTGAGCGGGGAAAGTTCACTCTGTATCAGGAGCAAATATTGGACTGATTACATTGATTGTCTAGTCAGAGTGTCAGCGTTCAGAGGGCTGAATTATAAAGGTTTGACTGCTTTGACTGTGCTAAAATGGAGTGATTACATGCAGCACACTGATTTGCTGTCACTGAACACTGTGTCTCATTTCAATAGAATGTGGATAAGAAACAGGAGGACGAGCCGCAGAAAGACAAGAGCTTTTCAGATGTGCGCTTGACTGCACTGATCTCTGATCTCTCATGAATAGCTCTGCGCTACTACAGCAGCTTAACGTACAACAGCTGCTCAGGGGAAACAAACTATACTTCTTACATATTCATTCATACAAATGTATGTCAGGGGCCAGTCGTCCACAAACTGCAAGGCTAATGGTGCGACTCCCTTTTTCATCCCGGACAAGACGCCGAACTCCAGGTCGCTGCTGGTGTGTGCACCCTTTGCATTAAAGTGTCTAATGGCTAATTTGTAGCTGTAACTGTGATGTGTTAAAGTAGGATTTCTGTGCACAACCAAACAGAAAAACACACAACAGTGGAGATATTTTGGTATTTGGAATTCGAAAAAATTGTGCAAAGCAAATCACGTCTTCAAATAGAATTAATATTTTTATGCACAGAAACTAACTTTCATTTCCCCGTCGTTAAAACTCTACCTGAGGCCGTGTGGCATTTAAAATGTGAGAACAGAGTCTATATTCTGTTTCTAGTAGAAAAGATTCTTCCCACTATGAGTCAGGATTGAACTCTTCTGTCCTTTAACTGTGACAAAAGCCTTAACAACCCTGAACTTGATGGACCTGTGGAGAGAAATTAAAAGGTCTTTTTTTAAGAGAGGCGGCACATCTTCAATGACTTTAGGCAAGTCTAGTTAAAATCAAATAGCTCTTCTGGAAAAACACAGTTATTGTGTCTAAAACTATAACTACTGTAATTATTAACACTATACTTTTACACAAGGGGATTTAGACACCTACAAATAGTCCCCACTTTTTCTCAGAATTCTTTAAGGACTCTGACGTTACACCTCTAAGCCTCTAACTTTTTTCTTAGAATTAGACTCTTTTTCCTCAAAATTCCCCCCATAATTCTCACATTTCATTTTTTCCCCGAAAAATCCAGACTCTAAAGTTTAGACAGTTCTGACTATTTTTTCTTTCAGAATTCAGACCTCAGGAATTCTTAATTAATTCTTAATTCTTTCAAAGTTTGTTTTAAGCTGAAATTAAACAAAGTGTAAACTTGTCACATATATTAGGACATCACATGACACTCCCTTGGGGACAGAATGTAATTTTTATGGTTCACGTTGAGTAAAAACGCTGAGACATTGTGTCGGCATTGGATGTGACATGCTGAAACGCTGTTGCCTGCTGCTCAGGACATGAAGAAATACTCACCATAAGCCTTTGGCAGGTCTGAGGGATGAGTCTGTGACAGCGCTTATGGACCAGCAGTTTGCAGTTGATACACTTGTAGCCCTGCCTGCCAAGCCCCCATATCCTTTCAGTACAGTGGCCACAGAAGGCTTTCTGCAAGACACACAGTGACAGGTTAGTCTTTAACTCACACACTGAATGACACAATATTGATTTTTAATCTGGTGTTATTTAACAGAGAGCACTGACGATACAGTAGCAGAGTGTAATAGCTGAAGACTGGAGCCTGCATGAGGCACAGCCTCCTAACTTGGAGAATATGGAGCCAATGCAAAGGCTTCCAACAAGAAAATTAGGAATAGAAATAGAAGAGGACGAGTGGAGATGCACATTTCCGGAGGAGTTGGGAAATTTCCTTTTTTAATTTCAATTTTGCAAGATGTGTTACTTTAAGTGGGCTCTTTGTTTCATATCTCAGTTATGTTTTTTTACTTGTTTTTGCTGTATCGCCTACATGTCCCATTATCCTGAGTACAATTTATCATCTTATCTGCTTTCTCCCTTCACTCGCATACATCTCCAGTCAAGCTGAGACTGAAGTTCCCTCTCTGTTACATAACAGTTTCCAGAGGATTAGTTTTTTATTTGGTCCTTGTGGATGCTCTCTTACATTGCTATATTAGTAGCAAAGGATGTTTTGTTGGCAGCTCAGAGTCCCTGGACATCTAATCTGTCACCAAAATGCCTCACCGGAGACTAAACACTTAAGATGCACTGCGTGTGCTTTGGTGTGTCTACAACCCTCATTCACGGGTTGTGCACGCTGACAGTGTAAAGAACAAGTCCCAGTCAATGCTGCGTTGCTATGGAAATGCTTCGGCAAGACTTCAAAGGCTTCCTTCAGTCTTTCTAATCTAACTCCACATAGAGGTTGGGATGCACATTTATAAACTAATCACACACATTTGCCTCGTTCCCGGTTTCATTTTGTACACCGCTCACACTACCCATGATATTTTGCTTTTTTACCGTAATAGAGAAAGAAAATCGTCCTTGTGCTGCGTGATTAAGACTGCATGCAAAATAAGAAGGCAGCGAATAAAGCCGGGATTTAAACTTTGCATTTCAAATCTAGCAGAGATCTACAAGCATAATAATAAATGCTAATACAGGCTACATGCTAACATTCTCCTCCTCCTAATGCTGACACTATAATGTCCACCACGCTCACCGTCATAGATTGTGCCACCATTTGATAACTGGCACCAACATACAAAGTAGAGCCATTATCAGGATGGAGATTTGGCTTGAAAATAACAGAGAAGTGCATGATAAATAAAACTGAACGTGCATGTACAATCTAATATGTACTTGGTAATGTTACAAGAAAACGCAGTGCCACTGTTGGCATCATGTTAACGATAGCTTGTAAATATTCGATACTGATCCTGCTTCTAGCAAATACTATTTTGTTGCTTTTGGATGGTTAGATGCGATTACACACGTGCTCCTTCCTGAATAAAGGAACCATGTTTAATGAGCTCCCGTAAAACTGCCAACTTGTGCAATGTTGCATCACCAGCACGACTTAAAAGTGGGTTCAAACTCAGACTTATTTTCCCCAGTTCGCATGCTGAATTTAGGTCCAGACAAGTGAGTCACCGGAAAGACTGTTTTTTTCCTAAACCAATAATTAGCAAAGATTCCTCGGAGTTCTAAGTTTACCTCCAACCAACACAGATGGAAATGTAATTCGGCAAAAAAGTTTATTCTTCTGTAAAGTGATTGGATGTTACACATTTTTGGCTGCCATGTGTTGACATGAAATTCTACTGTCAGTCAAACCAAAACTGCCCAATATAAGCTAATAACTAAATCTTTTAATGTATATGTAAACTTCACTTATGCAGAGACGTTCCACAGAAACACAGGATTGAA
The DNA here is from genome assembly GCF_033026475.1 of Channa argus. Taxonomy (NCBI): domain Eukaryota; kingdom Metazoa; phylum Chordata; class Actinopteri; order Anabantiformes; family Channidae; genus Channa; species Channa argus. Next base: position 25,355,880 of record NC_090209.1, read on the forward strand.
ACCCTGGGAGGAAGTTAAAGCCACAAGAGAACACTTGGCGCTACAGTACAAGAACCGTGAACAGTGCAAGTGCATTAAACTGGCCCTGCACCAAAACAGCTGAGTCTGTCAGCGACATCCTTGATCCAGATGGACATGTCCCCACGGCTCAGTGCTGTAAGAGATGTAAAGATAATCCCAGAATCCCAGAGGCTGCTCTACTCTTGGATTTGATTAACTGCGGGATTCATCACAAACCCCCCACTACATTTTAATGACGTACGACAAACTGAACAAGCCCATCAACCAGGATAAACAGCAGTCACATTATTCCAGCACTGAAAGCAGCGCAGATGATTATTTTTATTTTATTGTTTTAACGGTAGCCGCGCTTGTGGGAGAGCTGATTGTAAAGGCTCAGAGTCCTGCAGCTTGGGAATAAAACGATGAGCTAATAGGGAAGGCTTTTATCGACAGGCAGTCATCTCCTCAGCCTGGCATTCAACATTACACATCATATGAGTGCCTGGAAACGGACCGGCTTAATATGCTGAGATATTACGAGCAGTCTGATTCACCTCAGACGAAGAAACCTCCTCGCAGCAAACTGACCGCTGTGAAATCAGGTCATTACAGCAGCATTGGACAAAAGTTACTGTCATCAACAAGCCATCGCAGCATCTATAGACAGGGAGGCAGACACTCAATTCAATGCTTGTGGCAAACTAATCGCAGTCAGCAATGGCAAAGCTGTGATGGCAGAGAAAGGCTGGCGGCCTGTTGTGGGAGGACCCTGCTGTCTGCCCAATGACAGCTGGGACCGGCTCCAGCAGCCGGTGACCGCTAACAGGACAAGAGCTTAAGATAATGAAGGGACATTAAAAAGCTTTCATTTTAAAACAACAGCACAGTCCACAGCAGGACATCGCCTCACCTCTGTGTCTATAAGACATTTTGATGATGATGATTAATATAATCCCAGAATATTAGGGTTGAGGAGGCTGCAAATTAGTTCCAGGATTTGTCATTTGCTAATTATCACTAAACACATAGAAGAGCTAACGCTGATAGGAACTAGGAAGTGTGACTCCCCCTTGCTGAGGACCAAACGGTAACAGCTGCTGACCAACTCACTCCCATTCTGCTGCACCGTTACAGCACTGTAGATGAGGAGACCGGTGTCAGAGAGGACCAAGACTGGATACTTTAGCCAAGAGTGCACGGTGTTGCCAGCTTGTTACTCTAAGGATTCTTTCATTTAAATGTGATTTGGACACGTGTTTCAGCAAAATGATGCAATCTGTTAAACACAGAAGAGACCAATTGGGCCGAAAGCATAATATTTAAAGGTAAATATGTTTGTGTGTCTACTTCAGTTCTCATTTTGACAACACATCTCTTGTCAGGGGTGGATACAACACATTCCTCCTCAGCTGTCAGCAGCTGCCTCGAACCAGTACGACTTATTGTTTGCTGGTGTCAGTCATCGGTCCAATGGAGAGCATGTGGAGGTAAACAAGCAGCGTGGAAGACAGAGGCTAAAAGAGACTCCATTGTGTCTAATGGGAGATATCCACACAGCAGCATCAGGGGGAGGAGGCGGTGGGGGGGAGGAGGAGGGGGAGGGGGGGGGGGGGGGGAGTGGGAGAGAGATGGAGAGAAATGTGTAGAGACTCAAAGGAAAGAGAGGGATGGAGTGAGAGAAGGGAGGATAAACCTGACCTACTTCTTCTTCGCTTATTTATATGCTGAAGACAACGTAGTGAACCAACCAGAATCCCAGAAGCTGGCATAGCAACAACAGTCAGAAACATCCCAGTCTGAAAACCTACTGGTTGACACCGCTGTGCTGTGAACTAATGTGGAAACAACTGAGACGATACTGAATCTGCTTCCTCTTTGTTTTCCAGTGGATTCAAATAATCTAAAGTATGTTGTAAATCCACTCATCATTTTATAGACATGATAATATTTTAAAGATTATTCTTCTATGTTGATGTTCTACAAGTACAATGTTTATCACAGTCAACATATAGGTTTTGTGAGTATTACTAATAAGCGCTGAACACAGAAGGTCATAAACAGTCTATGGGTCAAATTTACATTGATTTAAGGTGATGTCCAATAATTTATGCAAAACTAAATATGTCAACTAAATGTCAGAGGATTAACAATATTAATATTTATGTAAAGGAAGCATGAACGTTTTTAACACTTCATTTCAATCAATCCAATAGACTTTGGGCCATGTGGTTGGTGTGAAACACACTCCAGTGGGCTCAGCAGGTATCATACACTGGGTTAAAAAATACAGAAACAACTTTAATACAAGCAAAAAAACAATGACTAACGATGTCAAAGTGACTCTTCTCCATATTTGCTCTACTTCCACCGTCCACCCCAGATCGTGTGGATTGGGACATTTACCATGGCTGCTAGCTTTCACCAATTTTCCACAAATTTCACTCGGAAGAAATATGCCAAAAAAACAGTCCCGTACAATATTTGACACGTGAAGACATATTAGTAAAGTGGACATGGACACAGCAGTCCAGTCATTATGGAGAGTGTTGCTACATTATATGGCTCTGAGGCTCAGCCATTACCATTACTGGTTTAGCTCTAAGTGCTAATGTACAACTGCATACCTGTGTGTCTTTTATTGAATGAGAAAGGCTCCACAGTGCATCAATAGTAATGGCCGCATCGTGTTGGAGCAAAGTGCTGAGTCAGCATGATGCCGACGCACTGCTCCGAGCCCCACGATTCCACAATAACATGGTGCCGACGAGCCAAAACACTTTGCTTTAGCAGCACTAGACCTTGACCACGAAACAAAAGTAGTAAGAACTTGTTTCTTCATCTTCTTCCTTCTAGAGTGGCAAAAAATAACGCCGCTGTTTCATAGAAGATGGATGACAACTTGGCAGGGATATGATGAAAGCCCACATGTGCATTCAGGTGCCTGTGTGTGTGTGTGTGTGTGTGTGTGTGTGTGTGCAGCTGTTAAATAGGCCATAACTAGGACACTGAATTATGCATCAACATCTTCACAGTTTAGCTGGAGTAGTGACTTGATCACCTGCCTTATATCATTAAAGTGCAGTATGTTGATGTCAGCGCTGCACTGTTTACTCCATAAAAGGCACGAAAATAATCCTGATACTGAAACATGATTCGTGTGGTATCTGCAGAACGGCCACAGTGTGGTTGATATCAGTGAATAGATGCTTTGTTGCTTATGGCAAATGGTTCAGTATTGTGCAGCTACAACACCTGTTTAACATTAGTAGACGTGTCGTGGGACTAAATGCTGAACACTGGCACTGCAAGGTGCAGAAAATGTCCCCATAAGGACTTAATTCCATAAAACCGTGGCTTATTTCAAATAAACCATTTGTTTACTTTGAGAATAAATCTTCCAGAAAGTCCACTCACTATCTTCTAATAACATATTCAGTTAGGTTTATTGTTTTGCCCATTGATGCCTCAGTCAACCAAAGCAATCTGGCTTCTTAAGCACAGGCACAGTCTTTTGAAACTAAATCAATTCCAGATGAATAAAGAAAACAAAATATCGACAACTTCCTCATAATTCCCGTATTCTCCAGCGTGGAAGGGCTCATTTAACCAAACGGACTGATTCCCTGTTCAGCTTTACTGCATGCACATCGCTTTAAGTAAGATGTGAAGACTCACCCTGTTAAAGCGCTTGGCCTGGAAGAGGTGTCCGTTGACTCGGTAGAGTTTCCTCCATCTTCTGGCCCCGCGGCGGTAGATCGATTCTAGGAGAGAGAGGAAACGGTTGTAGAGTAGCAGCATGGTAAAGGAGACGACTGAGGAGGAGGGTGGAGGTGTGCTACACCGGAGGGAGGAAAGCCGGAGAGGAGGAGGCGAGATGGAGCGATGGGAAAGAGGTGAAGGTCTCCAGGCTTGTCCTTCATGTGAAGTCAAGTGAGGGGAAGATAACCATCAGGTTCCTCTGTGATGTAGACGCATGCTCTGTCTCACATCACACACACACACACACACACACACACACACACCTGGCTCTCTCTCCACTCCCTCCTTCAGCAGTCTACCCCCTTGATCATGACATCCAGCGAATAATAAACTCTTGACCAATAGTATAGGTCTTAAATTTTCCACATAATTTCCTGGAACCATTCCCTATAATTTCCCAGAACTTAGCTGGTGTTTAGTTAAACGCTCTGCTTCAATAGCCCTTTTATCCAAAGTGCTTTGCACTATAGCTTCTCATTCACCCATTTGGACCCCGGTGACAGTGCCTGCCGTGCAAGGTGCCGTGCGATTAGAAATGGCCAAGTTTAAAGCATGAATTGCAACATTTATTAATGATCCACATATTGTTTTTACATTTTAAGAAACTAACTACAATGTAATGAGCAAATGGCAATAAACATACATCAGCATCTTAAGTATTGAACTGACAGAAAGTGTGTTTTTTATAGAATTGTGTAAGTATTGCTGCTGAATGGGTAAAGTGTGTTTCCGTTGTTGAAATCCTGGTAAGTAACAGCTGACTGAGGAAAGTTTTCAGGAAATCATCTGGCAAGTCCTGGTTATGTATCTTATTGATCTCCAGGAGAAATTGTTACTGGACAGCTGCACCGCGGCTTAAGTCACTTGTCCAAAGACACTTCAAGATGTGGCCAGAGGGAAATTTAGATTTGATTAGCTATGATTAGATCATTATTATTGTACTATGCACTTTCAAATTCTCAGCCCACATGGGCTTACAAGGCAATAATATGCAAAAATAGCCAGATCCTGACTCTGCTTAATTTATAACTGTAACTATATGGTAAACTATGGTTTTATGCTTCAAACCGTGCATATAAATGTTCAGGATAAAGTCCCGAGCTGAGCTGCTGGTTTAAGACAGTCTTGTTGTTTTTTTTTTTTTGTTTTGTAAAAAGGTTGTTAGCTCCTGCATATTCCTCACGGCCTTTGACGGCACAGACAGCATTTCTCCACAGATCGGTTGCCAGGTATGACACTAATCCTCTACATTCTGTAATCACCACTGACACACAGGATGAGCGCGGTTCTGTCCAGGGAGGTGTTTCCACTTGTGTTTTCGTCTGGTGCTTTCTTTGGAGCTTGATGTGGGTTTTAACAAATGCCCAGTCCGTGTGACACCTGGTTTACAAAGCCTTCTCCGTGTGCCTCTATTCCCCGCGTTCAACTTTGGGTTTGCTGACAGTTTGAAACCTGAATTACAAGTGGATGCTGAGAATCGGAGAAACTGCAAATTGCACAGTGCAGGAATGCAAATGCAGTGTTTTCATCCACAGTGTTGATGTGGCTCGTATCTAAAACTCTTTCTCACCACGTACTAAATTTAGGATTATCAGAATTTCTTTAACTATCATTCGTAATTATGGCAAATTATTATCAACCATTCTATTTCTATAGGAGGTAGGAAATATGGATTTGATGGTGTCACGTCAGATAGTACTTAAAGCACAAAACAATTTGATCTGATGCTTCATCACTCAGTTAACAATAGTTATCTTATCATCTGTTATCAGATGAATGGATCTGTTTATGCGTGACCCCATCCATCATTAATGAAATAAAAAATAAAGTAGTTGATCTTTTCGTTTTTTAAATCCAGAGAAAACCGTGTGCCTTACTATCACTTATTGTCTGGTCCCGTTTTAAAATTACAGGACAGTAACACTGATTTGATGTAGTTCTATATATGAGCGACTACACTAGGGAAGCAATTGACTCAGAGATAAAACCACTTAAAAGGACAGAAGTAAGAGAGAGATGGACTAACACTCTGTACTGTCCCTAAATGCACATTAAGCAGAGTTATCAACGATTGGTATACAGGACACAACACAGCTCTATGGCCTCTTTCATTAAAGGCTCCCTGGCTGGTAACTGCCCATCTTTTAATCCCCATGGCCCCAGTTTGCACCATGAAGTCTCCAAGTCCAAGCTGAGACAACCCTGATGACACGACTTCTTTTCACAGGCTGAGCAATATTTGCAGGAGTAAGGCAACATAGACACCGTCTGTACGAGTGCAGCGTCCGTGTACATGTGCAAAACAAGCAACATTTGTGAGCGTCCCTGCTGCAATACAAACTCATAAGTGATTAGTGTGTTTCCTTGTTGCTTTGCCACAAAAAGCCCAAAAACTAAACACCATAATAAAGTGAAGCACATCAGGTGTTGCTCTCCTGACTCCCACTAATAATTTACAAGATGCACTGGTTTTGCACCGTCCGGCTGGTTGCGCCACTCAAAGGGTGCGGCCCTGATATCCTCCTCCACTCGCTCATTTTTTGATTCTCTGTTGCTATGGTAGCCACAGCCCACCATACACCAGCTATTATTAGTTGCTGTGAGGATGTCAGGATGACACTGCCTGCAAATAAAAGTAAATCTTAACAATATCCCCTTCCTCTGCTCCTCTAAAAAAAAAAAAAAAAAAAAAAAAAAAAAGATTCTGTCATTGTGCAAAATCAGGTTGAACATCGCTTTTGCTTTTTATCTCTTGGGCCGTGATGTTTGTGCCCTGGGTTGAACTCCTGTTGAAGATGGTTTTAATTCACATCATCTGTAATGACTCTGTTTAAACCAAGAATCTGTCTATTTGCCTGAAATGAGAAATTCTCACATTGCACGAGCCAGAAAATATGTTGCCTTAGCTTGGCAAGTAACGCGGAGTCTTGTCGCAGCCAAAATGTAGGTTCATCTCTGTATGCAAATCTGCAGCCATAGAGAAAGGGATTAAAACACCACCAGACATTTGGTACATGAGGTACTGACTGGGATTAAAGAGTCTACAGAAAAAAGCCTGAATATGCATGGTCACAGAAGGAGCCCTGCCAGAAGCTTCCGTCTCGACACCTTTGCATTCTGCCCTTTTTTTGCAAAGTGACAAATATTTTTGGGGGATTCTAAGATCTTTCCAACACGAAAACGAGCAAAGTGGAGCCACAAAGAGGCCGAGCTCTTCAGTGTCTCATCTGCGAATTCCCTTTAATCCTGTTAACTCCAGGCCTCGAAAGGAAAATGCCGCCTGTCTTGGACAATGCTGTGTTTCCATAGTTACCCATTATTCCTTCCACTGTGCCCATAAAAGTGGGTGACTAAGGGAATTATGGGGGGGGGGGCGGTTAACCTACACATGATGTTAATACTTCCTCTGTGCTCATGTCAGAAATACAATTTGGGTATTTAAACAATTAACTGCAACAGATATTTTGCGAAAGTGGTAAATTGAAGCTCAGTGTCTTTAATCAGAGCGTTGATGAACAGATGAGTGGTTGTACACAAAGAAGTTGAAATACGTGAGTCAATGTTTCCTCTTTTTAATGTGTATTTGGCCGCAGTCTTCCATGTCGAGTTGCTCCATTAATAATCTCCAGTCCAAGATCTCAAGTCTTGTACAAGTAGACTTTAATGACGTTGTTTTAGTATAATGGCTCTTATTCACTATTCTACAGGAAACACATTTGCAGCTAAAAGCAGAGCAGAGTCTTAACAATGTCAATATTGTTATTAAAAAGACTATTTTCCTGATTGACCATCATGCATAAACTAATTATTGATGGATAACTAGAGATTAATTCAACGCACATTGGAAAATAAGTGAATGGACGATTTACACTTCAGAAACATGAAAACATGAAAAACGTGCTGAAATTATTAATGCTACAAGACAAACATTTGAACCACGAACCAGTTACTGGTCAGATTACATGAGCTGATCTTTCCTCACTTCTGTGAAATAGGCAGAGAGGAGCTCGGTTTACGTTTTAAAAATCTTCCAACTTTATTTGAATTGGGGTTGTGCATTCAATCTCTATATGTAGCTAGTTGTTTCATCACTTGCTTCATCACTTGACACATTGCTACTCAGTGCTGCCGTAGACAAGGACATGGGACATGGTGGACACCATAGGCTGTCTTGTGCTTGGAAAAAGAAGGGGTTGGAGGTAGAACGTATTCAAGTGAAACCTCACTGCTAGATGCCACTGAATCTGACACACTGTCCCTTTAATGATGATGCAACTTCCACCTCCAGACCGGATGCCAATCAGCACAGTGCCTGCAGAGGTGGTGCAGCATGCTCTCAAGCACTTTAGACAAACTGCAAAACTGGAGAATGCACAGTGCACGTAGAGATGTAGCCAACAATGCAAAAGTATTGGAACGTAACCAAATAGCTATTGCAATATTGCTTAAATAATGCAATTTCATAAGTTCACTGCATCAGGGTCATTGTTGTCAATATTTTATGTGATGAAGAAATCTAAAAAATTTAAACCAAGTTTTCTGGAGCTGTATGTACGTATAATGGCTGAGTGTTTAATTACCAAAGTTTCCTGCCATAGTAACGTTGTCTTGATTCTCTCTGTGAACTTAAATCTATATAAAAAAAAAAAAAAACTAAAACAACAACAACAACAACAACTTTAAATTTCCTTTCTGCTCTTTCTTGCATCTCATGAAACATAAACATTTTTCTGATAGGACTTTGCTTTGATGTTTTCTCCTTGACTTAGGTTTTTGCTGCCGTGTACCTCACTTGTAAGTCGCTTTGGTTAAAGCGTCTGCTAAATGACTAAATGGAAATTAAAACTTAAAATGATATTCACTATAACGGGGTGTTGTTCTCCTTAAGAGACATCTTATTATTAGGTCTCGCATGTCAGTATATCATGTCCACTATCACACTGAGTGGTCTATCAGCTCTGATCACATGCATCTTCATTATCACAAATACAACAGTGATGTAGGACTGACAATAACCTGTGTTGTTCCTCTTCTGCATGTGTCCACTAACATGTGGAGCGTCCTCTTTATTCTGGTCTGTTCATGTTGATTGCACACAGGACTAAACCTAATCATCCCCAAGTTTATTCAGGTCAGATTTGATTTCGACTGCTTTCTTGCTTTTGAAATCATTCATGCAAACAGGCTGTGAGTAGGTTTTCAGTGGATCCATTTTACCTGTTTAAAACCTTAATATAAATATTTGCATGTAATATATGATCTAATTATCAGATGCTGCTACAAGGATCTAAAACATTTACGTTAGAAATATTTGGTCACGTGCAGTGAATCACTAGAACTGTGTGGCTCTTGATGAGTAACGGCAATAATCTGAGCAGATTAGCTGAGAAAACAAGCAAATAAATAAATAACACAAGTAAACTTTAGCTCCGTTCGTTGCTTTTATCGCGAGTATTTGATGCTAGAGAGAATTTCTTCATTATTATTTTAGATTTAGTTTTTACAGCTGGGGCCTTCCATCAAAGGTAATGCATTCACAGTGATTAAATATTCAGAGTCCGACTGATAAATGAATATCTGAACACTAGTCGTGTGTTCTCTGAAGTTTGAGCAAAGACAGATTTGATATTTACCACAAAGAGCCGTGGCTCCGTGAACAAAGAAAGTTTTAAATAGCAACAACAGCCCGATGTGGCTCACAGCCTCGGGCCCACCAAGAGCACATCTTTTCGCGAAGTTGGTGTGTGTGATGTGTCAATATACTCACCAGATTAGAATCAAGGGAGGAAGAGTGATGGTGTTGTAAAGTGGCAGGAGAAGGCAGAGCCAAAAAAAAAAAAACGCAGAAGAGTCATTTTGTGATGCCCAGAAATGTCTATTTGAAGTCTGTGAGTCATGATACTGTACATATTTCCACAATATTGACTCGGAAATAGGTCAGTGTCAACCACAGCTAAACATAAGTACGGAGGGATTTCCCAGCATCATCTAACCTCTCAATCCTCCCTCTGGTTGTAGCAGATGTTACTTCCTACTGCATCCAATTAAAAAACAATTTCTGGATCATTAACTTTTCGGATTGGGTAAGATTGTACCTGCACCCTGGAGGTAATGCAAAACCACCGCTGCTTCAGAGATTCTGTACACTTGCAACATGTTACTCGACTAGCAGACCTTATTAGAGGTGACCTATTACAACATCCCCCTCTGGAGAATGACGAGTGGTGCATTGCCCCATTTTTCTTTCAGGGTGCCGGAATAAGAGATTGAAAGACGCAGAGTAAAGGAAGCGAATCGGATCAGTCAAAACCATATTTCAATTGAATCAAAAGCGTGATACTACACCTCCGGATGCAAAGACCAACGCACACAGTCCTGCCATTCTGTCCGTGGAAGGTATAAAGAAGGGCAGACGACCCGCTGGTGATATACTGCAGCTAAGTATGTTGGGAGCTGTGTAGCAGAGGGTCAGGGTGGTACTACCGCGTCTTTCCAGGACAGGACATTTAGGGCTTGACTCATTTCCAGACATTGTTTCTCTCTCTCGCTCACAGGAAAGCAGCAGCATACAAGTTGCTACGAACAGCATCGACCCCTCCCTCAAGTATAATAATAAAAAAAGGGAAAAAAAGAAAAAAAAAAAGAATAGCATGAGGCCTTATGGCTGAAATGTGAATGTATGCATTGAACATTAAGCAGCGATCAGAGTGGGGCTGCATGCATTGGTCAATAAAGGCCATAATCCTGCTCCAACACCCACATGTATGGCGATTAGAAACTTTTGCAAAGTGCCTGGTTTTCTGGTTGCACTTTTCTTGCTGCCAATTGTTAGGAGCCATTATATAAAGCAAGGTTAATACAGGCTTCCACATCCAAAGGAGCTGAGAGGGATCAATGAAACGGCCCGGAGGCACTTTTAGACACAATTAGACCTCTGTGATAGGAGACACGCAACGGGGGCATGACTAACTTCGTTAGTTTGACTTTAATTAAAGCATTTATTCAATCGTGCTTCAAATGGTCACATTCCAGATAAGGAGCGAGAGGACAGACATTGCAAAGTGCATGAAATCACAAAGATGTTGAATTTGAAAATTGGGGCTACAGAATGTTATCTGGATTTAAGAGTTTATAAAACCCTGTGAGGACTGCAGGGGTTTTGTGGAAGGGGCAGGGTAGAAGGTAGATGTAGACATACACTGGGTGTGTGGGATACGATCAATAAGGGGAATTAATAATGCTGTTAGCATCAATAAATATCTGATCGATGCTAAAGTCTAGGATCACTTGTCCAGTGCCACATGTTGACGATGACAACATCAGACCAGTGACAGCTGAGATGTAGACAGGGACACAAACTCAAACAAGTCCAGTAGCCTGCTGAGTTGTTTTATCAGCTATGGTGATTTTGGGCACTAGCCGTTTCTCACTATAGTGTTTGAGTATGAGTGCAGTCCCTCATGGGGAAACATCAGTGAACTAAGGGTTGGGGACAACAATTCAAAGATCAATATCAAAAACCACTCACTGAAAGACGATAAACCACTGACACAAGGTTAATAACTCATTACAGGTACTGAAGCTTGTAATATTAGAAGGAGACTGAACTCTAGGTTTGCTTCAGCATAAATATATTTACTAATGTTGGCTGAAATTATTTAACGAGAACTAGTCACTGTCATTTTTTTTTTTACTACAGTAAATGTGTGTTTCCAATAACTACATCCATCATTTACTTAAAGCTGTTCTCTCATTCCTTCTTGTAATTATGAGCTTTCAACGTGCTGGTGTCGATGCCACGTTCTGAGAATAAACCCACAGTGAAGACTGAAGTAAATAAAGAAGAAACAACGTCTTCTCTGTATGTGTAAGGTAAGTTTGAAACTACACCATCTTCCATCCATCTGGTTACTACAGTATATGAATTACATAATCATACTTTTGCATTTCTATTTTCTCTACATGTTCTTTATTTACTGCCTATGAGTTAAAATGTATGATCAGTATTCCTGCAACCCAGTTTTTTGTTGCACTGTATACTGGCATACAAATCCTTACAAAGCAGCTGATTTGAGAACTGCTCCTGAGTTGTTGTTTTTTTTTTTTCTTTCTTGCTGCTTGTTCACATGAGCATAAAAATGTGACTCCACAACACTGAAGCATAATCATCTGCTGCTCAAATAGCAACGTTTGAAACAACAAGGCGTTTACACGGAGGATTTCTGATTTTCTTATGTGGACACTGAAAACCAAAACGAGCATATTGAATTTCACCCCATCTGTAGAGGTTTGTGTGCTCGTTCTACCAGTATGTGAATTTCAGTGTCAAGACTTTAGAGTTAGAGTTTATGTGTAAAGTTTAGGATAATTTTATGGCAAAACCGACGTTTGCACGCGCCTACATTGGCCGCGCCCTGATAGGGTCCAGTGCATTTTACCGCTACAGTCTGGTTCTAAACACACACATACACACAGTAAATATCAAACTGTTCGGTGATTTGGGGAAGCCGGTCTCATTTAATCAGACGGAGAATGTGTGCAGCTGTCTGTGAACCCACCCTTGATCTCACGTGCAGCTGAAACATGCACTTACACAGTGAAGAACATGCAGATCATGAAAGCAACTCGAACGTAAGAGTGTTTACAAGCCTGATGACAAGTTTTACACGACAATTCAATCAGACTGCTAAATAATTCAACGACAATACAAAAAACCTCATTCAAAAATATTAAACATGTGAGAAAGAAATGTTGGAACAATAATTAATATTACCCACATTGTCAATTTGGGCTCTTTATGAAAAGGCTAACAGAGATTACAGAACTACAATTTTTTCAGTTTGGAAACAAAGACCAAAGACTCCAGCCAATAAACTCTGAGAAAAGGGAGACTGATCAATTATCTAATAAAGTCTATGCAAGTCTCAGGATCTAACTCATCCATGTCCCTGACAGACGACAGTGAGAGAAGAAAACTGTGCAATGACTGACGGGACAGCTTTTTACTGGCTCAATTATCTGGCTGAATGTGGTGATTTAATACCTTTTCTGTCTGTCCATATCATCTGAAACTGACAGCCAGAGGGGCTTTTAATGGCCTCCAATCTACTCTAAGTGGTAGTTCAACTTTATTGAAGACTACAGCAATGTGCAGGCCAAGTCACCACGGTTTTTAAGTTTGGATTTTTACCTTTGTTTCTACTTTGTGAAACAATTGCACTCAAGAGCAAAAACCGATGGCAACAGAAGCTGCACAGAGATGCTAGACTCACTGTGTCGAATTTGGGTGCAAACAAAAGTGAGGAAAATCAGCTGGTCTTTATATTTTAGAGGACAGAAGCACCGAATACTACTGGTCACATGTCTTAGTTTCACTGTAACAGCTGAAGACGACGACGTCACGTCACAAGACACGCTGCTTCAGAAACAGGCCGTTGTGCAGCTCTGCTCGAGCCACATCGAGCACAAAATCATCTGCTTTCTGTGCTTGGCACCAACATACAGACATGCACAGTGAATTTCAAGGTTGGGAAACGCGAATCCTTCATGACCTTCAACGATGCCCAGTTTGAGCTGCATTGTAACACAGCGCGAGTCATCTTCTTATGTCATCTTCTTAAAAAATAAAAACCATCAATAATGAGCAAGGGTGAGCACGTTGAACACAATTCAGTAAAAGAAATTCTGGTTGACAGCTGAGTTTAGGCCAAAGTCATTCCTGTAAATCAGCAGCTTTCTCTGGGGTAAATAAAAGAACAACCTAATCTCTTTGGATTTTGGACTGGAGATCGGACAAAACATGAGATTTCTGGACGTTTCTAAAAACACCAGTAAGCTCACAGTGAGCTAAGTTGTATTCATGGTTTTTACATTTTTCTTCTAATCAACTGTATATGTGCCTGGTTCTGTTTTAGGAAGGCAAGTGACTACAGGTGAACATTACTCTTTGGCTAAGTCAGGTGCATTTACAGAAATCGATATTTTAGTCACGTACACCGTCCCTTTGGAAACGGAGTGTTAAAAAATGGCCTCCTTTCTAGTATGTTCCGAATTTTGAGTTCTTACTTACTTTTTGAAGGCATTTTCTATAATTTTCCGACATTTAATAAAAAAGTATGCCAGAAATGATAAAATGACATTCAGGATACAAAGCAGAGCCTCAATTATTCCTATTTCCAGGGTCCATCATTTCTATGCCTTGTTTCATCTGAAAACACAAGGTGCTTTATTGATGTTGAAAAGGCTTCTGCAATTGAGTGTTCAGGCACAATTGTGCCCCATGCAGAAATAAACAGTATTTAGGGCAGAGTATCTGCTGCTCCAGTGTTGCTTCAGACTGCTGGAAATGGTTAACCAGCGCCACCGATAAACACAGAGGGATGTTTTGACTCTAACATTGTTACCAGTCACTTCTCCCAGCAGACAGATAGACAGAGGGTTTTAAATGGGTTACATCGATCCCAATCAGCTGCTCCCGTGTTATTGAAAGCAACCCGGGGGGCACGAGCTGTCAGGTCGGACGCTTTGCAGATGACCGGGGAGCTTCACAAGCTCCGAGCAAAGAAAAACAGGGGATCTTCAAACCAGATGCCGATGTGAGGATGAAACACACACAATGTTACTGCGGCTGTGGAGTCAGAGTGACCCCGCGACAAATCTATTGTACGTTTTTTTCATTCGACCTGTACTGTGATAAATTCACAGAGAAAGGATGTTATGGATACTGTGCAACAAGTTTCTTGCATTCCACACTTCCACACACTACGTACTGTCGTTCTGTCTGTCTACTGCTGCACAGATCATTACTCCGTGGAGTCAACTGAGGGATTAGTGCATTAATGTAGTGTAGTCTATGATGTGTTTGCATTTCCGTGCATTTGCCAAGATTAGTATTAACAAAAAGGAACGTGGTTCTTCGTTCAGCAGCTGATACTTAATGATGTCATGGCGGTCAAAAAGGCAAAGCAGCTGTCCTCAACTCAGTTCTCATGCAACCTTTTTCTCGTGAGCCAGACTTGCTGACTGTCTCTGCATGAGCCCAGCCACACATCTGTCCACGCTGACACCAGGGCCTCCTACCTTTGACTCGAAGGTAAAAAAGCAGCGTGAGCAGCATCCCTCCAGCTGAACGGGCGCCACGTCACTCCCTCGCCTTCACGCCCTGGATCTCATGGTGGTCTCCAGCAACTCATCCGCTACCTCTCTCCTCATCCCGTCTTCCTCCTCCTCCTGCACCCACTGAGCAGCTTTGCTCATGTCTGTGTGTCGCTCTCTCCTCTCTCCCTCCCCTCACTCCTCATTTGCTTTCTTTCCCCTCCCAGGCTGCTTCCCTGCATCTTCGTGGTACAAATTCCCGATATTAAACATATAGAAAACATACATAACTATGTACTAATGCTAGAATAGACTTTTTTTTTTTTAAAGATATCCTTTTTTGTGCTAGTCTACAAAGGGATTTTAACCACATGCCTCACGCTTGGTTTCACGCTGCATTTGCACCAGTTTGCCCACAAGATGGCAGAAGAATCTCTGAATCCAAAAGAGGCATCTTGTGCACACATTTTAACCTAAATTTAAACCCTGTGGACTATTTTTAGTGGCAGGGCTGTGACTATTGGAGCACATCCTGGATAACAGCTACACTTTCCTAGAGACCTGCCTCAGGGTGCATTTATAGCTCTGTTTTCATGGGAATATGAAAGAGCTGTGTGCAACACCTACAGACCGTCTGTGGCAGTTAAGGTTGCACTGTCCTATTGAAGCCAGAGTTGCTTTATATTATAACCAATTCAATAAAATTTTGAGCAACTTTATTAATCCCACTTGGGGCAATTTGATTGAAGCAGCTCATAATATGCACAACACAATCACATCCATCCATCATCTGTTTAGGGTCACGGGAGGGCTGGATTCTATCCCAGCTGTCATGCAGAGACCTGTCCAGGCGGATACACCCTGGACAGATTCAGTCAATCTCAGGATACCGAGAAAAGAGTTTAACTAAGAAAAAACATATTACATATAGTTCCCTGACAACAAAACTACGTGTTTATATCTCTAATTTGATTCTTAAAATGACTACAATTTAACATTTAATGTGCGATAACCCTGACATTTTGTCTCCTACCACTGTTCTTGAATATAACTGGACAGATAAAAGGGATAATGTCTCTGAATTGTTAAACTGATGGTGCTCCACACATCTCAAGTCACTTTATTCACCAAATGTTAATGTATGTACACAGGAATGTGCAGTGGCTTCATTTAAGTTAAGTTTGAGCTCATTTAAGCTCAAACGCCGGTGGATCACTTTGTCCACCAGAAAGCACTGATAGATTCATTTTTCAGCTTTAAAGGTCTTGCCCAGTACCTATGTTGGTCACAGTTCTTGTGCAATGTCTCAGTGTTAAACGATTATTGCCAAAATTGTTTTGTCAGCCTAAATTCTCCAGTATCAGCCAGGCTACATTTTCTGTGAAAAGAACAAACTGAAACCGCAAGAGGCTCCTCAAGTGAAGTTCATGCTTTACAGATTGAACCCATAAATTCCAGCATAAAAACTGATTATTTTAGGACAGGCGCACCCAGAGCGCTCTCTCCCTCCCCCTCGCTCTCAAACATAGTCTTGGACACATTTATGTCTATCCTTGCCCGCCAAAGCTGCAACACTAGGGAGGTTGTGCAAGCATTTTCTGCATTCCTTCACAGTGAGGGTGGAGGGATTTTCTCTAGATTTGACCCGTTGCGTTATCAAAGCAACCTTCAAGACATTTTTCCTTTATCAGTTTACCAGAGGTAAGCAGTGTAGTGCAGCCACTCGTTCCCTCTGGATCAACACTGCTGTGGAGAGCAGTTGTAGTGCATCTGAACACACAAGTGGAATGAATTTAAAGAGGTTCTTCAATGGGAGTAATTGAATGATTGGATGTGAAGACAACAGCCTTTACTTAATGTGGCAGATAATCAAACCTCTTTAAAACGCTACTTTTCCCTACAACTTGTTAAGGTTTGAATACTTTTGCATTTATGAACTGCAGAGCATTTAACATTAGGCTTTTCTTTCAATTTTTTAAAAATAAATGTAGACTGAATTTTCATTTTGGCATTTTCCTGTCTTCGCTATCTGTCTTCCTTATATATGGAATATATACAGATGTCGCAAATTTCCATACGCGTCTCGCTCATAATAAAAATGCCAGGAGATAACAGGTGATAGTAGGTGGCGAGATAATGACTGATAACCATTAACAACATGAGTACACTTCAATCAGCTGATTGGTGCGTGTGTTTTTCTCTAAATCACAGAAGAAATAGAGCTTTCTCAGTTTTTGATTAAACCATATTGACAAGACAGTCATTGTTCAGTTTAACAAAAGTTAACTTAACTTAAAAAATGTTTATGTCAAGTTATGACAAGTTTCCTTTACTCTCAAGTAAGTGATCGCACTGAAATCCAAGTGAAATCCAAATCAATTTTCTCTCGTCTCACCGAGTCATCGTTAACAAAGTACGCAAAACATTAATCAACCAGGTTTCAACATCAGGACTGTTCTACTACGCATAGATGAAACAATGAATTTTGAAGAACTGGTTAAAATATATGAGAAACGAGCCATTAGAAGATTCCCCAGTCGCTTATCTGAACATCGGCTGGGTGCAGAGCACTCAGTTTCCAAACGATGCCCTCTTGATCTGAAGTTAGCAATACTCATGTGATAAGCAAGCCAGCAATAAATGCAAACCATCTACTATATGTAGAGCATTAAATACTGAAACCATATACTTTTACTGGGTATTAAATACTGGCTGTGTTTGCTTGTACTGAAACCTAACGATGGTGTTGTAAGCTCCACACTGAGCCAGAAAAACAACCAACCACATATTAATATTTGGCTAAAGCTTAATAACCTGTCTAAAGCCTTTCCTGTTCATAATAAACAGTGCTCCATGCACTGTGTCTATGAAACCTTAACGGACCATTATACTGTCTGTCTGTCTGTCTGTCTGGGGCTGCATTACGTAAGACTGCAGGGGTGGTGCAAAATGCTTCAGAATATTAAAAGCAACAAAGTGACCTGGTCAAGCATGTGGTGCACTGAGCAGAGGAATGTGGACTAAAAGAAATGCTGTGAAATGAGTCACAGTGATGAGGGGAGTGTGACTGAGGAGAAAGAAGGAGACTGACGACAGAATTAGAGAAAGGGGAGAAAGCGAGGGCGGGGTCCCCCAAAATCAGGCCAAAATGTATTTCACAGACAGCAGCACTTCAACACAAGTTGGCTCGATTTAGCAACTTAGCAGAAGTTGCTTTGTGGGGCCTCGCAGCAACTAGCTTCAGTGACACTGCTGTAGTGAGGCTTGTTTGTGCCAGCTGAGGCCCAGAGGCAGCATTATGCGAGGCAACAGCCTTTCACGGATTAGCCCTCTGAACAGATGTGCTCCAGACTATTCACTGCAGAGGTTCAATAGCAGGACATGCCAACCACTTCAAATCCACCCTCACAACAGAACAAGGTGAACAGCAGAGGTAGAAAAAAGAGGCAAGAGGCTGTAAGGAACAGTGGGGCTGAATACATGGAAATATCAAACACTGGATTATTTCTTACAACCATGCTGCTACAGTGGCTGTGAAGAGTGCGCACAGACTGAAACATGTCTGAGAACCGTGAACCAAACACTGGCACAGATTTAAAGTCATATGTATGTATTTAACAGGTACTTATTTCATGCCAAGGTCAGCTTTAAAAAATGTAATAATTTATTATATGTTTGGATTTTAGACAATGTGATTAAGTACAGTTATTTAAACTTGGGTATTACATCAATATGAGCTGATTAAATAATTCAAAAGTGCTATATCTTAAATTGTAAAATGTTTTATATCAGGAACACCTGCTTTGGAAACTATTTCTGATCATTCCAAAAAATGACTCAACCAGCACAAATCAACTGGTACAGAACCTGCTCCTCATGCTATCATGTGATATATGTGCAGTGATATATGTACAGGCTATGATGGTAGGTAGTAGGTGAACGGCCAAAACCTGACTATGAGGGGGCCACCTGGACATGAGCCATGATTCAGTGGCATGATAACATTACAAGGGTTATGTTTCATTATTGACATTCCACTTTTTCTGATTTGAATAGATGCAGCTTAAAAGTACAACAGGTGAGTTGAAATGTATGATAGTTTAATGCTAGAGAATAGAGATAGACTTTAAATCTGCTTGACTGTATAAAATTTAACACGTTATAGATTGTTAATTTATGGTTAACAAACTTTTTAACTATGGAACTGTATATCGACCATAAATGCATCATTTAGCTTTTCCACAAAAGGGCTAGATATGAATTATTGGCTCCAATGATTATCTATATATCAGCGATCATGTTGATAACTGTAAAACTTAACAACAACATGGAGAGAGAGAGAGAGAGAGAGAGAGAGAGAGAGAGAGAGAGAGAGACAGAGAGAGAGAGAGAGACAGAGACACACACAGAGAGAGAGAGAGAGACAGAGACACACACAGAGAGAGAATGTATTGGTTTTGTGATCATGCCAGATGTTGAGAATAATTCTGACATCTGGAACCAGGCTAGACTCTGAGAGCACTGATATTCAATCTTTGTATCCACCTGTTATTGCATCAACACTTAACAAGGTTCTTCATTTCAGGGTCATATTCATCAAAGCGTTGCTTGTGCCTGGTCACTGGTTAGATGAGACCGATTCTAGTAAGTGACATGTTTCCTCTCACCGTCCATCTCTCAATCACTTTCTCTTTCAATTTGGAATGAACCTTTCAACACACTGTAAGCTCATAAGCTTTTCCCTGAGAGGCCTCCGCTCCATGGGCAACACCATCAGATGTATCAGAGAGGGGAAAAAAAAGGCTTATGATAGAAATAAGCTGCAATCTATAAAGCCAACCACAATGGAGCGCTGCAGCAGAGAGACTGTCTTTGTCCAAAATGCCCTAATTCTTTATTCCTGTCCTTTCTGTCCTGCAGATGTGGAAGAAAGGAACTGGTGAAAGAGACTTAGATTAGAAAGAGGTTTAATCGTCAGTTCTTAAGTAAAAACATTGCGTCATGTGACCCACATTCAAAATGGGTTAGACAACTGCCAGGTCACTTAATGGTTTAGTTCCAACCCAGTTAGTAAAAATAGGCAGAGGGGGAAAAGCACTGATACCAGAAGCCCGTCAACTTTGTTGGACTTGTCATTTATGAAATGCAGTTAGTTTTAAGCTAAACGGAAGTCAACACACAGGGTTTATTGACAAAGGACAATCGCTGTTTACGGTCTAGTAGAAGTGGCTCCATTCAGAGCCCACGCTGAGTAAAGAGGTGCTGTGGTTCATTGGGTTTTACACAGCACAAACATTTGTCACTCTGGGAATTGAATACCGAACCACAAACAAAGCTACTCTTTGAAAATAATCAATCGAGCACGGATGAAGAGGTGCTCGTTTCTGCTGCTGTGCCGAGGGAGCACGACTCATTAGGGCTGAGACAGCAGCAGGCCTGGATGTTCTAATAATCTAGTCGTCAGCTACAAGCTGGGGCCTGCATTTTTATGTTAATCGCCTCATAATATCTAACAATGTATGACTCAAGAGAGCATAAATATCACATGCATGGCAACAAATTTATCAGGCAGTCAACAGCGTGCTGGGAGAATACGAGACTGTAAGAAAGATCTGAAGGTGGAAGTCTGCATTCTGTTCTACCTTAAAAAAAGCATCAACAGAATGATTGCAGAGGCCCAGGAGTGTTATTTGTGCTGAAAACTTATATATCTCACTTCAGCAACCGTCTAACATATTCTCCAGGCTCCATATAATGTTTTTACTGCCTCCAGCACAAAAAGTGAGAGAATGTTTAGCTGGGGAGCTGACAGAGTTTCAAATAACCCACCAGCCTGCAGTTTTTAAGGCAGGTGCTGATATTTGAAGGTTTGCAATGTTCACTCAGTGGCCTGTACTCCGGTTTGGAGCAAGCACTGTCTAACAAAGAGTGTAGTTCGGCCAGTCTGGAATTATGACAGATTTATAGCATATTTTCTAATTGGTAGGGACAAAGTAGAAGATTGTAGATAATGACACACTGTTAGATGTTATGCTACAGAAGGAAGCTCAAAAGTAAAGACCAGGAAAATGAGAATAAAACTTGATGAAGTAGACTCAGTGTGATAGGCCTGTCAGATGAAGACAAAGTTGGACTGCTCATTGGACGAGGCAGCACCTGAGGAGACACTGCAGGCTCCCTCTGTACTACATAATGGGCAAACAGGGAGGTTTTTCTTGGGCTTGGCAGCCAGAGTTTGACAACTGAGAATCCAGGCAACCATTTGTGCTGATGATGTAAGGTGTGAGGCAGAGGTGTTGTTATCTGTTCCCTCTAGTCTGGATGTCCATTACACACGCCTCATCTAAAAATCTTAACCGTGCATTTGATTTGTTTAAATTTCAATAAATATGTCTAAATGATGCAATACATTGTCCATTGGACAAAATGACTGATGATTTGAGTACCAAACTAAAACCACAAACTTTGTCATGCTGAAATACGTTCAACCCCCCTGGAAGCAATGTGCTTGACTGATTTAACACTTACTTACTGACACCTGAGGCGAATCAGGGCCTGATGCATCTCTTCTAAGTCAGTGTAGTTATTAGATGACATTATATGTTGGTCTCTTTTTCTGACTGAGCACTGTGAGCCTTCATTTTTAGCATTTTATTTAATAGCTTAATCTATAATCATTCATATTGAATATGGTATTAGTTCTTTCCTTCCTTTTTATAAAATATTTGTATTGAAAATAATATGATATATGATATAAGTGTCATTTTTACTTTTTCTGAGCCATTATCTCACCTTATATGTGAAAGGAAGCTGCTGAAACAAAACTCTTTTCATTTCACCAAATAACATATTTGAGATGTTGTTATATTAAAGTAAAATAACTTTTTTTTGATAAAAACATGCTTCGACAAGTTCTCTTCACAAAAGGAAACTGTGTAGGCTTTGGGGATGCGAGCACTTCCAAAGCAGTAATGACCTACACTCTGCAGTGTCCCTGATGGCCTCACACACGTTCCTGCAAGTCAAGCGAGTGTTACTTTCTTAACTTGAAGCCACAAAGACAAGTGATAATATAGCTCCAGGCTACTCAGTACAATCTACAGGTATCAGGCAGTTGCTAATAACATGCAGGAGAGTCCTTCTATTGCCCTAATACTGTGATGCTGCTGTCCAACATAAGGTCTCCCTAGATAAAGAGACAAGGCCCCAATGGGACTAAGCGAGCTAAATAAAGACATAAATGTGTTTAATTGAAAACACTACAAAGACATGTATGTTGTGACATCTGCGAAGCAGGGGGGTTTTCACCAGGTGGTGTGTTTATGGAACCTTTTAAAAGATCACACAGAAAAGCCAGTTTCCTCTTTTACATGTCCAACAAGCAGAAATCAATGCGGGCCCAGGTGCCTTTCAGTGCTCCCTCCCCTGGAGAGAGATTTCCTGCTGTTAAAGATGAGAAGACGACATTAGAAAAGTGTGATGAGAGTATGAAAATGCAGAGCTAAAGCTGTGGAACAAAAACACTGACGTGTCAGAAATGTAGCTGTGATTTAGAGGTGAAGTGTCATTTTTTTTTTTTAATCAACGCGAACAGCAGCCTTTCTCCCATCGACTAGCAGGCCCACAACATCATGTAATGAGAAATCAATCAGGTGGTTCTTGAAGCAGATCGCTCACAACAATCACTCCCGGGAAATGTGCTATTTTGTGGTACGCAGAGCGACTGGATGACGCCCTGCTGGGGGACTGGGTAGGTTTTGACGGCTCACATTATGCATTCAGTGTACAAACAAGCAAATACACAAAATAAGGGTGCGAACTACAGCAGATACACACAGAGATAACTATTTAAAATTGGCCCGTGTGCTCATGTGTACACTCTCTGCAGCACTACTGTCTCCAACATATTAACTGAGGCACTGACAGAGCATAGACAACAAATGACTAAAATGAACAAGAAACACTGTGATACCGTAAACAAGTCACAAATATTGTTTCCTAAACTAGATTTACCACAACATCCTGTTTTGTTAACAATAAATTCTCATCCTGGTTATGAGAAAAGTATTTCACTTATGCTATTATTTGCTGAGATACGGAGGAATGCTGTGTTTGCCCAAGGCAATGCTCCACCAAATCATTTCTGACATCCAACAAAAACAGAAGTACAGTAAAAGTACAACAGGTGAATTTATTTGGCGTAACTCTTCCGTTCAAAGTGGATCAAAGGGTTAGAGTAATGTCGAAGGTTCAAAGGTCAGTGTGGCCACATGCTCTAATGGCTTGAATTACACAAGAAGTACACAAGAAGTACACAAACTCAATACTCAAGTAAAAGTGCAAGTATTGGCTTAAAAACATTGCCATTACAAGTACCACTTCAAATATTTTACTCAAGCAAAAATACGAAGCATGTGATCTAGATTGTACCTAAAGTACAAATGTAAAGGTGAATCACTAAGAAAACAAAGTATGAATATGGTAATTATACTGTAATTAAGAAATGAGGGTCAATGGTCACTGTTGTTAAAGGTGGAGCTGACTTTAACCACTGGTGGTTAGCTCCAAATGATACATTAGCATTTATTGGTTCATAATCTTTTTCAAAAAGCCATAATATATTTGTATTTTTAAAAGCACTAGGTTGTATGTTGGTACATGCAGGTTATGGTATTGCCAATACTTTTTTTAAAGAACGATTATGTTACTATATTTAGCTGTGCACCATAGTTAAAAAAATATTCAGATGATAATTTCTCATTGGCAGAGTTAAAATGCCATTGTTGTCTTATTACTAATAAGGAGAGTAGTCAGAAAGTAGAGATAAGGTAAACTGTCTGCATGGGTACACGTGAAACCAACCCATGTAACAACCCCATTACATATAGTAATACTTCTACAGAACCTTAACTGGAGCACATGGACTGTAGTAGTATTTCAGGTGTCAGAGCTGGTGCATCATAATTAAAGCTAGATTACCTCACTGTGTGTACACGCCTCATCTGTCTGCTCTCGTAACGGCTTCATCTGAGTTATCACTGAGGCTATTCACCATTTTGAACATCAGACATTGCTGCTCTGCTCTCCGTGTCCGTGTGTCTGTCTCTCCTCTGCTGCACACAAACACACTGTAGTCAAAGCAGCTCATCTGCATGGCAACTGGATCATTCAAGCCATTAGAGCATGAGTGGAAAGTCAATTGAGTGGTAGGGCATCAGGGAAGTGATAAACCCTGTAAGAGGCTACGCTCACGAGGTGCAGCACGACTCAGCACCTGTCAATAAGTAAAAGTGGGAAAACGGACATCGTGATTGTGATGGCACATGTGCAAAAATGTGAAGAATCTCTACTGCCGAGCACCATATCCCTCCCCAAGTGACGACAGCCTGCAAAGCCTCATGTGAGTGTTTGCAACACCACCAAAACTCATTACAGTTCCTTCCTCGCATACGCAGACCCAGGAATAAGCTCACTTAACAGAGACATCACAGCCATGAGAGGTGTGACCATGTGGTATGATGTTCTGTTTGCTAACCCTCCTCAGTTCTCCTCATTATCAATGCTGCAAATGATGGTCTGCCAAGTCCTAAAAGACTGGTATGACAATTCTTGTTCTGCTATTATGGGCTTAACGGGTATAAAAAGGATAATTAGGAAGAGTTATGGTGTATTTGATCTCATTACAGCAGCTATACAGTGAGTTTGACTGAGGTAAAATCTATAATAAGCCATCTTTCCACGGGAGGTGGAAGCTTCTGTTAGACACATTTTCAGTCTTTATAAGGCAGATGTCTGAGGTTGTGTGCAAAACAGCACAATTAAAACTGTGTTATCTGAGCAACAAAGTTGTCGACCTGGTAGATCAAAAATCTCAAAGTCGTCTCACTACAGAAGCTGTTTGGAAAGATCACGAGCTTCATAGTGTAGTAGGAAGATCGAGAATCAATCTTATATTAAGATGTGGTCCTGGAGCCACCTCCAGAACCACAGAGAGGCCAGTGAGTGTAGCGCATTACGGCAAACAGCATGCACTGAATAGCCACAACAATAAACCCACCACAGGTTGGACAGGGTCCAGCATGAGACAAATTTACCGCAGTGTATGGGGCTATTTAGACTCAAAGTTCTGCTTGCGTTGTATCTCACTTGTACGTCCCTCTGGGTAAAAGCTTCAGTTCCGGAACCATAAATGCGACAATGTACAGTGCACTAACTAGGCAGCAAGCGATTTCAGTCATAGCTAAAGGCCACAGAAAAATAAAAAACAAAACTAGATAAATGATAAATGTCCAAAGTCACACAACTCCAGCACAGAGATTCACAACAGCATTGTTTTCACAAGGAGGAAAATCCAGAAGCCACTAGAAGATCATGTGCCACTTGATCACTCGATCATGCGTTTCAGGGAAATGGCCCATAATAAGACGCCTTTTAGTCCAACATATAGCCTTAACACAAGCCCAGCACTGTCTCAGGAGAGTCTCTGTCCTCCACAATGCATCATTCTGGTCAGCATAGAAACAACAGTGTGATAAAGGCAGAACAATGGCGCTGTGGCCGCTGTGCCACAGTCCACACTCCACTAACAAGGCCACCATTGACCACTTCAGAGCTACGTTTTACTCTGTGTTTTTAAAGCTCTGCTGCCGCACAAATAGACCTGCTCGAACTCAGAGTTTTAGGCTGCCGCTGACAATTTTACAGGTGCTCCACCTGTAATGCCAAGGCTGCAATGCTTTTAAAATGTATTCTGCATGCAACAAATGTTCTGAGCACAGATTCACATCACAAATCACATGCTTTTTATCCTAGCATGGCCGTCTACCTTCCGGAATGAGATCAATGCTAAATAGCTTCTCAGCTGCACAGCTATCAGCAGCGAGGAGAACGTGTGGGCGTGCTGCAGTGCAGCATGGAGGCCTGGACACATTACAAAGCCTCTGTTGCTATTTCTAGACCTGGAGATGCTCATAAGTCAAGAGGTGTGTTGAGAATTATGGGTGTGGAGCCTGGCTGCATGTCCAGCTGCTCTCATTAGCAGTAAACACAAATGGCATTTGACCTGCGCCATTCTCAGTCCCTGTAAACGAGCTGCTGACTCACTGGAGCCAATTAGGCAAGGTGAGGGCAACACAGTGTGACATATCTGCTACGTCCTGAAAGATATAGTCTGCTGCTCACACACTGTGTCACAATAAGCAGGACATCGAAGACATATATTACACCTCACTACAATGTCATCAATGAATACACAGGTTGTTGAATTGCAGCTATTTACAGTGAAACATGTCAATTCTGGGACCTGATTCTCAGACTAGCTATGTTGCCAGGAGGCTGCTTGACAATTGTGAGAGTGAGCATTTGAACATTTTCTACCACGGATTCGATTTTTTGCCAGGGACAAATGAGCTGCTGTTCCTAGATTTTAAGTCTTCATTCATTTCCCTTAGGAAGATAAAATCGTTGGGGGACCTTTAAGGTCTCTGGTTAATTTGTGTACAAAAAGAACTATATAGAAAGCAAAGAGAATCCTGACAGAAAGCTCTCACCGTCTGTTCAGCCAATTTGAGCCACTGAATTCTGGCTATTCGAAATGTTGTATTTGTGCGACCTCCCTGTGTTTGGATGTGTGTGCGTGTGACTCTTTGACATGTGGGACTGGGTGAATTCTTTTAACACTTGGCCAAAATGAAACGCAATGTAAAACAGAGTAGTCACAGCGAGATTAGCATCATTTCTCTGCAAATTCATTTAAGTCCAGTACCAACACAGCGCGGACTGGATTTGCAGTCATTTGGAAACCTGTGCTCTTTGTGGTCTTATATGTTGCCTGCTTGACAAACAGCTTAACCTCCCGGTTGCACGACATGATTTGCATCAATAGAACAGTATCAACTGTCACAATATGAAGAGCAGATTTGATCTAAGCCAAAGGACTATGGGCGTTTTAACACCTGAAAGGCAAATACAAAGCTTGAACCACCATGTTATTGTTTTATTTCTTGGATAAATTTGATCCCATTTGTTTTGGTTTCACATTGCAATTTTTGAAGCACACAAGCACAACGAATTTCGCATGTCTTTACTTTACGCATGCATTACTCTCCCATCCTCTCATATTCCCTCTCTTCTTTATTTCTTGCTCCGACCAAATGTTAATTACAATATCTCGTGTCCTCCTCTCCTCAGATGCTCCCATGGCTCATTTCTCTGTCTGTTCCACTTCTATTTCTTTTTAGATTGTTTATCACAGGAAGATAACCTGCTTCCACTTCCTTCAATTGGTCTAAAGATTTGAACCATCTGAACAGTGAAGCAAATCCAACTGTGGTTCAACCAGGGTTTTGGTCTGACCACATTCTGGCTTTTTGGTCCAGATGGAGGTCAGAGGTATGTCCCACACTTTTGATTTTGATTAAGGTTAATGTAAAAAGTATAAGAAAAAACAACAAGACCTCACGTGACCTTACGTAATTCACGTAAGTTCAGTCCATACTGTAATTCTGGGTGATAATTAGTACATTTGTGATAATGAGTTTCCATAACCAGCGGTCTTACTTATAATGCAGATTTCTATAAAAGAAACATTGCAATTACGACTGATTAGCAGCATTCTATGTCTATATCAAGACAGGAAGTGGGTAAGGATGCTTACACTGTTACGACCAATATGTAATGAAACAATTAGCTAATTGGTGATCATGATGATGATTAAATATCTTGTTTAGCAATCAGTTAATTATCATTATAGTAAGATAACAGACTCAAATATTTGAGATAATTGAGATGTTAAAACAAGATATAAACAACAGTTGCTCTCTGCTTCAGCGCGTGAGCATATGTTCATTGTAAGATCAACTGTTGTGTTTAAAGCCCCTTTGAAACGCACAAAGAAGGCAGAGCCAGGTTTGGCTAAATGCAAACCATGTCATTTGTGCCTGACATTTGACAGTTTCAGAGACACGTCTCATTTTATAACAAAGAAAAGCTTCGAGGGAAGTGACCTGACATGAACCAACCCCCACACCTCACACACATGACATGACACGACACACAGAGGATGCAAAAATAATTTGATCGGGAGTGAGTCATGACGACAGTCCTAATGCTAAAATATTCTATTCCAATCAAAACTGCTCATTGTTCCTAAGAAAGGAAGATCTAAACAGCTGTACTTGACGTGATGCCGTATTTGCTGCAGGCAAAGAGGTAACAGAGAATGTTCTGTCATCACGAAACCCAGCTGTGTAGAATAAACTAATGCAATGGCACAGAGCACGTGGTCATATACACAAATATATTGCAACTAATAATAAGTTGAGCTGTGAGTCAAAACTACACCCGGTCCTAATTTTTCATTATAGACTAACTGTAAATAAGCGACTTCAAAATGTGCACACAATAACCCATAATGACAATGTAAAAACAGCCGCAGGTGATTCTATTATTTTGTCAGCCCAATTTAGAGAAACGAGGCCGGCGTAAATCACAGAAACACCTTCAACAGCAGCGCAGCCTCCAAAATGATCACACAGTTTAATCAACACACTTCTTCATCTTCATCAAGGAGGATTTATTGCAGGGCTGCACTGGTTGAAGCTCGGTGTAGCTAATAAACTAAAGCCATCCACCAAACACAGTCTGAAGGCAGGTATGTCAACCACTGCATTTCCAGTGCAGACACTTGTTTACACTTGTGTGTTAATGAAACGCGGAGCAAGCTGAGAGAATAAAACAGCAGGTCAGAGTCGTTTTAACATCTGCCATCACAATAGAAACCCGTTCCATTTAAGAAGACTGTCACAGGAATTAAACGGGAGCCTGAGCTGATGAGTGTGAGATTCTTTTGATTCGAGTAGCTGGTGCAGCTGTTCTGCCTGGAGGTATAAGGGCTGGATCCAGGAAGGATAGGTTGAGGTGACCGCTAGCTTTTAGCAAAGGCAAAACACTAACCACACACACATTGGAAGAGAGATTCTAAGGCCTATAAGACTATACTTTACTAAAACGGCAGGAAACACAGCACTGTGACTTTCTGAACAGTGGACGGTTTTCTCTACCCCCCTCTTAAAACTCAGACAGTCTCATGTCATTGGACGGAGGCCCTGATGTACACAGTGACTCCTTGACTGGTTTGATTCAGTCTATTAACATTCTCCCTCTGTGGCCCCTACCCCTCCCTCTTTGTCTTTCAGTCATGCCCAACATGTCCCATGCTAAAGTGAGTCCTCACTGCCACTCTGGCTTCCACACTTTGACAGTTGAGTCCTGTGATGCGTGAAGGGCCTGTATGCTGACTCGTCTC
Organism: Channa argus; assembly: GCF_033026475.1. Lineage (NCBI taxonomy): Eukaryota > Metazoa > Chordata > Actinopteri > Anabantiformes > Channidae > Channa > Channa argus. Next base: position 25,385,041 of record NC_090209.1, read on the forward strand.
TCTCCTGCGACCACACACATACAGAACGCAGGCTCTTTTTCATTCCCCCCCACAGGGCTTAACGGTGAGCCACATACTCCACAACACCAAACCCTGCCTACATAGCTATGCAAACACACACACGTCACGATTACTAAATAAGCACCTGGAAACGCAGACTGAAATGTACATTGCAAACAACATAAATAAAACAGGCCGCCACTGATTACAAAAACTTAAAAAGTGCCTTTATCTTGGGTTTCGATTTGTCAGGTTCACTCATATTTGCTTTACGTGTTGCTTTTGGTCGCGACAAATGGATTGAGACATGCAACAAACATCTTCAATAGGAATCAAACTGATCTGGCTGATATCATGACATGCAGGACACTGCGGTCTCACAGCTCTGTCAATCCCCAATAGTTTTTTAGTTTTGGGGATCTTTAGAACATTAAAGAGGCACTTTGTGAAATCGTGTATATGCTTCTGAAAACCTTACAGCCCTGCAGACTTTATCTGTCACACAGGCAAAGCTGAGCATTAGTTGTAAGACCCTCATCCTTTCTCTGGAATCATGACGTGTTGTGAGCTCTATCTGTCATGTGAGTTAAGCTGCAACAGCTGGAGTCTGACCAGAAGCCGGTGAGACGTCACACACTGAGAGTGGAGGTAGAAACCAAGCCCACAGGAACAGTACTGAGCTGAACAGGCATGAAGTATTGTGCTAACCATAAAAATGGCAGGTCACGTGGCAAAACTTGACCCAGGAAGAAGGTGGAACACACTATTACTATAATATGAACTAGTAAAAAAAAAAATATTCAAATGACCTTTTGTATAATTTTAATTTCATTAGCACCAGCATAAAGTCTTATTAACATATTTTTGTGCCACTGAAGAAAACTTTTTTCCGCTCAGTGAGCAGCTTTCTCTAGAATTAATGAAACATCCAGGCTATGAATCTGTGTTTGTAGCCTGGATGAGTTTGCTTTTGAGTAGCAAATGTTAGGGGTTGACTCATGGACATTCGTGTGACAAATTAAATAGAACAATCATTAAATAAACACCAATGCAATGTAGGAACTATCCAGACATATCCTCAGGGTAAGCACGACACAGCGGCAGAGACTTAGTGTAATGTTAATGGATTGACTGTAAAAGACATTTATGTCCCCTGAGCAATTTTGGTTGCTGTTATAATTTGAGCAACTAACATAAAAATAAATAAATAAATAAAAAGATTTAAAAGCAAATGTTAATCTCATTTCATCTATAAAATGTCAGGAAATATCAAACAATGCTAATCACATTTTGTGAAGGTTATTAGAAGACGATCAACATAGCAGCTTCAAACAATTCCTTTCAAGTGAAGCGTTAGAGCTTGTGTAGAGCCACCCAACAGAGGACAGTCACCAGTTTGGGGGGTGGTAGTGGGGGTGGGGGTTACTGAGGTTAAAGTGCCAGCCAAACAAAACCAGACCTTCCGTCATTAGAGGAATTTTAACATTAGAGTTCATCAGCCTAAAATCAAAGTATTGTCATTTACTGTTTAAACATGTAGAAAAAAACGAAACCTTGAAGGTTGATACTGAAAAGTAACAAAAATCACTCACACAACTAAACTTACCACCGCCTACAACAACTTGGGCCGAATTTCAACTGGATGAAAGATTATTTGTTATTTCACATAGCAAAGCACATCACTAAACTAGACCTTTGGAGGCTACCACATGATGTAAACGGGTTTGCTTTGGTCTGCAGCGGTTATTAAATGCAGGTGGGTAAATGGGAGTTGCTGCTGCTAAGCTAAAGTGATTGGAGCAGTCCCCAGCCTATACTTTACCTGTTCCCTGCTTGGTCAGCAACACATAGACTGGATTAAAACCATTTCTCTCTGTGTGTTAGAGCACTGCTACCTAGACAGTCCATGCTGCACTGGGACGTCAGTGTTTAGAGGCTAAATATTTATAGCAGAGGCTCAACCTTTTGAAGGATATTTTTCAAACATACTGCATGTCATTATATTTTCTATGAACAAAACTTTATACGTATTTACTTGGCTAGAGTAATATACGAAAAGTGGTATCTGTTGGAGAATCGTGTCTTTTGAAACTTGCAGTCAGGAGGCATTTGATGTACAAGGTTACATGTAAGGTGCATTATCAAACCTGTTCTCTGTGCTGCACAACAATTGGGATTTTACATGTTGAAGCAAACTATTGCGTTTACATATAAAACATATCATTAGTTATAAACAAATACTTTAGAATACAAGTCTGTCTAATTCAACTGTTCAGCAGCAAATCGTCCCCTCATGTTCAGTTTTTGTTGAAAGTGTGATTAAACATATGATGAATGTTTGGGTTGTGGTGCTGTTGAACTGTTTTGTGTTTTATGCACTGCAGTCGTACAAATAAGGGACTTTTCCACATAAAATATTATGCAATTAACAGGGTACATTCGGCCAACAAATGGTAAGTTAAAGTGCAAGGTACACAGCCAATAGTGCCAAACAGTGATCAAGTGTTTTAGAACAGATTTATGAGAGCTATGATCCATATCCTACCATAAACAACAAATAATAGACTTCTCTTTTAATATCCCAGAGGAAATTACTGGCCTCTGGCTCAGCAGCACATGTGGCACCACAGATTACACTGTAACTGTAGCTTCTGAGGCCAGACTTGTTAATCAAGGAAGTTGTGTGCTGTCATGGACCCACATCAGGCACCTCTCCTCACCTGGAAGCTACGATATTTTGTGTTGTCACTGTAAGATTGTTGTTTTTTCATCCTCAGGGTTTGGCACAGTGTCAGTGCAGCGATTAAATCCTACTAGTACATTACATAACACTGTTGGTCCAGATGAAGCTGATGTGCTGGTCCCACTTATGTGTGCTTCAAGTCACAGTAGATTAATACTGTATTGATGTGATGCATTAGTTTGATGCCATGTACCAGACACCTTTAACCTTAATTGATTCTGCACTGTTTTAGTCCCCAATTGTTTAAACATGTTTCAGCCCGAGTGATTCTGGCTAAAGACTGTAATGTTTGAAAAATCCATTATTTCAGCAAGGACTCGAACCTAAACATCCGCCTGGTGACCAGGCCTTGATCCATCCATCCAGCCCTCTATATATTCTATTTATCCAGGGTCGGGTTGCAGTGGCAGCAGGTTTATCCAGAGTTCCCTTTCCCAGTTCCTTCTGGGCCATCCAGAGGCCAGATGAGGTACATAATCTCTCCAGTGCATTCTGAGGCTGCCACAGAGTCGGCTACAAGTTGGACTTGCCCAGAAGAACTTCAATAGAAAGGAACCAGAAAAGAATCCATATCGGACGTCTAACAAAGTCTGTCAGGCCCTGATGTGAAAATCCAGTGTAGTGCATTTATAACATTGCCATCATCGTGTCCATATACACATTCCGTATGACTTTGTACTGAGACTGTGGATTCCGAAAAAAGGACTACTTGAAATCCAGCTACAGTGAAAAAAAGCGATTTCAGTTCACATTTTATTTTGTGGTGTTGTGGAAGTAAAATAAATCCACAACTGACACAAGCAATCAGGTTGAATCTCTGAGTTGAGGCATCCCAGAGGATTGCATTAGTGGCCTCAACTTAAAGCAAGTAATGTCTATTGGTGAAATTGGATTTTGAAAGTAGCTTTCCGATCTTTGGTTCCATGCCAGTTGCCAGACTGATGACATTATGTAATCCCAGTTGCTATTGCTGAGCGGTGTCAGTGATGCATCGTGGCAAAAAAAGCTTGACACTGACCAAAGTCACGGCGTGTTGTGGCAAAGTTGCAATGACTATCATTGCATTTTTGTGCCCCGTTATCTTGAGTTCATAGAACAGAATGTTCCTACAAATTCAAACTAATCAATTTATGGTCCACAGAAGAACTAAAATAAGCAACCACCTTCACCCCGAATAAGAAATGCAAAAGGTTTCAGTTTTAAGACTAATCCCCCGTCCAGAAGCCCATTTATATCTGTAGCGTTATCTGATGTGATCTGTGATTGTGATAGAAAACACTCTCTGCCTTGTCTGCTTTGTCTTGAAGAAATTGAAGAAGCCATTCTTCACCAAGTCTTTGCACCAAGGTTAAGTAATAAGTAACAAACTCACTGAGCCTCTAGTTTGGCTGGTTGCATTTAAGCAGGTTAAAGCCACTTAAAGACTGACTTGAGTTTAATAATGTACGTCCCAGTTGGCTTTCTAACCCATGCAGCAGGAAACCAGAGACTACCACTAACAATTTGAAACCATAACACATGCATCATTATGTTGCATTAAAAACCAATAACTGCATTGCAGAATGAGCTGTTCAGCTGAGCATTAACCATATAGCGCTATTAATAGATCAGCGTCCAGTCAGCAAAACTCACACAAAGGAAAGTAACTTCCAACCAGACACACACACTGTCCTACACAGGCTCATAAATAGCTGGAAACAGCCTAGTAATCAATACAGAGGATGACTCAGATTGCACAGAGCTCGGCCACTACAGCTCAAAAGGGCCTTAAATGCCCCCAAACCAGATATAGCCTCTGAGATGTAATAATACTCCAGCTCTGTATTCACCTCCCGGTGCTGCGGAGAGCAAGGCAAGGACAGAAATGCTGAACGCTAAAGTACCTTGTTACTTTAAGCAAGGAAACAAGTTAAAAAAGGCCTAAGCCTTCACCATCAACGCCGTATCAGTGGAATACGCTAGAACTTAACAGACAATGAATCATGTGAGAGTGACAAAAGGATGAGCCCTCAGTGCTCAGTGCAATGGTGTCAGGACAGAAAAAAATGTGACCTTCCAGATGAACCTTCTGTCCTCAAACCAGAGAAGGCAAAGTGCTTAATTAAATCCCATGAACTTGCCCTAATATTAATATAATAAAAGAGTAATGCCCCTGCATACTATAATGCAAGGCACCGGACGTACTTTACACCATTCTGTAAATGTAATTTAGATTTATGTCCTTGGTTAAAATGCCCATGTATCCCAAAATCCGTCTCATAAGGAGGAACTAAAAAGCAACAATAAATCTACTCACGGGTAAACTCTGCCAGTCTTTGAACAACGACAAGCAGTCACACAATCATGATGGCCGCAGCTGATTGGGCTGTTGTCAAAGAAACAAGTCTTAAATTGCTGCTACTGTAGCGCTGCCAATTAAAATTTGGCAGGTCTGCCAAAGAAACACGACCCGATCAGAAGTCAGCACAATGTCATAAACAATGAATGGAATTACACACAATTCAGGATGATCATCACACTAATGGCTGCCATCTCTAAATTCTACTTTCAAGGAGGAAAGACAACTGTCTAAATAAAGCTTTAGTCCTGCTACACAAATTTGTCCTTGACCTAATAAAAGGCTGCTTCTGCAATTTAATCTCAAACTTCCATAAAGTTGGCAAAAGTGCAAGAAGAAAAAGCTGATGCAGCAGAGGCAAATGTATCCTCATTCTTTCTCAGAGAACACTGGATCCTACATTTCCCATAATGCAATGTGATTGTGTCTCGATGAACCCTTCCCGTCTGGTAAACATCCAGGTCTTAAAAAATATCATGCAGACGTATGCATTCTGTTGTGGGAACAAGGATGTTTTGTCTCCAAACCAGACCTGAGGTAACCCTGATGACATCACCGCATTTTGTTTTCTCAAGTTCCAAACACCTTAAAAACCACAGATGACACGCATTTGTTTTCACAGGCTGAGCAGTACTGACCATGAAAAGTACGTTGATTACGTGTGAGTAAAATTTACCCCCTAAGGTTTTTCACTTCACACTGCTCTCGCTTTCATGTTAAATAAGGATGGAAGTCAATACAAAAGAAGACATTTTTCCCCCCATACTTTTTGTTCCTTCACCCTTTCTTCTGTAGGCACGAGCACAGCTACCAGGTAAGCAATGTCCTGGAAGCCCTCCATACACACAGATGGAGGTCCACAGAACATATGTCATGACTAGCAGAGATGGAGAGAAATTTTTATCTATGTGCAATGTAATTCAGTGCATCTAGAGGTTTGGATGTGTTTCCATTAAGGCTGCCATCAACTCTAATTTGGCCCAATGTTTAATCCATTTCAGGAGTAATAAAAATATAAAGCTCTCTGACAGAAATTCATTCTCATCTAGATGGATGAGTCTCTGAAACAGCGTTTGGATCATTTCAAGGATTCCAATGTAACCTGTACGACATTGTTCTAACGTGCAGTCAACTTGCATTACACCCATTATGTCAGGGCTGGGTGCCACTCGCTGCAACACATCTAAATTTAAGACCAGCACCATCCTGGTATAATGGCTAAAATCATACACCGCCACAACAATGCGACCATTACACACAGACACGCATGCACACCAATACCATGTCGCACCCGTTGGCAGGTGCAGCCTGTGGACTGCCAGGCAGACTGCCTTCCCCAGCTACAATACAGTAAAGGAAGGCAACCAGCAGCCATGCTAGCACAGCTAGCATGTTGCATGCACACAATCCCTGCCTGCAATACACGACATGATGAGTGATAATACAGTAATCATTCAAACATGCTCATCATGGAGGCACATAGATCTTCCACATGCACGCACGCACGCACACACACACACACACACCAATCCAGGCAAGGACACACAAACCCTTTGTCTCAGGGTTTGCCATGGAAAAAATGATGGGTGGATGAAAAGATGGATGGATAGCATGATGCAGAGACAGATAGCTCACCGGTTTGTCTTCTTCCTTTCTCTCCACCTCTTTCAGCACATTATCCAGGGTAAGTGTGCATGTGTGTATGTGTATGTGTATGTGTGTGTATGTGTATGTGTATGTATGTGTGATGAGCCAGCGAGGATACACACCGCTACATCCCCTCCTCCTCTCCCTCTCTCTGACGTTCCCTCCCTCTCTCTCTCTCTCTCCTCCCTAGGATTTATTTAATTATTTCCTCCCTCCCTCCCTCCCCTTCCTCTCTCTTTCTCTCCTCACAGCTGATAGAACCGCCTCAATTTCTCAAGCCTGTTTAATTCTGTCTGTTTCTCCCTTCTGCTTCTAGAACTTGTGATCGTCGATGAAGTCGCATCTCTCAGGTTTGTGAACATGGCAGGCACAGCCAGAAAAAGACGAGTAAGACAAAACAAGGCCCTGCCTTGTATATGAAGAGCTGGTATCTGCACAGTACAATGGCCCACTTCTCTCCCCCTCTCTCCCTGCCTTCACTTTCACAATGTTCCCCTCTCCTGCATCTGTGTCTTCTGTGATGCAGCAGCGCTGTAGGCTCCTCCCTGGAGAGACAGCGGTGCCACACAGCTGAGAGAAAGAGAGGGGGATGCTGGGAAAACAGTGATGGCAGTGGGAGGGGAGAGGAGGAGGGGGCGCTGTGGGGATGGGTGGGGGCTTGGCGGTGGAGGTGGGGATTCTGCCGGAAAATCCGGTGCAAGGCAGGGTAGTCTCCGTCCACTGAGCGCATCATCCAGGATTTTATCACTGCCACCACCTCCCACCCTCCATCTTTCTCTCTACACAGAGGGGGGTCTGTTCACTCCACACACACACACACACACACACTCTCACAGGGAGCCTCGTCTGCTGTCGTCAGCTCTACCTTTGAACACACCCCAAATGACCTCTATCAGTTTTTACCATACAGCTACACTTCTGTATTTTCTCCAAACGTAAAATGGACAGTAGGACAGAACAACGAATGTTATCCTTCAGAGTTCTGGGAATGATACTAGGCATCTGAACTTAATGAAAGGAGACGGTGGGAGTGACAGGCCTGTTTTCAGAGGTGGCAGTGTTGATGCAGCCTGTCCACAAACAATACATCCCAATACACCCAAACACTAGCTGCCATCAAACTAAACGCCAGCCCTGGATCCAGAGGATTTTAATTTCCACCCCTCGACTTTACATCTTGCTTCACCATAGGACTGACATTGTCTCAATGACTACTGGAGTCATTAACACGAACATTGTTACACTGTGGATGTTCTAAATTAAATAAGTCCAGAACTTTGAATAGCTGCATCTCTAATCACATTCTCTTCTACTTCAGGTGTATTTTCAGTAATTGAAGCTAAAAATGATCAACATGGTGCAACAACATACCTGCTCCAACTGTTAACCCTATTATTGTTTGCATGCTACTGCTGTTTAGATTCTCAGTGATTCTGTCTTTATTCTGTTTTATACAGTATTCACAACTATTTGGAGGATTCCACCTTTAATTAATTAATTAATTTAATTTACAGTGAGTCATTGGAGATTCGACTATTTCTTTTTGGCAAGAAAATACAAGACTCCATGTCAAAGTGTAAACAAGTCTCTAAAAAGCAGTAGAAATGTATTAAAATGGTGAAAATAGGTGATTTCATAAGTATTCACCCCTTTAATGTTATTTAGCCAAGGCACAACATTTGTTAGATGGAAATGCAGTAAATATGTGTCAAAAAACTCCAGTGTAAATGAACCTGTTTCTGAAAAGTCCAGCTACGCTGTGCAAATTGTCAGTTTTATATTTGGTAACTAATTTTGATTTCTTTGAACAGATCTTTTTTGCTATATTAAATCAACCACGGTTAAATGTTGTAACAGAGCAAAAAGTGGAAACTTCTGAAAGGAGGTAAGTCGATTTTACAGGCAATGTGAAATGGAAATAATTTAAAAAGGCCTCTTTTCAAACATACGTAACATGAGGCAAAATGTAATTCACTGTATTAACAGGAAACTTTCATTCTAGGATATTTTTATACATTTCAAATCTACTGGCCTTTCTGTGTCCACAGTCTAAAAACATACATGTTAGGTTCATTGGTGACTCTAAATTGCCTGAAGGTGTGAATGTGAGTGTGAATGGTTGTCTGTCTGTGTCCCTTGAGATAGACTGGAGACCTGTCCAGGATGGACCCCGCCTCTCACCCTACGACAGCTGGGATAGGCTCCACCCCCCAGGACCCTAAACAGGATAAGATTACAGATAACGGACAGATGGATGGATGTTTAACCCCAACTGCAGCCCCAGTGCAATGGTGGATGTCACAGCACAGGGTTAAAACGATTCTTTAATCTTTCTGTGTCTCCAAAAGTATCAGCTACTGTATGTTTTATCAGTTCAGAGTTAGCCTTGAAAAACAGGTACACTGAGAGAAAGAATGACGGCCTCTCTCCCTCCTCCACTCATCCTCATTCCTTCTCCTCCTCCTCCTCCTCTATGAAAAGAATAACTCTTCTTTCCATGTATGTACAGTAAGCAAACGATGTTCTGGAGAAAACACTGTAGGAAAGTGCAGTTACTAAATGTGCAATATTAAATATCAACACACAGGGCACAGCAAGCAAAGGTCTATACAACACAGACACACTGACTAACGTCAGAATATCAGACTGTACATGTGTGTGTCCTTGTTTACCTACCTACAGAATGACTCTCACTCTGCTCTTCACACAGTAAACCTATGGTCTGCCACGAGGCAAAAGCCCTGATCTGCCCTCTCATCAAAGAGAAACACACACACACACACACACACACAGTCCACAAGCTGCAGAAACATGCTGTCACAGCAAACAGACAGCGATGGAGTGCAGCAAACAACATGAGAGAGGGAGAGAGCAGCAGAAACTACACTACAGAAAAAAAGCTTAAGATTCTGTTCAGCTAAACGTGACTAGGAGCTTTTTTACCGGAATATACGTATGTGTGTAAAAGCTGCTGCCGATACGGAAGCGTTACGTTTTAACACAGATATAGTAAAATATAATGTCACTGGTTACTTACATACGGATTTGCACCACAAAAAAATCACCTACAATTTAGTTACAGAGTCAGGGCTGGTGGACTAAACTAGCATCAAGATATTTCTACTTACATATGGGCGGAAGTTGATCGTTACTAAAATGTAGATGCAATACTATTAATGAGCAATGAAACTCATTCAGTGAGTGTTTAGGATTCTGCTGAGTAGAAAAGTCATTTTGTCATTTTAGCCAGTAAACACAGGGTCAGTGCTGGCTTTGAATGATAAGCTAATAGCTGCATGTAGGACACTGACAGCTGCTAATGAAATTCTTTTAGAGTTCTGCACATTTTGCTAACATCAGTGTCTGTAGTTGTTGCTCTCTGGTGCCCCCCCCCCCTTCTAAAACTCAAATTTTCACCCCCCTTTGCAACATTATCCTGCAACACCAGCAGGGTTGTGATGTGACCGCTCTTATCTATAAGCGTTTCTATTGCTACTGAGGGATTTTGTGTTGCAATAATTATCTGTATCAAAATTACTCATAAGTAATGACTTACTTAGCTAACAAGCCAAACTAGCGTGGCTACTGCAGCAGACCACAACAGTTCAGAGAAAGAGAATCCGAATGTTGACCCGACCTTCAGTCTGGTCCCACCATCAGGCCAAACTAAATGCAAGAAAAAGTCTGCGTTTGCGTTCAAGTTTAAAATATTATTAGTGAAAATTTTCCAAAGCATGCATTTACAATCCATCAAAAGCTAGGACACACACACACACACACACACACACACACACTTATATAGGTCATACGAGGCCAATATTTCCAAGATGGTTTGCAATAGGTCATTAGTGTGAATTCACATGTAGAAGTTCACCAAAGTCGACGCCGCCATGAGTAAATTCACTTTGTGCAGTGGTTCCTTTGCTGGTGTGTCCAGGTCTTTGGGACAAACTTTCCAATTTGCACACAAGATATCTCATAGTCTAATAGGACGACTGCCATGAAATTGGCTGAGCACAGTCATGCTCCCAAGAGCACACACCCTATGATTTTAAAGGCCACACATCCTTAACCTCGACTAAGTCATTTGAACGTGCACTGTTAAAGAGGAATTTCATGTCTTGTTAATAAAGCAGCAGTTGAACTATGACAGTAGCAGTTGTATTTCCAGGTATTTGTATAAATACAGAAGTAAGTTTATGTTCACAACACTGCTCTGTGAGTGAAGCTGTACATGCACTGATCAGCCACAACAGTAATGTGAATGATCTATTTGTTTCCAAACAAGTAGATCATGGACCATGAGAAACAGCAGGAGATGCTTTGGCACCAGGAATTAGAGCTAAGAATGTAAGTGTTGAGAAGGCCGCTGCATTTTCTGAAACCTTCCAAGAAAAGCTTCCTGAGGCCTAAATGCTAAATGACAGCATTCAGGGGATTTAATCAGGAAGTAACTGCACAGTGTGATGGCATTGATGGATACATGTTTTTTTAGAAGCAAGATGGAAAACGAGATTGAAAAGTAAAATAATTTGTATCTTGTGTATCCGCCTGTACTGCACTGACACTTCCTGGTCACGTCCTTGGTTCAAGCCTGACTGAGGACCTTTGTTACATTTGTCTCTCTCCCCTATTACTCTTCATCTTTCCAGTATCACTGTCTGAAATGGATAAAATGGCCACAATTAACAAAAAACAGAATCCCAGAGAGACTTCAGTGCTTTCAAGCTACTAGTTCCACAGTACAACTGTACATGACACCTCTACAGGAAGAAAAGCTCTTATTTCTAAAGGGAATTTAATCAACTCCACAACCTTCAGAAATAAGCTGAGCTTCCTGGTTTGGGTCCTGATTTTCACTATAGGTGGGCTGAAGAATTGATGAAAAACATAATAAAATAATAAAAATCTGCACAAAACGGAATCACACATGTAAACATATCGGACCACGCAGAGACATAATTATAAATGGAGTCAATGTTTTGAATGCAAAAGACATTCTGTGTATGTCAGACAGCAGAAGTGCATCCATTGTTTTCCTTTTTAATGGTTATGGAAATGTTAACAGTCCATTTAATTTACTTTCTCCACCTGGAATATATCTTAAAACTCCATGTGTAACTCAATTCCTAGTTTTAATTTTGAGGGTTATGTGGAGTGTTTTAGGGCTGCAAAGGGCCAAACATTTACCAGATCATCAGATTAGCCTAAAGCCCTTCCAAGGGCTCTCACCAACTTCCACTTTGTCTTTGTACAAAAGCCAGCGTTCTTGATTGGTGTTGACCTAGTTTAACACGGATCCCGTGCGTCTATGACCACACGGCATTAGGAGCCCGCTTTAATTCGGAGTCTGAGAGCAGAGTTGATTTACTCACTGTCCTCTCCGGGGCAGGGCATGCCGGGCCGCTCCGGGACACTGGGGAAGACTGCAAAAAGCAGAAATTCAAAGGAAGCTTTTATCTGTTGTTTATCTCCTGATGTCACCAAGCAGATGCGTGAGAATAAGATGCAGAGGCCACGAGACGGAAAAACCCTGCTCTCTTCTGAGCCGCGTTTTCCATGAACAACAAGTGGCCCCGATATTCTCACCACTCTAACTCTCTATATTCATATTATTACTCATAGATAATACTCATTAAATCTACATGTGCTTGCTAAGGTATTCATCAATTCTGTGGTGTTTTATGCTTTAGTGATTATTATATTAATATTGATTAAAAATCAATAATGAAAAGTCACTCACCATGCAGCAACAGCCCAGAGCTCTTGGTTCTATTGTAAATACGAAATGCCTCCTCCAGCTCCATCTGAGACGAAATGGTACAAGGGTCCCCTACACACACACACACACACACACACACACACACACACCATAATGACTTACATCTATCATTCACATTATCCACACTGCAAAAGCCTTTTTAAAGTTGTACTAACTAGTTTTCATCTCTTCATTAAACTAAAAGTGTTTAGTAAAAACTTTGGGTTTCAGCGTCAAGTTTTGATTTGTCGTGTATTGTACAAAAGGCTTAGTACTGTGGATCTGAAGCAACATTGCATGTATTTCCTTAATTAAGGCGTAATTATTCTTCTCGGTCAATACATGTAAACATTGACGATCGAATGCATACAACTGATTTTGATCCTGGTTCAAACATATTATTGGCTTCTTTTGGTACCAATCAAAGAATACTTGAGAATGTGACTTCTGAAACTGATATGAACCACTAGAGTTGAAGATGTATCACCCTGCTGGATTTTCTGGAGCTGTAGAAACATTCAGTTTCCTCTGCCCTTGCAGTGATGTAACTGCATGAAATGAAGAATCTTGTCTCTCAAACAATCACCATGTTTAACCAACAACTCACTCACAGACTGTAGTGACAGCTGGAAAGACCTGCTGGCACAGACATTTGTCATTTTACCATTTAGTGCAGCATCAGTACTGGCTAAAGCCAAGACACTGCTAGCTCAGTGTGAATGCACACTGTCATTTGCTAAAGATAAAGGCCAATAGTCAGAGTTGAGCTGATGCGTATTTGGCAGCTTGACAACATCACTGTTTTGTTTATGCAAAAAAGTTTGCACTCTCATACACTTTAAAGTTTATTCTCCTCAACAGCAGCAAGTTGCACTATGCAAATCTAGCAGGTTGAGACAAAACACATTAGAGTGCAGTAAAGTAAGAAATTGGATTCGGGTCGCCCGATTTTTGCCTCCCCTCCTCTAAAAAATGCAGATGGCAGACTGAAAACAATACTAGATAGTTCATAAATCTAAATGTAGTCTAAAAATAATAAAAAGCAAGAGGAAACACAAAAGCTGTCCTCGAGGAGGCTTTAGGTGGGTGGGGCTGTACCGCTGTGCTGTAGAAGAACTGACACTAAACTATGAGGCCAAGCAAAACTGACAACATCCGCGAGAATACATAATCACGTGTCAACTTAATATTTACACAATCCTCCCTGAAGCGAAAGGGAACACGTCCTTCACATCTTTACCCAACAACCTGAAACAAAAGCCTACTGTACATATGACCATGAATCCTGTTGTATTTGAATAATTTATGGAAGCACGGAGAAATTAAAGTGTCCAGTAATGCAGCAGAAATAAAGCCGATAATGTTTATGTTCTGTATGTATGTATATGTGTATCCGATTTCTCACGTTACCCTTTAATGGTCTGGATCCCCCTGGTTGGGAACCACAGGCTTAAGGCCCTTAACAGGGTTAATAAAAAGACATTTAAAATCATGCAGAGAGCTCAAAATGATTAAATTTTTTTTTATTGTTATTGTAGTCATCTAACAGAAAAGACTTCTAGTCTAACATTTTACACACATGGCGGCAGTGACGGTGTATTGGGCTCAGGGCTGGTGACTGCTGGTGCTCACATCACAACAGACACGACTGGTCATGAAAACAAAAGTGGGGAGATTAATGTGAACACTTCCTATCAGTCCAGTGTGCAGTGTGATGTGGCAGCGATCACTCTAAGTCTGGCCACAGGCCCAGGACACTGACTTTCTGGCGGCCGCTCTGCACTTTTGAGCCAACGTTTAGAAGCAGCACACAAAGACACAGCAGGCACCTTCAGGATGAGACAGTAACGTACAGTATTTCACGGGGGAGGCACACCCACCTTCATCATCAATCCACTTGAGCGTGATGGGCTGCTGCTTGGTAACGCTGCACATAATCCTCACCTGCTCACACAGCTCCACAAAGGTGACTGTGGCAGCCAAGTCTGTGATCAGCATGTCCCTGAATACACAAACAGAGGAGATTTTTGTTTGGGTTTTTTTCGAAGTGGAGCACAGATCCAGACATCCCTCGGTTCACAAGGAGTATAAAAAAACATTTAAAAGAATATGTGAATGGTGTGATGTGTTACAGACCAGGTTAGTTAATATCCAAAAGGTATTTGCAGCATTTACAGGTGCAAACAGGTTAGACGGAGTAAAGGATGGAGAAAAAGGTTGGCTGAGTTTAAAACAGAGAGACACAGTCACAGCATTCAGACTTTGGATTAAAATGAATCGGTCATAAAAAAATAAAAAAAAGTGGCTGTGAAAGCAGATTTCAAATAAGCGTCAAAGTTAATTTTTGACCTTGGGAATATTTTATCACAGTAATATCAAACATATGTCACACCGCTGTTCAGGTGTCCGCGCTGGCTTTCAGTAGCTGCCTGCAATAGGTTCCAAAGTCTGATTCTCACCGAGAGACTGGTCAACTTGACAGCACCTTTCCACCTAAACGCGCTCATGCAGGTCTAAAACTTTCAGCTCAGCGGCTTTGATGCCACCATCATGGTCCAATGATGAAAGTCTTCTTCTCACAGCAATGTGCTTTGACGTTTTCTCCTTAATTTTAACTTTTTGCTACTTTGGATAAAAGCATCTGCCAAATGACTAAACACAAATCTATTTGTAATCTATTTGTATGGAGGCCAACATGAAACAAAACGCCTGGTGTTGTAAGCTACTTTCCAGGAAGGGAAGAAACTAATAAAACATGCTTCTAAGTTGCATTACGGGAGGTGCAGGATCGGGGAGGACAAGCGAGCACATTTCAGCCTCTGCTTCTTCAGTGCTTAAACAAAAAAAAATTAAGGAAATCACTGCCCCAGTAATTTAATACTGCACTGCCTTCACACTGCTTTAAATATCTTGGAGACAATACACGGGTGTGTCGAGACTATTTTTAAAGTCTGGTGCTGGCCAGCTATTGTAGTTGTGGTTACAGGAGAGATAAGTGGTTCAATTATGATAAGTAACATTAATTTACACAAACAAAGTACAAATACTAACACATAACCCACAGATAGAGCAAGTACGTGTGTTATTCCCAGTTGTCAACTTGTTTGGAATATTAAATATTTGCAGCGCTTGAATTTGTTTTCCCCAATCAGAAGGTTAGAGGAGTCTGAGGATTTTCTACATACTTCCCATGTTAGTGTTGGTAATTATCGCTTTGCCATCTCTTTGACGTAAAATGCTG
This sequence comes from Channa argus, assembly GCF_033026475.1. Classification (NCBI taxonomy): domain Eukaryota; kingdom Metazoa; phylum Chordata; class Actinopteri; order Anabantiformes; family Channidae; genus Channa; species Channa argus. The sequence goes on from NC_090209.1 coordinate 25,400,771, forward strand.
ATCTGAAACAGGAAGTACCTAGTGGCTGCAGTTCATGGCCTTCAAATACCCTTATCAGGTGAGGTATATTTTAACTAAGGGCGGCTCAACGTCAACCCTCCCCGTTCTGCTGCTGGCTATAATATCCACGGTATGTATTCACAATCAATAGCTCGAAATAACAGTGCGTGTTTTACACTGTAAACTAATATCACCACCTGCAACATGCTGGTAAAACGTGTGTGTGTGCAGAACGAGTGTGTCTGACAGGTTTCTGGGCGTGTGCAGCTACATGTTTATGGCAAGTGTTTGTTGGACTCTGACAAGGTGGAGCAGAGACAGCTTGCTTCCCAGCAGGCAATGCTCCACACAGGAGATGTTACACACACACACACACACACACACACACGTCTATGCATGGCAGTGCTACCTCATATTGCTCCAGTATTTGTCATTTTTTTAAATATATTTGATATGAATTTTTGCTTTTGTTAATGCTCTTATTATACTTCTTAACAATAAATTAACGTTGTAACCACGAATGAGACATTTTCAATATTTTGATATAGGTGAACACACACACACACACACATATACAAACATACTAAGATTGCCATCTGTGACTATTGTGTGTCTGAGCTATTTGCTGAGTTTGTATTCTCACAATAGCTCAGCACACTGAGAGATTGGTTATGTATAAGAGCATAAATCTGCCCACACACATGTTGAACTTTGATCCCTCTAATCAAAATATTTCGGTCATCTACAGCTCAAATACTGTACGAGTGACTGTGTGCTTTTCCCCTGTTAACACGCACTGGTTTCCACCTGCTACTCGCTGAAAACACACTGAAAGATTTCATTTTTACGCTTGTTTTTGGAAACTGCAAAACCGAGGACTGCAACCGAGAGAAGCATGCTATGTTTAATTTGTGTTTCCTATGCTGGTCGACATCATTCAAATGTCCGAACCTCATGTTCAGGCTTCACACGGGCTCTTAAGTGTGTCCTGAGAAGCCTCAAAAAAAAACTGTAGTATGTTAGTGAGCTCCCTGTGCTGGTGAAAAATAACTACATATTCACTGTTTGGTCATTGTTTGTCTTAGACTAATTTTGAATAAAGATCAACCTCTGGGAGGAAAGATAAAACCTCTTCATCCCCAGAGAGCCTTTCTCTATCTCCCCCATTATTATTATTTTTTACTGACTGGCTTCCTGTAAAGTGCAGTAGGTAGGATGTTGGTACCAACAAGACGTGATACTGTGGGGCGAAGCGTAGTAGCTGCAGCAAACTTTACTGTACACACTTCCCTGGGATTTACACACAGAAGTTTTTGCCAGGAGACGGTTGGGTTAACAAAGCTGACGACTTTCCAACAGGACACCAGAGTCCAGTGTCAAACAACTGTTTGTTGCCTTGTTGTATTAGGTCACGCGATGCGAGTCTTTGCACAAATCATTAATCTGAAACTAAATGGTGACATTTTTGGAACATTAACCGTGTTTATTTAGTTCCTAACCAAACCTACCCAGATATTTATACCAACAGGGGCTGGATGCTTATTCCAACACATTATTCTTTCACTTTCATATTTCTCTCTTACTATTTTTCTTGGACACAGTTCTTCAAAAAGGCCTAATTCAAGGGACGTTTATCCAAACTCCTCGTCTGTTGCATGTTATAAATAACCATCAGTTTCTAGTCTAATAAAATTGAAATGTATAAAATGGAATGATAATGAAAAGTAAAAGGTGATAATTTAGTGGGGAACAGAGCTGCACCAGTTGGCTCATGAAAATCTGAATAGCTGTAATTTCTAAGCAAAAATCTTTGTCATGTATGATGTTATATAAAATATGTTCCGTTCAGATACATTAAGAAATCAGCTTCTCACTACTTTGTGACTAGTGATAAACTAAACAAGTAAAACAGACATCTCTAGTATTGTCTTTAACAAACCTTTTCAGGGCCCAAAGTGTCAAATGAAAGTCACCTTATTATAAACTGAGTATTTTCAGGTTTGTCTGCTGATAATCATGCAGTTTGGTGGACATTCGTCCTCGTCTATATAGGTTTATAAAAGATTGATTCATTTTGAACAGCCGTACAGATAACACTGAATTTAGTAGTGATGTCCCAACATCACTATTTTCCAGACTGAGTACAAGTACATTTGACAACTCAACAAAACCGAGTACCGATACAAGTACTACACAATTTTACTGTTGAGCTGCCAAACAGTAAAATCCTCCATCAATTCATTGAAGTCAGGCTAATGCCAGAAATGACTAAACAGACATTCAGACTCACACTTTCTGCCGTCAAAACACATATAGCGGTGCTGTTGTCGATGTCGGTCACAAACATTAAAGGTTTTTAAAATATTCTTGAAATACGTGAGCAGGACTGTTAGTAAGTAGACCTGAGAACTGTAGGAGAATGCAGAGTTTGCATTCTGCTTTGCGTTTGTCTTTGTCCATTGTCTTTAAACATCTCCAAATGACCTCCACCTACCTGCAGAGGTTAACATGACATCAGATGCACTATCTGAGAACTTTTACGAGTACAAGTACTCAATAGCAGGATCAGCCCCGATGCTGATACCTGTTTTGGGATATACCCAGAACTGTGGTCACACACCACGTCTGGGCTGCAGCTGATCGGTCATTCATCCCACGTCTGTGATCTTCTACTGTTGTCTACAGAGAAAACAAAACCGGCTGAACTGTTCTTGTGATCTCACTGGAATCATCGGTGGCTTCTATGGGCTGAATTCCGAAGTTACCCTTACGCTGGGATGATTTGGAGACCACACAAACTGCCTCGGGGGCTGTGAAATGGAAGCTGTGGAATGGGTCGGTCTTGGTTAGGGGGAAATGCCAGTATACACGCTGCTAGGACCAGCCTTCATGAGAAGGCAACATTGAATTCCACAGAGCACCGTTGCTGCAGTGATCAAACTACACCCGCGAACGGTTCTGCTGAGCAACTACAAGAGGGGAAAAAATGACGCACACACATAAGATTTTTCCACACTGTTCCACAGCTGGAGAGTCTTTGGAGGTGAAGAACAATAGACTTATCTTGCTTGTCTGAGTTACGCCTACTATTGAAGATGACATAACCGCATAGTTAAGAGACGAGGCAGCGTGAAAAGAATCAGGCCGACTGCGTGTTTGACAGGAGGGTGCAGTGATTTAAGTCCACAAGCTGGACGAGACTTTACGATTCAGTGGCGACTGACAGCTTTACAGTTGTTAAACTTTATGAGCAGCGATACACAGAGAGACTGACGCAGAGTAGTGTCCTGAGGCAGTAGTTTGGGGAATAAATGTGTTATTATCTTTCAAAACTCGTCTGTCTTCCATACATTTACAAATGTGTTTATGCCTCAAGCTGGAAATCTCCTCCAGATGACATCATCAGGGGGTTCCGATGAGGTCACCCGCAGGACTTGTGAGCAGCAGGTCAACTAACATTACAGTCTGCATACTATGACGTGACGTCACCTGCACTAGGAGCAGAGAAGTATTGTACCATAGAGAAAGCAGAAAAACATTTGATGCCATTCACCGACCACTCGCCCCAAACTCGAGCCCAAGCAAAGCAAGTTGAGAGTCGGCTGAGTTGCCCTTTAAATGCTGGAGGGAGACACGAAAAATCATCATGGGCAAACTACAAAACTTCAGCAGCAGAGACAGCAGAGAAAAGCAACAGTGCAGTAACGTGAACACGCTAAAAAGCAACTCCACGTTATCATAGCGACAAAGGCGTTAAACAGGTGAGTTTAGCACTGGCCAGGTAACGTTACACAGAACATTAGCTTTATTCCTGGGAGCCCACAGGTGGTCCCTCTCTGTCCCCGTTAGCTCAAAGCTAAGTCCTGTGCGTTTGCTCCCCAAAGTGACAGCTGCTTACCCACAGTAGTGAGCTTTAATTTTCACCAAGCCCGACTCCGGGTCCATCATGGTTCCGTTCGGCGCGTGCATGGGCATCGCAGAGTGTGTAGTTTAATGTCCCAGCGGGTCCGACGTTACCGGGACGGACCGAAAGCAGCTGGAGGCCCCGCGGTCACTTCGGCAGATGGAAAAGTTAACATGCCACGACCGGGACGGGAGCTTTTCACCGCTCCGCAACTTATCGAGCTGCGCTCAAGTTTCTTTCGTTTACACATTAAACCTTCCGGCGGCGCAGCCGCTGGCGCCAATAACAAGAGCGGTTCCGGTTTTGCTTTTCACAATAAAATGCCGCCTTAATCAACGCGGAGTCCACAGGTCTCAGATAGGAGTAGTGCTTTTATTTTGCAACGGAAATGACTTAACACTTGATCGCTGACTTGTCAGAGTTTCACATGCTCACTATGGTTACCGCGACCCATAATCACCTGTCCGTAAGTTGAATACCCAACAAATTACTGGAAAATGAGGCCACTGCTGTGTATATTTTGTATATGTAGTCAAGGCTCAGCTTCATAACGAACTCTTAAAAAGTTAAACAATGTGGATTTATCCTCTATATCAGTGGTTACCTGCTGCTACAGGTGATCCACCCACTACACATCCCATTAAATCCATTTCGCTGAGAGACTGAGCTCCTGCCACAGTCCAGCATCTTTCATTCCCTGCAATAAATAACTAATGAGCTCAACAAGACTCCGCTGCTCTACCACTGTATTTTTTATGTGGGATTGTCATTTTCCAACACAACCTTTCATGGAAAATGTTTCTGCTCTGTGAACCTCATCACAGAAAGGCTCGCACACATAAACAGGCTTTATTCATTTGGTGCTGGGTAAAGCTGAAAGCCACTGAAATGATCCAGTGGTTTAGCGCCGCCCGCTGGATGTTTATTCTGCAAAGTCAGTTCAATTCCTGGTGGCACTAATTTTTTTATTTTTATTTTATTTTACAGAGCTTTAAATAATCATATTTCATCTTTGCAGCTGGTAACTAAATGCTTAAATGTTCCAGTTTATCTTCAAATCTTAATTTTCGTAATTTAATTCAACTAAAATCCATTTTTCAATTGAGTCTACACACTTTCATTAGCCAGCTGTAAAAACTTTGAAAAGTGTTTGAAAAACTAAGAGAAAACAGAGAAACACGAAAACAAAATAAAAATTTGAAATGTAATATTTTTATTGACACACAGAGTAAACAAACGTAATTCAAATAAATCTCTTATGAAACAAGCGTCAATTCAGGGCAAGTAGAACTGGCCTTGTCATATATAAGCTACCTTCTTCTTCTTTTCCTTTGGGCTGTTCCGTTTCTGGAGTCTCCACAGCGAATCATGTGCTTCATCTAACCCTGTCCTCTGCATCCTCTAACCAACTAACTTCATGTCCTCCCTCACTACATCCATAAATCTCCTCTTTGCTCTTCCTCTAGACCTCCTGCCTGGCAGCTCCAACCTCAGCATCCTTCTACCGATATATTCACAGTTTCTCCTCTGAACATGTCCAAACTCAATCTAGCATCTCTGACTTTATCTCCAACACATCTAACATGAGCTGTCCCTCTGATGTCCTCATTCCTGATCCTGTCCATCCTCGTCTCTCCCAAAGAGAACCTCAACATCTTAAGCTCTGCTACCTCCAGCTCTGCCTCCTGTCTTTTCTTCAGTGCCACTGTCTCTAAGCCGAACAACATCTCTGGTCTCACCACCGTCTTGAACACCTTTCCTTTCATTCTCGCTGATACTCTTTAATCACACAACACACCTGACACTTTTCTCCACCTGTTCCAACCTGCCTGCACTCGCCTCTTCACCTTTTTTCCACACTCTCCGTTGTTCTGAACCGTTGACCCTAAGTACTTAAAGTCCTGCACCTTCTTCACCTCTGCTCCCTGTAACCTCACCGTTCCACCTTGGTCCCTCTCATTGACACACATGTATTCTGTCTTACTGCAGCAAAGCTTCATTCCTGTTTTCCAGAGCAGGCCTCCACCTCTCTAGATTTTCCTCCACCTGCTCCCTGCTCTCACTACAAATCACAATGTCATCTGCAAACATCATAGTCCATGGAGATTCTTGTCTAACCTCATCTGTCAGCCTGTCCATCACCAGAGCAAGCTACCAATAAACCTAAATCCTACATGGAGACTCCACACAGAAAATCGCCCCTGCAGCTCTTGAATCATTGCACTGCCAATAAAGTACTGAAATATTAAAATAGATTGGTACTTATGTGGAATGATTTGGTGAAGTTTGCTCGTTAAACTGGTCCCATCCAGTCATTGCTCATTTTAGTAAATTAGCAGCACCTTCTTTTGGGTTTTTGAGCAACTGTTGGACAAACGAAACAAAAGTCTGCTTTAGTTCCAAATCGAACTCATTTCAGCATCATTTGGTTTATTATAAACTTAAAGTCACAAGTAATTTACAAGACTTGTACTTGTTAATGTTCTCAAATAGTTCTACTGAAGGTCATATTTGTTCGTGTGAATGTCCGACAGGTTCTCTGATTAACAAAGTGAAAAACTGACTGATCGTCAATGTCTAGAAATTCCAATGGATAACAGAGATTTTTTCACCACAGTCTTGAGACATTAAGACACACTGTAAATGACCAAACATCCCAGTGCACATTTGGAACAATGACTGCAGAGTATTATAAAACATAGTAACAAACACGAATCATTTGCTTTGCTTTATGAGCTTTTAGAGTAAATTGAGAAAGAACAATGTCCTACACTGTCCAAGCTTTACAGTTGACACCATCCTCTGAAAAATATCCAGGTGGACAGTCCTCACACACCGTATCCGATCTGCTGGTTCCTTAAAGAAAAAGCCCAAAACTGAGGTTTATTACACAAGGACCAAACATCTAACATAAATAATCATTAATGAAGATCCTTTTTCTTACCAGGTGCTTCAATCCTCTGACCAGGTGCACAGACTTTATGTCTGACTGCCAAACTACATCCTGTACCATCATCAGACAAACTTCTGCAGAAATATCCACTAAAAACATCACAGACTGCATCTGTTGTCAATGTGCACTTCTGTTGCTCAAAAAGACCCTGAGCTACAAAGACAAAAATGAAGTTATTATTAAATTTGACACTGAAAATGAATCTGTTAAACTTTAATTACAGCATTTTAATTTAGATTTTCCATCTGACTGTACCTGTGTCGCAAGCAGCACAGGGGAAACATCTAGTCAGGCCGTTGAGTTTGTTCATGAAAGTCCCGTCCTCACATGGGACACACAGTGTCCCTGACAGTTGTGTACAGTCTCTTCGAACAACGGTACCTGTTCAAGACAAGATAACATCAGCAGGGTTTTTACCATTAAGACCAGTGGGTTAGTCAGCTGTCTTTGGGCTGAACTCAAGTTCTCATCAGGCTCACATTGAATCAGGGTAGATCACCATGGTAACTTATGTTGCAGGACTAAACACCTCTGGAGGATGTCAGGATCCTGACATGGACAAGAGACTTCACACCGCGTACACAAGGAGTCCACACATTAAACAGGTTAATAGTAATTTTGTCTTTCCACGCTTTAGATGTCTCACTGAGGTTTTTCACACTTACTGTCCAACAAGTAAAGGCGACATTTCAAGACATTTATTAACTACACTACAATTTCACTACATCTGAAATGGCAGCAATATTCTTTCATTCCTGACAGGATCCTCAGAGTGTAGACGCTACTGCATCCATCAGTGCAGCTCAGAACAACATGAGGTAACTTCTTGATGGAGAATAAAAATGAGAATCTGGCTGCAACTAACAACTTTTACCTGACAATTATTTCGTTTGAATTCATTTGAATCTGTCTCTAAAATAAATAGAAATATCAAAACGTATGTCTCATCGATTGTACTTCTCTCATTCCCTCACTCCTCTCCTACTTCTGAAAGCAAAAACATTGTGGCACTGAACATGTGTAACATATTTTATATTTAGTTTATCATCAGACTAAAGAAAAATAAAATCATTCTCATGATCCATGGAACTTCTGAATAAATGAAACATAAGGTAAGAAACAAACTATAATGCGTTTATGCTCCGGTCAGCATCTGTGGTTTCTTTGCAGGCTGCGTCTAGAAATTATACATGCGTCAAAGTCAAATGTGTTAATATCTGCTTTCCGTTGAAATTACTTTTATTTTGACAGTTTAGTATTACACAGAATAGCTTCAATACATTTACTGTAATGAAGGTAGTCTTAACTAATATTTTATATTATTTGAGTTATGAAAATTGACAGAAAACTTGAGTCCCATAATCCCAACAGCAAATGAAGCATCAGCACTAATCAATCAGAGTCGGATTATTTATCAAATTATACAAAGTCTTCTTTTCTTTTCGGCTGTTCCCTTTCAGGTGTCTCCACAGTGTCTCCACAGTGTCTCCAGTGTCTCTGCATCCTCGGATGATACGATCCTCTGCTGTTATCCAGACTTGGGACTGGTACAAGATGACACTGGCTTGTGCCCCATCGTGGTTGCATTCTCAAATTATACAAAATATTTACACCACAATTTACAAAAACCTGAATTATACACAAGAACTGAGTTTTTCGGTGGTAAAGTCAGAGTCGTTAGACAGATTCATGTTCAAAAAACCATTAAAGGAAACGGGAAACTGCCGTGTGACCGCAGTTCCATTCAGCCAGGGGCAAAATCACTTCGCCGTTTGACCTGTTTGCACAGTTTCCTACCTTCTTGACACATGGGGCAGCACTGTCCATCCCGTGTGCTGTACTCCTTTTCCCGACAACATAACGCTGGCACCGTGAGAGCGACAAGCCCTGAAAAACAGACACAGTTGGGAGCGGTTCCTAGTTAAGCTAATCATAGCATATTGCTAAGCTAATGTTAGCATCGGCTAGTAAAGATTCGATTCTAGACTCTAGAATCTAGATTCTAATTGTGAAGATGTACGTCACCTACCAGACACAAACACAAACGTCGGAAACATATCACATGATCACACGATACTTTATAACGTTTTGAGTAGATTTAACTATACGTTAATCCACCGTTTAAATCCACTTCCTTCTTCCTCTGACGTACTTCCGGCAGGCTGCACACCGCGAGCAGTAACACTGCCGTCTAGAAACAGTAAGTCATCTCTCTTTTTTTCTTCTTTTTTTTCCTTTCGCTTATACCGGGAGTTCAGGGTCGCCACAGCGGATCATTGTCCGCATGTTAATTTAGCGTTACTTTTTTTTTTTTTACTTTTTTACGCCGGATGCCCCTTTCTGACGCAACCCTCCCCATTTGTGCCGGCACTGCACAGCTGGGGATGGGAAAGACCTGCTGGGTGTTTCATGTCTTTTTTAAATGGGCAAATTAAATTCATAGTGTTTTAAATTGGAACATCTCAACAGCTCAAACTGCCAACAAGTTTACACCCTGATGAAGGTAAAACGTTCTTCCATTACGTCAACCAGTGTTGTTTTTTATAATTTTGGAAATTCACCAAATGAAAACCAACCAGCGACAGAACAGTGATTTGACAGGAAAATGACATGTTACATCATTTATAGTAATAAACACGCATTTAACACGGTAACATTTCACAGTGTAAAAAGTGAATTTTTCAACAGAACAAAAAGTCTTTTGGGAATGTCCATCTTTTTAACCACACTCAGATGTGCAGCATCCACTGTCCAGCATCATTGGTTTTGAGCAATGTGAACAACTGTCCCTCATTTACATTTACATTTACATTTAGCAGACGCTTTTATCCAAAGCGACTTACAAGTGAGGTACGGTTTAGATTAAACTGTCTGCATCTTCTGCTCCGGCTGTTTGTTTGTTTGTTTGTTTGTTTGTTTGTTTGTTGATTGATTGATTGCAGATAAAATCCAGTTATAGCTTCATCCGTGTCATCTGAAAATTCTCCATCTCTGCCAAACCAGACAGAATGAAGCAGGGTTCATGGTCCCCACAGCAGAACCTGGACTGAGACACTCCTTCACAGCTGTCCAATGAATGAAGATCCTCAGTGTGTGGTCCACAAAACAACATGTTCCAAGTTTGAATTCCAGAGTAAATGTAGCATCAGTACAGTGACGTCTGGGTGAGATAATGATTCAGTCTGTAGATCAGCTGCAGCAACATATTTACTTTGTAGCACAATGCTGGAAATTCCCCTGGATGTTTTTTCTATACACTGCAAAGACAATGTTCCAGAATCAAAACGGATTAGAACTGGATTCATGAACACATTTACTCTGCAGTGTCCGAAACACTGGCTGCATGTTTGTATCTGGGTTGTCTTGTATGAATGACGTTTATTTTCAAAGTGAACCTACAGCACAGTTGTGAAAACCTCACACAGTGTAGATCAGTGAGACCGTCCTCAGTCAGGGACATTTCAGTGAACATGCTGCTGTCTTACCTTGTACTGCAAAGATGTGTCTATAATATGCTGTCCTGCAATGAGAGGTTCCTTTTTATCAAATATGGATATAAGAGTGGGATAAATAATGATGAGATGTTTGCTACTGTAAATACAGTGAAATGCATTAATAACAGTGAAGACACTTTAAAACATACCTTATTTTCTGCACTTTGTTCTCTTTCTGTAATAAAAACATTACCAGTAAAAAACTCTTTAATCTACAATTTAATGTTTGACAGATTTTATCAAAAACACATTTTGTTTATACCTTTCTTTGGATTCCATTTCGTCTTTTTCTTGTAGAGAATAAATATAACTGCACCGGGAAGTAAAATGACCACAAATAAAAAAACAACAGCTCCCATCACAATTCCTGTGTGGATCAAATTGTTCTTTTCACATTCAGCATCAGCTGAAGCAGTTCCTGCCTTTATCAGCTGAAGATTCTTTAAGTCACATCTGGAATGACAGGACATTTACAGAAATATGTAGGACACCATGAGGTCACTGCAGTAGGAAGAAAATCAGGTGTCAGTGGCTGATGTGAAGCTTCACTCACTGTGTGTGTGGTTGACAAACTGGAAATGTTCCATCTGAAAATGTTCCATTAGTGCAGGCAGAGCACTCAGTGTCTGAGGAGGATGTTCCTGTGCAAAGACAAATCACATACAGACACATTATGAAGGTTTACTGTTACTGTTTGATACATTAAAATGATCCAAATCTCATTAACATCAGAGCCCTGAGCACATTTGTTCTTTTTTTTACTTTTTCAGAGAACTTGGATTTTGTCCCATCACTAAAGTGTCCGGTTATCAGTGAAATCAGCTTTTATTATTCACATGAGAACAGTTTGTCACTTCTAGAATATGTGAGCAATTCTTATCATTTCAGAATTTAACTGGAACATGTCTGAAGTGGTTGAATTTAGTTTTCCGTGCTTTAATCTGTTAAAAGCATGTTTCATTATTTGTGGCTACACGTTGATCTGAGAGTTCAACTGCTCTAAAGTGTTTTCTACAAATTATTCTTGGTGCTTCACTTGCTCAGATCCAGCTGTGACTAATGAACAAGTTTAAATCTGTTCAGTTTGGTGAACTTTGGTTCTTTCTCCACATAAAAACCAACCTTTTCTGCTGATGTACTGTCCTGGTTCACAGCTTTTGTGTCTGTGTGCTCTCACACACGTGTCCTCTGTGGAGTCCACACAGTAAAATCCCTCCAGTGGTTGACAAACTGCATCTGATGTTGTTGTACATGATGTTTTTGTCTTCAAACCAGAATCTGTGAACACATAGATGTTACAGTACATGTGGAAATGCAGGATTTCTGAGATGATCTTTCTGACGTCTTTGGGAAATGTGATACAATAGAGTGGAGAGTAAAACTGCCTGTTTGTACAATCATGCAAAAGTTATTACCCCGTCTTTTTTTTTCAGTCATTGAACCACTGACCACAGGGTCAGTGTGGTTTTATTTTTAAATTCATCACAGCAGCTTGAAAATGTTGTCTCCTCTTGTTAGTGACTGGTCTCTGTCTGCCTCTGTGTTTTATTATTTAGTTTCCCAATACCTGACAGTGTAACGTCACCTACTTTAGCTGGAATGTTCTCTGCTCTCAGCAGTCAGTCGTTCATAGACTCACAAGGAAAATTAGGAGAATATAAGTACTTGTAGTAATAACCCTACTTAAAGTACTGCCTTTAAATCTATGGTTAGACTTAGTAAATATTAATAATTACAAAAGATTAACAAACTGTACCTGCATTGCAGTTTGTGCAGCTTAAACAATATTTAAATCCAGTGGGCTGATTCATAAATGTTCCATTCAAGCAGGACAGACAGGAAGTACTTCTGTCCTCTTTGCAGTCAGTTTTAACTCGACTTCCTGTTGTAAAGAAAACCAACAATTCATAAAATATCACTGACATTTTATCATTGAAATGTCCCTTTAACATTCAGTTGGATCTTACCAACAGGACACATAAGACAACACTGGTTTCCTATCTGATACTGTGCTCGATGACATGTGAGAGAATGTCCACTGAAGATGTTCATCACCAGTATCTGTGGAAAAAGAGAAGAAGGTTTTTATCTCTGACCTCTGTCTGATACTTGTTATGAACGATGACACAGAGAAAACACATTGAGCTGTGAAAGTACAACAACAAGTGAAAGAGGAGGGAAGCTGAGTGGATGAAGATGCTGATTGAAGCAAAGAGAGGAAAGAGATCTGAAGGGACAGGATGAAGGTAGGTAGGACTGGAGAAGTGTGTTTTTATGCTGGATGCACTTCCTGTTGCAACCCTCCCATTTTTGTCCGGGACCAATGCTGTACCACTGATTCACCAGAGCACCAGTTAATCACCATCTCCAATAGGATAAAATATGCAGCGTTTATTGTATTTACTGTTTTAGGTTGTTAAAAGTTTACGTAGGTTTATTACAACATTACACACTGTAAACACACAAATATTGGACATTTGTCCTTGATCATAAACAGATTTAAATGCTAACTCACTAAGTTCTTCTTTACACTTCCTCTTCCTTTTTGTCTTTTTCAGTCCAGGTGATACTACACAACCTCTATGATGTTCAGGTGTGTGGAAGCCAGTTAGTGTTTAATGTTCATGCTGAACAATCAAAGTGTTTTTCAGAAGCAATGATGAATTAAAACATGTCTGTACTTTTCAGCATTCATGGTTCCATCAGTTCAGACACTATCACCAACACCACTGGCAGAAATGCAGCACAAACCATGGCCAAGCTGCCATGCAGCTGATCTGACCACCAGGAGCAACTCAGGGTTAAATGTTCTGCTCAAGGACACTTTGACATATGACAGGAGGAACCAGGAATCAATCCACAAACCCACAGTTGACCTCCTGAGTTATAGTTCACATACTGAGAAATAAAACGATTCACCAAAAAGACATAACAGCAAATATGAGAAACACATGCTCATAATATCCATTAAACCTATAATAAAATTATAAATAAAAAACACTAAATAAACACAGTTGGATCTAACTGCTGTAAAATGAAGTTATTCCACGAGTGCTGATGTAGATTATAACAGGACTGAGACATTTAACTGTGAGGATTCCTCCACTTCACTTCTGGTCTAATAACCGCTAATTAATTATCGGTCGCTATCCTGCTGCTTCACTGGAACAAACACAGGAAACACACACAGAAAGTGTGTAAAGGTGTGAAAGCTCACTAAAAAGTTACTGGAGAATCTAAAGAGACTTAGAAATGTAAAAATAACACACAGGTCTCTGCTGTAAGATCTAACAGCCACCAGATGTCACTGTCCTCAATTTGATACCAGTGACTACAAAGTATCCAGTATCCTCGTACTGCAACACAGTATTTGGACGTGTTTTTACACAGAAAGACTTTTCTTTCTTTTCAGCTAAAGTTCTGCTGGATTCTCACCTTAAATTGTCTCCATGAGTCTCAGATTAAAGATCACAGAGCTGTAATGCAGCAGACTTTGACTTTGAAGAAGTTTCACCTATTTCAACATTTCACTGGTCACTTTTTAGAAAACCTGTGCTACATTTCACAATCACAGTTTTTCCCTCAGTGAAGCTGCTGAAGTCTCTGAACAAAAAGCTTCAACTTCTCAGTTTAATTTTGAATCTAAAGTTATTTAATATGAGTGAATCTGAATCAGGATAAAATCAGTGGGTAAGAAAGTCCACAGAACACAGAGTCAGTAGTTTGACTCTCTTTCATGTCAAAGTTGCCTGTGTGTGTGTATGTGTGTGTGTGTGTGTGTGTGTGTGTTAATGGGTAAATAAGAAGAAACACTGTAAAGTGATTTGGACAGAAACACTACATAAGCAGAACATGATATGAAAAAGCTTTACTGAACAGAAATGGAGAGAAGGAGCAACAAAGGACTTAAAACATGAAGACGAGCAACAACAAGCAGTTTTACCAACAAATGTGTGACTGTCAGAGACGTCCTCCAAGTCCTTTTATAGAGCAGGGACATGTTTGGTTGGTTTTATGGGCTGTTATCCAAAAACAAGAAGAACATCTGGAAAGAAAAAGAAATCATGGATTTTAAATGTTCACCAAACATTTGGTTCAGTGGACGATGACATCAAGAACAAACTTGGCCTCTTTGGTTAAAATAGAAACAAGAAGTAAAGTAAATAAGTTGATATTAATACTGTATGTCACACAGCTCAGCACTGCTTAAAAGTGACTTAATGCACATCGCTGTATATTTGGCTCCAGCTTTGGTTATTAGTGGGGACATGGGACAGGATCCTCAAATATCAGACAGATGTGAGATGATTTGTGAATATTCCTCAAAAATATTCTGGGATCTTTTATATCTGAGCCTCCATGGACTCATGAGATGAAATCTTTGTTCTTTATAACATGTAACATTTGTGATGCTCAAATCAAACTGTCCAGAGTTCAGGAGCAGGACCAAACCTCAAACACTAACCTGATCTATTTTTTTTTGTTTGTTCTTTTCAGTTTATCCTGTGAGTTCAGAGTCTCCACATTGGATCATTGTCCACATGTTGATTTGGCACAGTTTTTACGCCTGACACCTCCCCATTATCTACCAGGCTTTGACCAGTCTAGATGGGGAGGGGAATGGGCTGTCGGGGGACAGGGGATTGAACCACTGACCCTGTGGTTTGTGGGTGACTGCCTTACCAACTGAGCTACAGCCGCTCCAAACACTAACCTGATCTATTTTGTATAGAAGCCTGCTGTGATGGTCAGAACATTCTTCTATTTCACACCTTCCTCTGATTAACTCTATGCATTCTCTCGTTTCCATGGGGGCTGGGGAGGGTCTGCTGCAAAGTCCCCCTGGCCCATGGTCCCACTCTGCACATTTCCGCTGTCCTGGTGGTGTCTTGCAAACTAAGACGTTTATTTCGCTGCAAAGTCTCCGGATACAGAGTTTTCTGTACTACAATAATACACGTATACTTAGTAGTAAACGAGTATCCACCAGTACCATACTGACATACTGATGTACTGGTTTTGGTCTTTGACAGACGAATAATAAAAATCATCCACTTACCGTCGACAGGTAGAAACAGAATCCGCTGAGCAGGTTCCCGTCACTGGGCGCTGAGACGTTCAAGTGACCTTGGAAACAGGAACGACATCTTTCAAGAAGCTGAGAAATAAACGCACTGTCTTCAACTACAGTTAGAAACAAGTTTGATGATCAGCGATGAAACCTCCACTCAAAGTTTTGGTAACAAAAGCGAGTTTCTGTGTCATACTGAAACTATGTGTGTGTGTGTCTGTTATATTTGAAGCCACAAAGTTGACAAACAGAACTAGAATGGGCATTTCCTGCAGAAAATGCGTGATTGCTGAAAGCCAGCCGCTGCCGCAGCCATCGCCGAATCTGCAGCTCTGAACGTTGTAGAAGCGACAGGCAACACTGTAGCATGTGTAGTTTTTTAAAATATTAAACAACTTGTGAAAGCACATGAAACAATGGAGAAGTTTTCAATTGCTATTCACCAACTCTCCAGCAGATGGCAGCCTGTCCAAAGGAATCAACTGTTGCCATCTTGCCCTCTCAACACTAATGAAGTTCTGAGGATAAAATACCAAAAAAAAAAAAAAAACACCCACAGAAGCGCCCCCCAGTGGATAAACGTTTAACGCGTGGTCAGGGCAGTGTCCTGCACGTACGTGTAGAGTTTCATTCAAGTCAGTCATTGCATTAGCTTAAAAAAAAAAAGATCGAAACAGTTGCAGTACCGCAACGTGGTAGTGTACAACTACTACTCTCCTTTCGGCTTATCCCGTGAGTTCGGGGTCGCCACAGCGGATCATTGTCCGCATGTTGATTTGGCACAGTTTTTACGCCGGATGCCCTTCCTGACGCAACCCTCCCCAATTTCTACCGGGCTTGGACTTGGATCGCTGGGGAGGGGGAATGGGCTGTTAGGGGTTCAGGGTCTTGCCCACTTCGACATATAGCCAGGGCCAGGGATCGAACCACTCACCCTGTGGTCCGTAAGCAACTGCCTTTACTAACTGAGCTATAGCCACCCCATACTAAAGGACCTGTACAACATAGAAGTGAAATCAGAAAAATCATTAGATTAGATTAGACAAGGAGTCCACACATTAAACAGGTTAATAGTAATTTTGTCTTTCCACGCTTTAGATGTCTCACTGAGGTTTTTCACACTTACTGTCCAACAAGTAAAGGCGACATTTCAAGACATTTATTAACTACACTACAATTTCACTACATCTGAAATGGCAGCAATATTCTTTCATTCCTGACAGGATCCTCAGAGTGTAGACGCTACTGCATCCATCAGTGCAGCTCAGAACAACATGAGGTAACTTCTTGATGGAGAATAAAAATGATCATCTGGCTGCAACTAACAACTTTTACCTGACAATTATTTCGTTTGAATTCATTTGAATCTGTCTCTAAAATAAATAGAAATATCAAAACGTATGTCTCATCGATTGTACTTCTCTCATTCCCTCACTCCTCTCCTACTTCTGAAAGCAAAAACATTGTGGCACTGAACATGTGTAACATATTTTATATTTAGTTTATCATCAGACTAAAGAAAAATAAAATCATTCTCATGATCCATGGAACTTCTGAATAAATGAAACATAAGGTAAGAAACAAACTATAATGCGTTTATGCTCCGGTCAGCATCTGTGGTTTCTTTGCAGGCTGCGTCTAGAAATTATACATGCGTCAATGTCAAATGTGTTAATATCTGCTTTCCGTTGAAATTACTTTTATTTTGACAGTTTAGTATTACACAGAATAGCTTCAATACATTTACTGTAATGAAGGTAGTCTGAACTAATATTTTATATTATTATTTGAGTTATGAAAATTGACAGAAAACTTGAGTCCCATAATCCCAACAGCAAATGAAGCATCAGCACTAATCAATCAGAGTCGGATTATTTATCAAATTATACAAAGTCTTCTTTTCTTTTCGGCTGTTCCCTTTCAGGTGTCTCCACAGTGTCTCCAGTGTCTCTGCATCCTCGGATGATACGATCCTCTGCTGTTATCCAGACTTGGGACTGGTACAAGATGACACTGGCTTGTGCCCCATCGTGGTTGCATTCTCAAATTATACAAAATATTTACACCACAACTTACAAAAACCTGAATTATACACAAGAACTGAGTTTTTCGGTGGTAAAGTCAGAGTCGTTAGACAGATTCATGTTCAAAAAAACCATTAAAGGAAACGGGAAACTGCCGTGTGACCGCAGTTCCATTCAGCCAGGGTTAAAATCACTTCGCCGTTTGACCTGTTTGCACAGTTTCCTACCTTCTTGACACATGGGGCAGCACTGTCCATCCCGTGTGCTGTACTCCTTTTCCCGACAACATAACGCTGGCACCGTGAGAGCGACAAGCCCTGAAAAACAGACACAGTTGGGAGCGGTTCCTAGTTAAGCTAATCATAGCATATTGCTAAGCTAATGTTAGCATCGGCTAGTAAAGATTCGATTCTAGATTCTAGACTCTAGAATCTAGATTCTAATTGTGAAGATGTACGTCACCTACCAGACACAAACACAAACGTCGGAAACATATCACATGATCACACGATACTTTATAACGTTTTGAGTAGATTTAACTATACGTTAATCCACCGTTTAAATCCACTTCCTTCTTCCTCTGACGTACTTCCGGCAGGCTGCACACCGCGAGCAGTAACACTGCCGTCTAGAAACAGTAAGTCATCTCTCTTTTTTTCTTCTTTTTTTTCCTTTCGCTTATACCGGGAGTTCAGGGTCGCCACAGCGGATCATTGTCCGCATGTTAATTTAGCGTTACTTTTTTTTTTTTTTACTTTTTTACGCCGGATGCCCCTTTCTGACGCAACCCTCCCCATTTGTGCCGGCACTGCACAGCTGGGGATGGGAAAGACCTGCTGGGTGTTTCATGTCTTTTTTAAATGGGCAAATTAAATTCATAGTGTTTTAAATTGGAACATCTCAACAGCTCAAACTGCCAACAAGTTTACACCCTGATGAAGGTAAAACGTTCTTCCATTACGTCAACCAGTGTTGTTTTTTATAATTTTGGAAATTCACCAAATGAAAACCAACCAGCGACAGAACAGTGATTTGACAGGAAAATGACATGTTACATCATTTATAGTAATAAACACGAAAAAGTGAATTTTTCAACAGAACAAAAAGTCTTTTGGGAATGTCCATCTTTTTAACCACACTCAGATGTGCAGCATCCACTGTCCAGCATCATTGGTTTTGAGCAATGTGAACAACTGTCCCTCATTTACATTTACATTTACATTTAGCAGACGCTTTTATCCAAAGCGACTTACAAGTGAGGTACGGTTTAGATTAAACTGTCTGCATCTTCTGCTCCGGCTGTTTGTTTGTTTGTTTGTTTGTTGATTGATTGATTGCAGATAAAATCCAGTTATAGCTTCATCCGAGTCATCTGAAAATTCTCCATCTCTGCCAAACCAGACAGAATGAAGCAGGGTTCATGGTCCCCACAGCAGAACCTGGACTGAGACACTCCTTCACAGCTGTCCAATGAATGAAGATCCTCAGTGTGTGGTCCACAAAACAACATGTTCCAAGTTTGAATTCCAGAGTAAATGTAGCATCAGTACAGTGACGTCTGGGTGAGATAATGATTCAGTCTGTAGATCAGCTGCAGCAACATATTTACTTTGTAGCACAATGCTGGAAATTCCCCTGGATGTTTTTTCTATACACTGCAAAGACAATGTTCCAGAATCAAAACGGATTAGAACTGGATTCATGAACACATTTACTCTGCAGTGTCCGAAACACTGGCTGCATGTTTGTATCTGGGTTGTCTTGTCCTGAGGACAGAATGACGTTTATTTTCAAACTGAACCTACAGTACAGTTGTGAAAACCTCACACAGTGTAGATCAGTGAGACCGTCCTCAGTCAGGGACATTTCAGTGAACATGCTGCTGTCTTACCTTGTACTGCAAAGATGTGTCTATAATATGCTGTCCTGCAATGAGAGGTTCCTTTTTATCAAATATGGATATAAGAGTGGGATAAATAATGATGAGATGTTTGCTACTGTAAATACAGTGAAATGCATTAATAACAGTGAAGACACTTTAAAACATACCTGATTTTCTGCACTTTGTTCTCTTTCTGTAATAAAAACATTACCGGTAAAAAACTCTTTAATCTACAATTTAATGTTTGACAGATTTTATCAAAAACACATTTTGTTTATACCTTTCTTTGGATTCCATTTCGTCTTTTTCTTGTAGAGAATAAATATAACTGCACCGGGAAGTAAAATGACCACAAATAAAAAAACAACAGCTCCCATCACAATTCCTGTGTGGATCAAATTGTTCTTTTCACATTCAGCATCAGCTGAAGCAGTTCCTGCCTTTATCAGCTGAAGATTCTTTAAGTCACATCTGGAATGACAGGACATTTACAGAAATATGTAGGACACCATGAGGTCACTGCAGTAGGAAGAAAATCAGGTGTCAGTGGCTGATGTGAAGCTTCACTCACTGTGTGTGTGGTTGACAAACTGGAAATGTTCCATTAGTGCAGGCAGAGCACTCAGTGTCTGAGGAGGATGTTCCTGTGCAAAGACAAATCACATACAGACACATTATGAAGGTTTACTGTTACTGTTTGATACATTAAAATGATCCAAATCTCATTAACATCAGAGCCCTGAGCACATTTGTTCTTTTTCTTTTTCAGAGAAATTGGATTTTGTCCCATCACTAAAGTGTCCGGTTATCAGTGAAATCAGCTTTTATTATTCACATGAGAACAGTTTGTCACTTCTAGAATATGTAAGCAATTCTTATCATTTCAGAATTTAACTGGAACATGTCTGAAGTGGTTGAATTTTGTTTTCTGTGCTTTAATCTGTTAAAAGCATGTTTCATTATTTGTGGCTACATGTTGATCTGAGAGTTCAACTGCTCTAAAGTGTTTTCTACAAATTATTCTTGGTGCTTCACTTGCTCAGATCCAGCTGTGACTAATGAACAAGTTTAAATCTGTTCAGTTTGGTGAACTTTGGTTCTTTCTCCACATAAAAACCAACCTTTTCTGCTGATGTACTGTCCTGGTTCACAGCTTTTGTGTCTGTGTGCTCTCACACACGTGTCCTCTGTGGAGTCCACACAGTAAAATCCCTCCAGTGGTTCACAAACTGCATCTGATGTTGTTGTACATGATGTTTTTGTCTTCAAACCAGAATCTGTGAACACATAGATGTTACAGTACATGTGGAAATGCAGGATTTCTGAGATGATCTTTCTGACGTCTTTGGGAAATGTGATACAATAGAGTGGAGAGTAAAACTGCCTGTTTGTACAATCATGCAAAAGTTATTACCCCGTCTTTTATTTTCAGTCATTGAACCACTGACCACAGGGTCAGTGTGGTTTTATTTTTAGAATTCATCACAGCAGCTTGAAAATGTTGTCTCCTCTTGTTAGTGACTGGTCTCTGTCTGCCTCTGTGTTTTATTATTTAGTTTCCCAATACCTGACAGTGTAACGTCACCTACTTTAGCTGGAATGTTCTCTGCTCTCAGCAGTCAGTCGTTCATAGACTCACAAGGAAAATTAGGAGAATATAAGTACTTGTAGTAAAAACCCTACTTAAAGTACTGCCTTTAAATCTATGGTTAGACTTAGTAAATATTAATAATTACAAAAGATTAACAAACTGTACCTGCATTGCAGTTTGTGCATCTTAAACAATGTTTAAGTCCAGTGGGGTGATTCATAAATGTTCCATTCAAGCAGGACAGACAGGAAGTACTTCTGTCCTCTTCGCAGTCAATTTTAACTCGACTTCCTGTTGTAAAGAAAACCAACAATTCATAAAATATCACTGACATTTTATCATTGAAATGTCCCTTTAACATTCAGTTGGATCTTACCAACAGGACACATAAGACAACACTGGTTTCCTATCTGATACTGTGCTCGATGACATGTGAGAGAATGTCCACTGAAGATGTTCATCACCAGTATCTGTGGAAAAAGAGAAGAAGGTTTTTATCTCTGACCTCTGTCTGATACTTGTTATGAACGATGACACAGAGAAAACACATTGAGCTGTGAAAGTACAACAACAAGTGAAAGAGGAGCTGAGTGGATGAAGATGCTGATTGAAGCAAAGAGAGGAAAGAGATCTGAAGGGACAGGATGAAGGTAAGTAGGACTGAAGAAGTGTGTTTTTATGCTGGATGCACTTCCTGTTGCAACCCTCCCATTTTTGTCCGGGACCAATGCTGTACCACTGATTCACCAGAGCACCAGTTAATCACCATCTCCAATAGGATAAAATATGCAGCGTTTATTGTATTTACTGTTTTAGGTTGTTAAAAGTTTACGTAGGTTTATTACAACATTACACACTGTAAACACACAAATATTGGACATTTGTCCTTGATCATAAACAGATTTAAATGCTAACTCACTAAGTTCTTCTTTACACTTCCTCTTCCTTTTTGTCTTTTTCAGTCCAGGTGATACTACACAACCTCTATGATGTTCAGGTGTGTGGAAGCCAGTTAGTGTTTAATGTTCATGCTGAACAATCAAAGTGTTTTTCAGAAGCAATGATGAATTAAAACATGTCTGTACTTTTCAGCATTCATGGTTCCATCAGTTCAGACACTATCACCAACACCACTGGCAGAAATGCAGCACAAACCATGGCCAAGCTGCCATGCAGCTGATCTGACCACCAGGAGCAACTCAGGGTTAAATGTTCTGCTCAAGGACACTTTGACATATGACAGGAGGAACCAGGAATCAATCCACAAACCCACAGTTGACCTCCTGAGTTATAGTTCACATACTGAGAAATAAAACGATTCACCAAAAAGACATAACAGCAAATATGAGAAACACATGCTCATAATATCCATTAAACCTATAATAAAATTATAAATAAAAAACACTAAATAAACACAGTTGGATCTAACTGCTGTAAAATGAAGTTATTCCACGAGTGCTGATGTAGATTATAACAGGACTGAGACATTTAACTGTGAGGATTCCTCCACTTCACTTCTGGTCTAATAACCGCTAATTAATTATCGGTCGCTATCCTGCTGCTTCACTGGAACAAACACAGGAAACACACACAGAAAGTGTGTAAAGGTGTGAAAGCTCACTAAAAAGTTACTGGAGAATCTAAAGAGACTTAGAAATGTAAAAATAACACACAGGTCTCTGCTGTAAGATCTAACAGCCACCAGATGTCACTGTCCTCAATTTGATACCAGTGACTACAAAGTATCAAGTATCCTCGTACTGCAACACAGTATTTGGACGTGTTTTTACACAGAAAGACTTTTCTTTCTTTTCAGCTAAAGTTCTGCTGGATTCTCACCTTAAATTGTCTCCATGAGTCTCAGATTAAAGATCACAGAGCTGTAATGCAGCAGACTTTGACTTTGAAGAAGTTTCACCTATTTCAACATTTCACTGGTCACTTTTTAGAAAACCTGTGCTACATTTCACAATCACAGTTTTTCCCTCAGTGAAGCTGCTGAAGTCTCTGAACAAAAAGCTTCAACTTCTCAGTTTAATTTTGACTCTAAAGTTATTTAATATGAGTGAATCTGATTCAGGATAAAGATCAGTGGGTAAGAAAGTCCACAGAACACAGAGTCAGTAGTTTGACTCCACTACATATCAAAGTTGTGTGTGTGTGTGTGTGTGTGTATGTGTGTGTGTGTGTGTGTGTGTGTGTGTGTTTGTGTGTGTGTGTGTGTGTGTGTGTGTGTTAATGGGTAAATAAGAAGAAACACTGTAAAGTGATTTGGACAGAAACACTACATAATAGGATATGAAAAAGCTTTACTGAACAGAAATGGAGAGAAGGAGCAACAAAGGACTTAAAACATGAAGACGAGCAACAACAAGCAGTTTTACCAACAAATGTGTGACTGTCAGAGACGTCCTCCAAGTCCTTTTATAGAGCAGGGACATGTTTGGTTGGTTTTATGGGCTGTTATCCAAAAACAAGAAGAACATCTGGAAAGAAAAAGAAATCATGGATTTTAAATGTTCACCAAACATTTGGTTCAGTGGACGATGAGATCAAGAACAAACTTGGCCTCTTTGGTTAAAATAGAAACAAGAAGTAAAGTAAATAAGTTGATATTAATACTGTATGTCACACAGCTCAGCACTGCTTAAAAGTGACTTAATGCACATCGCTGTATATTTGGCTCCAGCTTTGGTTATTAGTGGGGACATGGGACAGGATCCTCAAATATCAGACAGATGTGAGATGATTTGTGAATATTCCTCAAAAATATTCTGGGATCTTTTATATCTGAGCCTCCATGGACTCATGAGATTAAATCTTTGTTCTTTATAACATGTAACATTTGTGATGCTCAAATCAAACTGTCCAGAGTTCAGGAGCAGGACCAAACCTCAAACACTAACCTGATCTATTTTGTATAAAAGCCTGCTGTGATGGTCAGAACGTTCTAGTTTTTCACACCTTCCTCTGCTTAACTTTCTCTCCATTCTCTTGTTTCCATGGGGGCATGGTTCCACTCTGCACCTGCTCCATCATCCATCTCAGCAGCTCACACCTTCAGCAGATGCTGCTCCCACATTTGATCCTCAGTAAACTCTTTGTAACAGATGTGAGTGTGGGGTCGTTGCTCATTAAAACACAACTTTGGTGTGGAGCCTCATGTGATGCAGAATTTACTGAGAAGGCCGAGTCTGTGTGTGTGTGCAGATTCATTCAGGTGCCTTTAGTTCTAGAAAGAGGCCGTTTTAATGGTCTCTGAGGGACAAAGTCTTTGTCTGATTGAGACTGAAGTCACTTTATTCTCTATGGTTCCTTAACTGGGATTGAAGGGTTGTGCTTTTTGTAAAATGCTTCAAGTTGTGTTGTGGCTTTTTGTGTCTCTTAATGCTGCACCTGTGTTGTCAAATTCTTATTTTTGTATTTGCAAAAATTCTTTGCTCACGTGGGCTAAAAACGGAACTATTAAAAACGACTTGTTTCTCCATCTCTGCCTCCATCCTCTGTACAATCTGCACCGACTGATAACAGCTTTTTGCAGCGGTGCAGTAACGACGGACGCGATCTGACGATGCTGCTAAAACATTGAAGCTTTAACATTAGAAACCAACGATGTGGCGACGTTAGTTCAAATAAAGACTGAGTCTCTGGACTAGATGGAGTTTTTCTTTTCAAACTAAGATACTTAATGCTCCATTCGGGTCTTTCTCGCTGTCCTGGTTGTCTCTGTTTTACTCATTTATGTGAGACAAACTAAGACGTTTATTTCGCTGCAAAGTCTCCGAAAACAGTTTTTTCTGTACTACAATAATACACGTATACTTAGTATTACACGAGTATCCACCAGTATCATACTGATGTACTGATGTACTGGTTTTGGTCTTTGACGGACTAATAATAAAAATCCATCCACTCACCGTCGACAGGTAGAAACAGAATCCGCTGAGCAGGTTCGCGTCCCCTGGCGCTGAGACGTTCAAGTGACCTTGGAAACAGGAACGACATCTTTCAAGAAGCTGAGAAATAAACGCGCCGCCTTCATCTACAGTTAGAAACAAGTTTGATGATCAGCGATGAAACCTCCACTCGAAGCTTTGGTAACCAGAGCGAGTTCCTGTGTGAAACTGAAACTGTGTGTGTGTGTGTGTGTTATATGTGAAGCCACAAACTTGACAAACACTATGACTCAATCAAGTCGCTAGTTAACAAGTTAAAATTTGGAAAAATTTTCATGCTAAAATAGTCAATAGATGACTGTGTTATAAATATCAGGTCACAATCACATGACAACATATTTAAAAAGGGGAGATAATGAACAACCTATGAAATGTGGAGTAGGAGGTACTTTCCAGATGTCAGTTCAAGATGTAGTTCACTGGTTTTCAATGATTAAAGTCTCTTTACAAAGATAAAACCACAGTGCGACTCAGTAACTAATGTTTTAAATGGTTTAAAAACTGGAAGGACGGTTTTTACAGCTTAAATTCTCTGATATTTCAGATACAATTATTGCGTAAAAACACTGTGGTAAAGTTTGATTATTCTTTATTTTATTTACATTTAATTTGAATAATGTACATTTTTGACCAGTTTAGAAGAAAGGAGTTTTTGGATCAAGGCAAGAAAAACAAACCAAGAAAGTGACAACAAATAATTTGTTACGGTTTAAACCAAATCTTGATATAAGTGCAGTGAAGCTTTAGTGCAAATCCTGCACAAACTTCACTTTTTGTTTTTTTTTGGTCCTTTCAGCTTCTCCCTCACCTTCAGAGCTGCCAGTGTATAATTAGTCCAAATGTTAATTTGGCACAGTTTTTACTTCAGATGACCTTCCTGATGCAACCCTCCCCAATTTCTACTGAGCTGGGGACCTGAACTGCACGGCTGGCGATTGGGAATGGGCCACTGGGGGTCAACAAGGGCGACCTCGGTGTGGGGTCCCGAGACCACAGAAAATGGGAGGGTGTAAAATGGGAGGGTTGCAGCAGGAAGGTCATCTGGTGTAAAAACTGCCAAATTAACGACACTGGCTTGTGCCCCCTTATGATGCATTCAGGGAGCATCTGTTCTATGATTTGTATTTGTACATAAAGACGTGTTAGAGTCTTCAAGTTACTGACGCTGAGACGTTGTGATCTATTTCAGACAAAGAAAGACGTGAAATGCTACAGGAAACTGCACAGAGCTGTGTACTAGAAATAACGTGCAGTTTTAATCCTCCTGTGTTGCTGGGAAACTTATTTCTCTGTAGTGTGAAACTGTATCTTTCCTGAGCTGAGAAATAAATGAAGCCATCTGACTTGTCTGCAGCAGCTTACTGAACGTTTCACTGAATAAAGTATCAGTAATAAAACCAAAAAGAGCCCAGATGTTTGTCTTTTAATCAAACCACAAAGTCCAAAGCAGCTGTGATGAAGCGTTCGTCCTAAAGCTGCACTGAAGATACAAACTGCATGAAATTAATGCAAAGATTCTGCAGTCGAAGTCTTTTGGCTGAAAGAAATTTTTAAATGTAAACTCATCAGGCATTTATGCCCGAGACAGAGAGAGAACATGATTTTTTGATGATGTCAACTGACAGCAAACAGCACAAACTGCACAGCTTCACATCTCTGTTGTCAGTAAAGTGTCAGTTACTTAGAAACTCTCTGTACTGTAACATGTTCACTGACTTCTAGTTTAAATATGAAAAACCTGGAGACAGAAACAAACATGGAAATATTTAAAAAATAATAACACTTTTATGTTAGTGGCTCAAACCTGAATGAAACAAATCACTTGAGTGAAGACAAAGCAAAAACACTTTTTATTGTGTGTTATTTATATTCCTCAGTCCAACTCTGTCCTGTTTAACACACAAATGTCTTTGGTTGTTTGTGCAGATTCAAACACAAACACCATGATTTTAACATGATGATGTTATTTTCTGCTCATTGCTGCCTGCTCTGTTTAAACACACGCACACTTGTGATTTCTGACCATTTCAATAGTGATACAGAGAAGAGAAAGTGTCACTTTGACCATTCAAACAGTCTCATATTGTACTGAAGTAAAATTTCACTCAGTTGAAACATTTATCGTTTCATGTTGCTGCTGTAGATTCATAAACAGATTTGAACTGTTCACCAACTGGTTCACGTTCACACATCACTACTACAATAAAAGGATATGACTTAAAGACAATGCACAAACTGCACACACACACACAGCCAAGATGCTGATGCAACTACTTCAATCACTAATAGTTAAAATGAAGTTTAATAATTTTTCTCAGTCAGGTTATCGCATCCTTTATTTCATCTTCATACCATTAATCTTGATTATCTATGATTGTATGAGCAAAACTGTGAACTTTTTAATTTATGATGCTTGTGGCATTAATACATATTAATACATATTATACTTAAGATGAGCCAAGTTTTGTTTCATTTATTTTCATTTGTAATTAGCTTTTTGTGATTTGCTGATATAATTAGCTGTGGAAACTGGAATTTAATAAAACTGAGTATTTTAACTTTACAACATATTCTGGAGTTTATTCTTTTTCAGACTCCTGCCTCTACTATTATTTGTCCATTAAACTCTGAACCTTCACTGACTCCTTTCATACCATCAAGAACACACAGTCCGACACTTGGAACATAATAAAATCATATTAAAATTCATCCCCCTTCATCAACACACTGACCCCATCTGAAGAAAATGTTACAATTATAAAACATTAATTCAAGAATCAAACAAACAACAAAGTGTTTATCTGTTCTTTCAAATCAGAAATAAATTAACACCTGTTTATTTTATTACTATAACTATAGTAAAACCTTCACATATTAACATTAAAATCTTGATGTACAGTTTATTAGATCAGAATACTAGCAAAAATGAAAATGGGGCGACTGGAGCTCAGTTGGTAAAAGCAGTCGTCCACGGACCACAGGGTCAGTGGTTCTGGTCCTGGCTATATGTCGTAGTGTCTCTGGGAAAGACCCTGAACCCCTAACAGCTCTTTCCACTCCCCAGCTCTGCAGTGCTGGTCCAAGCCTGGTAGAAGTTGGGGAGGGTTGCGTCGTGTCAGGAAAGTCATCTGGTGTAAAAAACTGTGCCAAATCAACATGTGGACAATGATCCGCTGAGGCAACACTGAACTCACGGGATAAACTGAAAGGACAAAAAAAAAAAACTAGCAAAAATGAAAATATGTGTTGGTTTATTTATATCTTGATACCAATAAATAATGCACAATTTCAAAACTCTATCCCTGCAAATAATATTGTGCGACTCTTTAAATGCATGTTCAAAATGACTTTGTTAAAGTCATAACTTGTTCAACTCCACAGGGCCTTTCCCTGAGTCTGAATGTAACATTTTATAAATCATTCAACTTGTTTGAAGTATTTAGTTTTTGGTGCAGATCCATCACGTGTTGTGAGTTTGTGGGAATAAACTTTGATAATAACAGGTTTTATTTTAGCATCTTTAATTTACAAGAATCTCAGTACAGCAAATGGCCATCAACAATAAAAGTTATAATAAAGACAATCAAATTTAAAACAATTGATAAAATATTAAAAGCATAAAACTAAACATTTACATAATAATACAAGCAAACATTTCAGAAACAATAAATCATACAGTAAGGATGAAAACATGTTCCTACCTGTAAGTGGTAGAATATTAAAAGTGATTTTGTTCAGTTTTAAAAGAATCCAGAGTGTTTGTCTAATAGAGACAAGAAAATTATCCCAAAGTGGAGCTGGATATGAAAAGGCTCCTCCACCAGCTGAACTTGACTTTAACATTCATGTAGATGCTGACAGTAACTGACTCAACACTGCATTTAATTCATTATTAGATTTAATTGTTTTTTCCCAAAATGTGAATAAACCCACTCACTGTTTTAGTCACAGCTTAGACCTTGTTTACAAGAATCTTATTTAGTCTTGAAAAACATTTTAATAATGTATAAAAAGCCTATGTGATGCCAGAAGAGCAAGTCCAGGCTTAAAACCTTCCTCTTCACTGTATGACATTAACTCTGTGTGTTTTCTCCCGTAGTTGTCTTTGTCCTTCTCTGTCCCCCTCTCTCTGTCCCTTTCTGCAGGTGTCCTCGTCTTTGCAGCTGTGTGTTTTCCATTGTGCAGTATTAGGTCATTAATTACTTTAACAATTGCAGTTTCAGTGGAATAGGAAGTTCTACAATTTTGTTGCACCTGCTGTGTAGGACATTAAAGTCTATTATTTTAATCTAAATGCAGATTGATGTGGCTTGAATAAATCGTCTTTGTGTAAATAGGATAGTAGTTGATGCAACTTTTGAAAAAAATGTAAGATTGGAAACTGGACACTAGTTATTTAGCTGTTCTGGATCAAGATGTGGTTTCTTCAATAAAGGTTTGACCCCAACAGATGTAAAATTAGGTCCATTGGAAAGAGGCAGATTTATCAAATCCATCCAAACTTTATTTCTAAAGCACCTTTCATACAGATCAATGTCATTCAAAGATAAAAACAGGCAAAACTGTGATAGTAATTCCCATTAAACAGGACAATTTAAAATCAAATCAAGTGAAAACACAAGTTTACAACAACGGAACGAGGGCAATAAGACATAAGTGCATGAGACCATAGGACAGTGAGACCAATGCACACAAAAGATTTTAACCAATGAAAAATGATAATAAAATAAATGTAGATTGTGGGGGAATAAAGTAAATTCAGTCATTTGGTTAGATAATTGGCAAACAGTCAACCAAGATGGGCTTATTAAAGAGGTCACAAAGACGACAAAAAGTCACAGGGTGTGTCGTGTTTAGAGGACTGCGTAAGATCACAGGAGGCACTTTGTTGTTACAAGGCCCAAAGCAATGTAGTAGATACTGAGTCCTGGGGTCACAACATCTACAAGAAGGTGCAATGAAAGGGTTTTATTGCTTCTCAACTGACATCTTCAGATAAACTAGAAAGGGACAAGAGTGATGACTGTCAACTGCATGCAACTGGTTTCTTCATTCATGTTTTGTGAGGGTGGTTCCTTTCTTGGGTTTGAGTATAAATAGAAGGGTTTTGAGAGATACAAGTCAGAAGACACCAACATCCATGTGTTCTTCTCCATGCTGGCATGTATTAAACTGAGAAGGTTCATCACGCTGAGTTCTGTCTACAATTCTTCCAGGAGGGAAAATTTCTATCACGAGATAAAAATATTGATAAAACTAATAAATTAAATATGATAAATAAAACATCAAAAATTACAATCAAATAAAGAAAGTAAAAGATAAAACTAATTACATGTAAATAAATGCACTAAATCAAAGGCGCACGAGATATTTTAATCAAAGTTGGGCTAAAAGTGGGTTTTAAGTTTGATGATATTCAGCACTGCAGGACCCAGAATTGGCCAAAGCAGTTTGGAAAGATTAGATGGTAACGGATCAAACATATTAGAGGTTTTGAAGATATAACTAGCTGAGACAAACTTAGTTATTCTAGTAAAACAGATTGAAAGTTCGTCATAGTGTAAAATGAACTGAATGAGATGAGGAGGAATTTATCTGAAATCTAATAACGTACATTTAAGAAAATCTTAGGCACCAAATGATGAGGAGTATGACTGAGTTTGGTTACTGTCTCAAAAAGAAATGTACGATTGTGTTTATTACGATTAATCAGATGAGAGTAACAGCAGACAGTGACTGTATGAGCTCTGGTCATTGATGTTCACGGAATCCAAAGAGATTTACAGACGACTGACAAACATGTAGAAATACATGCAGAAGAAAAAGGTGAAAAGAAGGAACATTTACAGACAGATGCTTCTTTTTAATGAATCATTTCTGAGTTTGCAGTGGTCACAGATGACTCATCTTTGTGTGAATGATGTCTCTATGTGGAGGTCGTAATATTAGACAGACCGAGTACTGACACACATCTATGTGACACATTTCCATGCAAACAGTACACTAACATACTGTCTCTGATATTTAGAAAGACAGAAAAAGACAAAATGCCATCAACTGTGCCAAATCACCGACCGACCGAGGCAGGTAACAACAGGCAGGAATGAAGAGGAGCAGAAGCCAGTCACAAAGCAGTGGCAAGAGGCAACAGGAGCAAGGACGGAGCGGGACGTGCAAAATGGGATGGAAATTCGGTTTATATTCATATGTGAATGTAAAGCAGAAAGTCTGCAGGCGTGTTTACTTTTATCTCCCACAGTTACAGGAAGCTACCTGCTACAAACCATAAACCTCGTTTCAAAGACAAATTCATTCAAATAAAACTTGAGTAAAAATTTAAACTGCAACAAGTAATTTTGGGTGAATTCTCTAATATTGATTCGACTATAATTAGACAAAACTTAGATAAAACTTAAAAGAAATAATAATAATAATACTTAAAAAAAATATTCCAAGCAGCTTTTTAGAGTTGGTTGAACTTCTTGGTCTGTGGAGTTGGAAAACAGCTTTGCTGATTGACTTGCTAAGAATAAGCTCTGCAATGTCATGTCAGACGCTACGGATCTAATTGGTCCCAGTCATGTCTATGACCAGCTCTGGTCTCTGATTGATTGAAAATATTTTGAGATAGAGAGCACATTAGTTTTTGACCATGTTTATGTACCACGGCTTTTTGATGGGTTTCATTTTTACTTTGTACTTCAAGAAGAAAGTTTCAGTAAATGTAAGAAACAAAGAAAATGGACTAATGGAGTTTTTACTGAAGCACATGTCAGCTACATGCTCAGACTCTGTTTAACGTGGGCACTGAAAAAAACGTTGATGGAACCACAGTAACATTAATCAAAACCTAAGCTCATTAAGGATATGAAGAATACGGATGTATTTTACTTTAAAAACGAAGGGGATTATGGAAAGAAATTTTTTTCTTACTGAGGATCAAAATAAACGTGGGCTTTCATCTCCGTCTACAGGAATAAGTGTAAGAGAGTGTGAGTAAGCTTCCTGTCCTGTTGGGCTTGAGACGTCAAATGAGTAAGTTGGAAAGTTTGTGTTTGTCAACTGCGGTTACGTATAACACCACTGTGTAAATGGAAGCTGCAGCCTTAAGAGGCCAAAGCCCACAGCAAAGGTAATGGAAGGAAAAGTGAGCTCAGCTCACTCGTAAAAGGAAGGAAATAAAATCTCTTAAGGATGAAGTAAAGGGAAAACTAACTAAAGAAGACGTCTTATCGTCTGTGGGAAATCCTTTGGACATAAAGTGCTTAATGCAGAAATGTTGCCTCTTCTTGGAGATGAAGACAAAGATGATCAGAGTAACTGGTGATGATGATGTGCAGCCAACATCTCAGAGGACATCGGTCGCACATACGGACAAAGAAGAACCGTTCAGTGAACAGAGATTTGTCACAAACATCTGGTGCAAGTTCTGCTCGTTTGAAGCTGGGAGGAAAAAAAGCGTGAAGAAAAAGAAACAAGAAGTAGAAATGGAGGAGACCTGCTTAAAGGCACGTAAAGAAGTCCAGCTTGCTGCATCAGAAGCCCAGATGAAGGTTTGTGCAGACGCTGAAGATGGCATAAATAATTATTAAGAGACAAAGCGACGGCCTGAAGCAGGTGTAATGAGACACAGCAAGTGATGCCTTGTGCCAGTTCAGCAGCATCTAGAAACCAGTCACAGCCTGAAGTCATGTCTGACTGACTGACTGACTGTAAATGAATGCGCCAAAATGGTTCGATCCCAGGTCCTGGCTATATGTCGAAGTGTCCCTGGGAAACAAACTGAACCCCCAACAGACCATATCAATCCCCAGCTGTGCAGTGCCGGTCAAAGCCCGGTAGAAATTGGGGAGGGTTGCGCTGAACTCATGGGATAAGATGAAAGGACAAAAAAAACAAAAAAAACCCACCACCAACTAGTAAATCAGCAAAATGTGTCGCAACTCCCACAGAGAGAAGTTACCGCTCATTTATACGAGCATTTGAACAGGCTGTTGAACACTAGAGCACCGGTCAACAAGATGGGTTGTTCTACCTGCAGCAGTTTATAGGTGGAGAACCTCATAACCGTGTTCCTGGTTGTGAACACATGAGATCACATGAGGGTTACAGAAAAAGCAAGGAGGCAGCTTTAGCAACACTATGGGGACGAGCTGCCGATCAACACATCCAACATAAAAAAGCTCGAGTGGCCACAGATAAAAGCAGAGGAGAGAAAAGCACTAAACAAATATGCTGTTTTTGGAAAAGATGTCGAAACACTATGAATGATGTGGACTTCATAGATTTTATCAACTAGTAAAAGTCAGTAATAACTCACAATTTGGCGATATTTTGGATGCCAGCTTAGAAGGAAAGAGGAAGCCAAAGACAAATGTCAAAAGTAAAAGCAAAGTTGGAGGACACGGAGATGCTGAACAAACAAGACAGAAGAAGCATGACGCAGTCAAACCTGATGGGTTTAAAGCTCAAGGAGCCATGTTTTAGAATGTTGTGAGAAGAGAAAAGAGCCGGATCCCAAAGACACAATCAGATTTGTAACATCCAAAGGTCTCTGCTTTAGCTGCCTCACACAGTTCATCTCAGTAAAGACTGGATTAAGAGAAGCTCAGCAAAACATCGAGCATCTTGCATGTGAAGAAAGAAGTGTCAGCTCTGACTGAATGAAAAAAGGAACACAGAAGTTACCAGAACATAAAAGCTGTAGAGATACTGAGGCAGGTAATAGAGAAGCTCCAGAAGGTCCAGAAGAAGGGACAAGCTCATCCAGGTCTCTGCATCCTTAGATCAGGAAAACACAGCAACGTTGTGCACAGAGGAGGTTAAGCAGCAGCTTAGTATAAGAGGAACCACAATGGGAACAGAGAGACAGGAGAGAACTGCTCCTCTTTCAGATACAGAAGTATGTTTTAAGTGGACAGACACCACATTAACACTCTTCTGAGTTAATCGTGCTCTCACTTTACTCCATCTTTCTCTGTCTCAGCACCATAAACTCGATTGGTTGGCTGTTGACGAGTTGATAAAAAGTCTGCACATACCCTGGAGACATTTAGTCTTTTCATTCAAAGCTGAGCTGTAAAACAGGAAATGTGGGCAGGATGTCAACGTGCAACAGAGGCCACCAGGTGTTTTCAAACCTCGTATGGTGTGATGACAGGATCTAGTCTGTTTGTCTCTAAAGCATCAATTATTATTTCCAAATAACCTTTTTCTAAGGTTTGATCTGATTCAGCTTTTTCTTCTTTCCCTCAGGACAAACCTCCATCTCCTGCTTCCTGTCAGTGATTTTAACGACAGAAATGTCGTCTGCTTCATCATCACACAAGTCTTTGTCATGTGACTACGACCCTTTTTGGAAAACTTACAACCATAAAATGCCTCTGAACTCAACTTCTTATTGAAATTTATTTCACTTTCCATGTGTCCATGTTTATCCAGTAATAATAAAATGGTGCCACCTAGTGGACTAAGTGTTTGAGTATGTCAGTCATTTTTTAATTTGGGAGATTGACCCAGTCCTGTGAGTGTAAAGATGAATATTATTACTTTTAACAGTTAATGTAAATCTCAAACAGTAGAATAATATCTATGTTTTAAATATGTTCATCACATCAAATGTTGATTAACATTAATGTTAGATCTGATAATTGAGTGTTTAATATGCAGATTAGCTAACTGACCAATTAAAGACAAAAAAAGTGGATTAACTTCAGGTGTTATTAAACCAAATGACATTAGAATACTGCACCATCCTTTCTGTGATCTTCATACTGTTGCTTCTTATGCATATTATTTGTGGACAGTGTTTCTTTTCACTGCAGATATAAAAACACATCTGTATCTTCCTGTCAAAGTGTCTGATTATGACTCACTGAAATCTTTACATAAGTCTGTGAAACAACAATCAATGACTCAAACATTTTGCAGCTCAGTGCAAACACACTGAGATTGTTCTATAGCATTTGGTCTCCAGCATGTGGCACAGATCCCACCATCTACTGGTCCCCTGTGAGAACACAAGCCTGCTGCAAAGACTCTGGCATTTAGTTTCATAGTAACTTAAGATCTGAGCAGCAAGTTGTTTAGTGTTTTATCATCTCAGAAATCATGTCTTTGTCTCCTCAAACACCTTACAGTCACTGAATGCTACAGTAAATCCAACGTACCAGAAGATCAATTTGAACTAACTCGAAGTTATTTGGGTGAAATGATGCAGAGGGGCCACAGAGCCACATAACGATCAACAGCAAATCATATTTGAGAAGCTACAAACAGCAAACATGATATTTAAGGTTTACAATATTTTTAATTATGAGAAATAATCTTTGGAGCCTTAAACTAAACCTTCTGGTGTCTTATAACTGCTGGAGGATTTTACAGTTTTTTGTTTGGTCTGAAAGCTCCTCAAGTTGAGTTGAGCACTGCTACAGGCTCCAGATAGATTAATAAGTCCAGTAGCTAAGGTGGGAAGTAATTACAAAATGTGTCAGATGTCTTAATACTGTAAACGCAGGTAAATGTCTATGATGAAAACTGATTTGCTTTTGCTACAGTTTGGACGATGCATGTTTAAGACTAATGTACGTTGTAGTTTCAAATGGCTTTTCCCATCTCAACCAATACCTACAAAGATAGAGAAATAGAAATTCATCATATAAGATGCATTTTACAGTTAGGGGAGTTTCAGGAGCGAATCTTAAAACCACTCAAGCTTTTTTTTTTCCTTCTTAAAACTATCTTCTGGGAATGTTCATCTTTTCACCACACTCTGTTCCTGCACTCAGATAGTTGTAAAAACAGAACAATAATGAGCATCAAGGAGTTTGACTTTAAGAGACTGATCAAGGAAAAGCTGCACATTTTAGACAAATCCCATCAGGGAATTCTGCTTCTTTAGCCTAAGAAAACACTAACGACTTTAAAAGTTCGCAATATAAAACTTACTAAGTTACTGCATCATGTAGCGTGGTCAAAATCAGGAGAGGACTACGACTGTCTTTTAAGATGCTTTATTCTATGATAACAAAATTAATACTATAATCTAATTAATACAAGTTACAAATGCAAAATGTACAGAGCTCTGGGTCAGAGTTCTCTTCCCTAACAACAACAGAGGGTGTCAGGGCAGAAGTCTGACTAACCATCTCTCCCTTTACCCAATCTTATATAGAGAGTCTGTTTTGCTGTCAGGAGTGTCTCTTTTCAGGTTGTCTTCCTTAACAGGAGAAATATAGCCTACCTATTATTAATATAAGTAAAACAAAAATATAAGGCATATTCAAATGATATTTCCCACAGTTCCCCCTTTTGATCTCTTGTACCAGGAGATCACCATTTTAAATAGTTTCACCAGGACATCGTCCTCCCCTGCCAGGGCTTTTTCATCTGACAGGAATCCTCCAGCAGTAAGGAGGGGCATCTGTTGAGCTGGATACCCCACCTCTCCCTCTACCGCTGTAATGATAACAGGTTGGCACAGAGCACGTATACAAGGAATACAACAATAACCACACAATGTAAACAAAGCAATAACTGAACTCAAAGAGATAGATGTAGACAAAAAGAGTCCCTTCCATTTCCCTAACATTCCTGTTAACCATGAATCTAAGGGGTTGTCAATCCCAGAGTTTTCACGATTCTCCTGAAACAAGGTTCTCAACCCTGCTAATGCTTTCTGTACAGATCCGTCCGGAGCTGTATTGTTAGGGATAAATGTACAACACCAATCACCAAACATGGAGCAAACTCCCCCCTTTTCAGCCAACAACATGTCCAGTGCTAATCTATTTTGGGGTAAAAGTGGGGCCACGAATATCCCATTGATCAGTGCCTCTCCGAACCCGCATACGTTCTGCTGTAGGATCACGGTGGCCTAATAGAGCTATGGGCATAACAAGTCTGACCATTGCACAGTTCCCAGTCCACTTTTTAGGCAGCTGGGAGCTGATCCCCACAATACCAAAAGAGATTAGCTCTCATTTTGGTCCATGGATTGGGTGTAGGTACCTGAACTGTACGTGCACACCATGAAGGTGGGAGCGTCCCAAAGATGTTGCGCTCAGATTCACCAGAACTAGAGTTAAAACAAGTATAGTTAGATTCCACTGGTTGGAAGACAGGCGGATGCACATGACGTTTCATTTTAGGAAATATAGCATCTAATGACACACACGAGTTATTCTCTGGGGCCGTGTCATTGAACTTACAGCTATATCCCCAGGGATCTGGGAAGTCTGGGAATAACGGGGCTGGGGCTGTAGTTAACCTGGGACGTGCTGCAGTCTGTCATTCCCTGTTCCCTAGCAGTTTCCCTCAGCCAACTCAGCCACAGGTTCTTGTCCCCATATCCCGTGGCTAACTCTAAGAAGTCCTCTGTTGTTAATTTATCATAATTGAACGCTTTAGCTAGTCCCTGTGCTACAACCTTCTGTCCTTTCGTGGAATTAGCGTTATTCGTTTTTAGGTGTAGGTGTTACAGGCCCCAAACAACAGTGACCTGTAGACGGGTTATATACCCTGTTTCAGACAGGAAAAAGTAGAGACGGGAGACGTTAGTTGTGTCCGTTCAATCAGGCTGTTTCTGTCTGAGAAGCAGAGGCCTGAAGGCTACGTTCAACTAGCGCTCATTTTGGTGTATACTCCACCTAGTGGCGTAACTTGACAATTACAATGAAAAGCTTGAAACTTAAAACCATGGTAAATGTTCCGAAATGTAGCCTCTCTGCACCAAAATACAGAAAAACACATAATCCTAATCAACAATTGTGACCAACCATTGGTGGGTGTCACATAGGGTCCAATAAATTAATCTTGATGAGTGTTTTAGTATCCGTGCCACTGTGATTCACACCCAACACTAAGTA
Source organism: Channa argus (assembly GCF_033026475.1). Classification (NCBI taxonomy): domain Eukaryota; kingdom Metazoa; phylum Chordata; class Actinopteri; order Anabantiformes; family Channidae; genus Channa; species Channa argus. The sequence goes on from NC_090209.1 coordinate 25,438,512, forward strand.
GAACGTATTTTGTTTTACCGCTGAGCTCCCAAAGGCATTATTCCATAATTTCTGCAAAAACATTAGCAGGGTTTTTTTTCCCTCACTAGAGAGGATGCGTACGAATGTGAAATTGTCCCACCATTTTTGAAAGTTTACTTTTTGTGGTGTCCAGCCTGAGCCGGTCCATTTTCTTACTGAACTCCAACCGGCACACGATGCACCTTTACCCATTTTTCCTTTTCAACACATGTTACTCAAATAAGTATCAATACATATGTATAGATTGTAGCCTCGCCATGATTCCTCTCTGGCTCCACAGTTTAAATAAATCAAACATAAAGGTTGTTGGCTCCCCTTTTCTATAATTGAGTTCTATTCCCCCATAATTATCTAGGCAATGTCACGCTGTCGGCCGGCTTTAGGATATAGACCTTTGAGTTTCCTGTCTAATTTATCCTGTGTCTGTTTTGTTTCAACTTCTTCCCAAATTATCAATCCCAGAACTACACACTGTCCTACTCCTATAATAACTCCTACACCAATCTTGCCCTTTCCACTGAGACCGGACCAAGGCCCCATATAAATCATCATGGCGCTATTGGTTAAATTTATATTCACAAAATTATAATCTCCTGTCTAGCTGCTTGACAGTCAATGTCTTGTGTTTCCAAGAAACAATGTCTTTTTGAATTAACTCAATACTTCTCTGAGGCTCTTCAGCAGGTGTTGTCATACTCCAGAGGAACCAAGTGTCTCCTTTGCCCTTGAGCCTCACTGCATGCCATGTTCTCTCCACCACTTCGAATGGTCCTGTCCAACATGGCTCAGACCACTTCCTTCTGATGACCTTGAGTCTCACGTACTTCACTGTGCGTGGCTCAGCTGTTCCCTGCTGCTGGTGTTGGTCTGCGATGTGTTTTGAGCAACTAGATACCAACAGTTTGAGTTGTTCAAAGTACGGTTTATAAGGCATTTTAACAACTGTCACTTATTGGACTCAGTTGAGACCCTGGCCCTGGCATCTGCCTTCCTGTTAACAACTCATATGGTGTAAATTCTGTGGTTCTGTTTACTGCTCCTCTGATGGTCATTAGCGCCATTGGCAGCGCCTCCACCCAGGTCATGTTTGTCTGTCTACAAATTTTACTGATTTTGTTTTTCAGATTTTGATTCATCCTTTCTTTCTTTCTTTGTGATTGTGGGTGATACACTGTGCAATGACGGTGTGTGAGGCCTAGTGCTTGTTCTACCTGAGCCAGTTCCTTATTTTTGAAATGTGTACCATTATCAGATCTGATAACTTTGGGGAACCCGTGTCTGGGAATGTAATCATTTATCAAACACTTTATTACCACTTTAGCATCTTCTTTCCCTGTAGACCAGGCTTCTGGCCATCCTGTGTAGGCGTCCACTGCCACTAAAAGATACCACTTTCTTCCAACTCTATCAATCATGTCAGTGAAGTCAATGATAATTTCTTCCCCCGGAAATGTTCTAATGGGGAAAACTCCAGCTGTTACTTTTACAGTAGGTTTTTGATTAAATTCATTACACACAACACACAACTCTTCACATGGTGTTTTACCAGGTCTTCAAGAAATGGGTGCCACCAACCACCCATCTGTCTCATCATCTGTTTGACTATATGCCCTAATCCGTGTGCTTCCTTGAACACCACTCTTCTCAACTCTCCTTGTGGTAGTACCACTCTACCATCTGCCCTCCTCCACAATCCCTCTGTCTGTGTTGCACCTCTGCTTCCACACTGACTTCTCCTGAGGATCTACTCTTTCCTGTTCTTTCACAATCACTTCTTCTGTCAATTCGGGTAGTAAATCAATTACCTCCTGTGACACCATCATACGATTATCACCATCCTTGTAACCTGCTGCTTGTTTAGCTACCTCATCTGCTCTGTTAGTTCCCTGAGCCACTGCTCCTTGATCTCCTGCATGTCCTCTACATTTCACAATGGCCACCTCTGCTGGGAGCAAAATGGTCCAGTTCTCTCATCTGTTCCTGGTGTCTTATAGGCTGTCCTCCTGCTGTCAAAAACAAATCCTGCTCTTAGCCACTGTGGTAGCTCCACCAATGCTGCTCCTACCACGTAAGCTGAGTCTGAGTAAATGTTAACCCGTTTTCCTTTTGCCCACCTCAGAGCTTCTATCATTGCTACCAATTCAGCTGTCTGTGCTGATGGCTGTTTTGTGACAAGCCCTGCACTGACAACATCATACTGACCTTCTTTAGTCCTTCTGATCACTCCATAACCTGCTGTTAGTCCTTCTGTGCTATGCCTGAAACAACATCCATCTGTAAACACCATCTCTACTTCGCCTTTTAGCATTTCTGTTTGGAGATCTGCTCTAGCTTTTGTCTCTATCTGCACTCTGTCTTCACACATGTGCGGCTGCCCATTCACCACAGAGCTGTGGCAACTACAGAGGAATAAAGCTGATGAGTCACACAATGAAGTTGTGGTAAAGAGTCGTGGAAGCTCGGCTAAGGGCAGAGGTGAACATTAGTGAGCAGCAATATGGTTTCCTGCCTAGAAAGAGAACAACAGATGCAGTATTTGCTTTGAGGAAGCTGATGGAGAAGTACAGAGAAGGTCATAGGGAGTTGCATTGTGTCTTCGTAGATTTAGAAAAAGCATATGACAGGGTGCAGAGAGAGGAGCTGTGGTATTGTATGAGGACGTCTGGAGTGGCAGAGAAGTATGTTAGAGTGGTGCAGGACATGTATGAGAGCTGTAAGACAGTGGTGAGGTGTGATGTAGGTGTGACAGAGGAGTTCAAGGTGGAGGTGGGTCTGCATCAAGGATCAGCTCTGAGCCCCTTTTTGTTTGCTCTGGTGATGGACAGACTGACAGATGAGGTTAGACAAGAATCTCCCTGGACTATGATGTTTGCAGATGACATTGTGATTTGTAGTGAGAGCAGGGAGCAGGTGGAGGAAAATCTAGAGAGGTGGAGGTCTGCTCTGGAAAACAGAGGAATGAAGCTTAGCTGCAGCAAGACAGAATACATGTGTGTCAATGAGAGGGACCCAGGTGGAATGGTGAGGTTACAGGGAGCAGAGGTGAAGAAGGTGCAGGACTTTAAGTACTTAGGGTCAACGGTTCAGAGCAACGGTGAGTGTGGAAAAGAGGTGAAGAGGCGAGTGCAGGCAGGTTGGAACGGGTGGAGAAAAGTGTCAGGTGTGTTGTGTGATAAAAGAGCATCAGCGAGAATGAAAGGAAAGATGTTCAAGACGGTGGTGAGACCAGAGATGTTGTTAGGCTTAGAGACAGTGGCACTGAAGAAAAGACAGGAGGCAGAGCTGGAGGTAGCAGAGCTTAAGATGGACATCAGAGGGACAGATCATGTTAGATGTGTTGGAGATAAAGTCAGAGATGCCAGATTGAGTTTGGACATGTTCAGAGGAGAAACTGTGAATATATTGGTAGAAGGATGCTGAGGTTGGAGCTGCCAGGCAGGAGGTCTAGAGGAAGAGCAAAGAGGAGATTTATGGATGTAGTGAGGGAGGACATGAAGTTAGTTGGTGTGAGTGAAGAGGATGCAGAGGACAGAGTTAGATGGAGGCACATGATTCACTGTAGCGATTCCTGAAAGGGAACAGCCGAAAGAAAAAGAAGAAGAAGAAAATCTTAGGCACCAAATGATGAGGAGTATGAATGAGTTTGGTTACTGTCTCAAAAAGAAATGTACGATTGTGTTTATTACGGTTAATCAGATGAGAGTAACAGCAGACAGTGACTGTATGAGCTCTGGTCATTGATGTTCACGGAATCCAAAGAGATTTACAGACGACTGACAAACATGTAGAAATACATGCAGAAGAAAAAGGTGAAAAGAAGCAACATTTACAGACAGATGCTTCTTTTTAATGAGTCATTTCTGAGTCTGCAGTGGTCACAGATGATTCAGACAAATATTGTCTTTATCAATGTTTTTGTCCAATTGTGTATAAAACTCCCATAAATTGTGAAAACGGTGAGTTCACGTTTGTCTGACCCGCACACAACTTAAATATCCTGCTCCTTCACAGCTGCTAAGAGCTTTTAAATGTGATCAGAGTTTATAATAAACACAATATTTATTTACATTAATACAAAATAGGCCGTGTGTAAACGGTTTCGCCACGATCGCGATTATTTCCACCCATTCACGTGTAATATCACATGTGAGCAGCAGATGTCGCCATTTCTTATTGTGCTAAATGAACCATTTTCAACGCCATTGCTTCTTAATTCTTTAGTAAAGCTTTGGTTGTTTGTCGACCTGTAGCTTCAGGCCTAATAACGACCTATTAACAAGCATCATTGCTGTTTTTGTTGCTCATAAAAAAAGCCAACCAATTTACCCAAAGTTTTGGGTAAATTGTTAAAGAGAGAAGCGACCCTCCTACACAGGAAGCCGTGGAAAGGTTTCTCCAGGTCACATGAACCTGAATTTAATCCCTACCACACATTTCACAATAATAAACCAGCTTTGTCTGAATTAAGACATCAGAATGTTTATTTCAGGAAAAATATAAAACCAGCAAAAAATGCTTTCACATCAATAAATGATCCTTGAATCTTGCAGCAACAACAACAAAAAACATATTTAGCAACAGAACAAACAATAAGGATGTGAAAAAAAATATTGATGGTGTTAGTTTTTGGGAGTCATCACTGATAACATGAGTTAGAAACCAAACATAAATTCAGCGAAATGTAAATCAACTGCAATTTCATACAAAGACAAAGTTTTGTTTACACCACACTGTTCAGTTATTGGCCCATAAATCCCCTTTTGTGTGGAAGTTTGGGGAAATGCCTGTAAAACTCACACTAATCACATTTTTACTTTACAGACGAAAGAGACGTTCTTATCGAGAACCATGTGTTTCTCAAACCACAGTTAATATAATCTGATGAAACCGTAGTGTTTCAAAAAGCTCACTAAGTAAAACAATCGCTACCAAAGAAAATACAAAATAGATTTCGAGAGAGAGACTTGTTATAATCTCAAAGGAGTCTTTACTTTTAAGGAAATCAGAGCCAGAACAAATTTGGAAAGCAGAAGTGTTTTAGTCAGAGGGGGAATTTACGTTGATGTGCTGATATAATATGACTTTGTATCTAAGGGCAACAAATTGAAAAGCTGACGTCTTGCTCGTTTGTTTCTGTATGAGAACCACTAGAAATCTTTAGTTATGGTCTCATTTCTCTGGGATATGAAGAGGATTGGAATGACGTGTAGGCGATTACAAACGGAGTAGGGTCATAAATAAGATTTGGCTTCAGCCTGCTCCCTTTTGGTCTCACTTGAGAGAACACAGAGTAAATTGTACAAAGATGCAATGGTCCTCAAAAGAAACTCTTAGAATGAAAATGTTCTCCATCAAGTGTTTTCTTTCAACAGATCATTTGTGGCTGCTAATTGACGCTGGTGGAAAAGTGTAGCACAGGTTTGAGCTGAAATGATTTCAAGTCAAGTCAAGTCAAGTGGCTTTTATTGTCATCTCTACTATACACAGTGGTTCACAGTACACAGTAGAAATGAGATAACGTTCCTCCAAGAACCAATGTGCTAATGAATTGAGATGAGTAATGAATGATGAGAGTGTGTTGAGTTCAGGTTGTAGTGTGTGTAAGTTCCATTTCAGTTCTGTTTGTTTAGGAGCCTGATGGTTTACGGAAAAAACTGTTGCACAGTCTGGATGTAACAGCCCGAATGCTTCGGAACCTCTTTCCTGATGGCAGGAGTGTGAAGAGTGTGTGTGATGGGTGTGTGGGGTCGTCCACAATGCTGTTGGCTTTGCGGATGCAGCGTGTGGTGTAAATGTGCATAAAAGAGGGCAGAGAGACTCTGATGATCTTCTCAGCTGTCCTCACTATCCTCTGTAGGGTCTTGCGATCCGCGACGGTGCAGTTCCCAAACCAGGCAGTGATGCAGCTGCTCAGGATCCTCTCAATGGTCCCTCTGTAGAACATGGTCAGGATGGGGGGAGGGAGATGGGCTTTCCTCAGCTTTCTTGGTGATGGAGCTGGTGTTGACTGACCAGGTGAAAACCAAGGAATTTGGTGTTCTTGACGATCTCCACTAAGGATCCATCGATAATCAGTGGAGAATGGTCGCTCTGTGCTCTCCTGAAGTCCACAACCATCTCTTTAGTTTCGTCAACGTTCAGAGACAGGTTGTTTGCTCCACACCAGGCTGTTAACCGTTGCACCTCCCTGTAAGCTGACTCGTCGTTCTTGCTGATTGGACCCACCACGGTCGTGTCATCGGCAAACTTGACTATGTGGTTCGAGCTGTGCTTTGCTACACAGTCGTGCGTCAGCAGAGTGAACAGCAGAGGGCTGAGCACACAGCCCTGAGGGGCCCCAGTGCTCAGTGTGGTGGTGCTGGAGATGTTGTTCCCGATCCGGACTGACTGAGGTCTCCCAGTCAGGAAGTCCAGAATCCAGTTGCAGAGGGAGGTGTTCAGGCCCAGTATGCTCAACGTCTTGATCAGGTGCTGAGGGATGATTGTGTTGAATGCTGAGCTGAAGTCAATGAACAGCTTGTACGTATGAGTCCTTATTGTCCAGGTGGGTGAGGGCCAGATGGAGGGTCGTGGAGATGGCATCGTCCGTGGAATGAATTGGACGATACGCAAACTGCATGGGCTCCACAGTGACATGTACATGAACTGCAACTAATGTTTGTAAGGTAAAACATTTCCGGTTCTTTCCAATCAAAGAGGGAAAACACTACGATTTAACTAATAACACAGTGATCGGTCGGTGACCTGCTGTGTGTCTTTGAATGGATGTAACACAGAACACGAGGATGAAGTGAGACCTGGCTGTAATGACACTGCAGCATAAAGTTTCAGACAGGACACACATTAATTAACCTTCATTAAATTCAGGGTTTTAGTGTCTGTTAAAACAGTTTTATTCAAAAGCTGGGTTACACAATACTTAGTTAAACAACAGGGTTGAATGTTTTATACAAGTATCACAGGATCAGACACTGACACTCACTACAATCAGTATCCTGATGTAAAAATTGAAAACAGACTTTCAGAAATGTCAAAGATGAACGATACGTTACGAGGATTTGCTGTTTTATTTTTATTTTAAAGAACTTTAAATAATCATATTTCATCTTTGCAGCTGGTAACTAAATGGTTAAATTTTCCAGTTTTTCTTCAAATCTTAATTTTCTTCATTTAATTCAACTAAAATCCAACTGAGTCTACACACTTTCATTAGCCAACTGTAAAAACTTTGAAAAGTGTTTGAAAAACTAAAAGAGAAATCAGAGAAACACAAAAACAAAGTGAAAATTTGTAATGTAATATTTTTATTGACACACAGAGTAAACAAACGTAATTCCAATAAATCTCTTATGGAACAAGCGTCAATTCAGGCCAAGTAGAACTGGCCTTGTCATATATAAGGTACCAATAAACCTAAATCCTACAGGGAGACTCCACACAGAAAGTGGCCCCGGCTGCTCTTGAACCTATAAAGTACTGAAATATTAAAATACATTGGTTCTTATGTGGAATGATTTAGTGAACGTTGCTCGTTAAACTGGTCCCATCCAGTCATTGCTCATCATTTTAGTATATTAGTTCAGATAGTGTCCGATAAATCATAACAAGCAACTCAAAACACTTTAAAGCTTTAAAAAAGATTTGAACAAATTATATTTTAGTTTTTTTTAAATGGCATGAACAGAATATAAGAGCACAAACATGCATGACACAATGTGAAATGACATTCATAAATGTGGGTATAAGAACATGCATTTTCTAAATGTTAAAATATGACTGAAATATTGAAAGTATTACTGAAGAGGGATATTTGTGTTTCTCACTTGCTGCTGTTGATTATTAGTTGATAATAAAGATTTGTAAAGTAAAACATCGATGCTCATCGTTCTCATGCAGGTCCCTCACATCCCATCATACAGTGTCTGAGTCTATCTAGTCATAGATGTTATCATAATGTAAATCATAAGACAAAGACATCGTGCTGGGACACTATACAGGTTTTAGCTTATTAGTTGTTTTGTAAAGGTAATATATTAGAACATGAACAGTTAGTGGCCTTGGACTCAACAGGATGTGATGAGGAGCAGATGGTGGTAATAGTAGTAGCAGCAGCAGATATTGAAGAAGCACTAACCTTCAGTCACAGGACCTGAAAGTGCTATTAAAGAAAGAGGATCATGAACAGAGAGGTTTAGACAACATTTCAGAACTTGTTGGTGGATCCTCACAGTCCACGTCGAGGATCGCACTTCCTTCTCTGATCTTTGTTTGGGATTCTGAGCAACTGTTGGGTAGGAGAAGTACAAATTGCTTTAGTTATGGATTATAGAATTCTGTTTTATTTACATATTAAACAGATAAAGATGAAGCATTACCAGAGGCACAGTTAGGACCAGTCAAAGGAAAAGATTTTGTAAACTGAGCTGAAAAAGCTGGGATCAAAATCAGTTAATTGGATGTAAAAAGGTTTTGTAAATAACATTTTATCATTAACAGACAGATTGTATATAATTTCCAGAGCCGTTGCTGATGGCTGTAGATGAGACTGAAAGTCCGAGCTCCTCTATCAGAGACTCATACAGAATGAATTCATGTGAACATCCTGAAATCTGAGACAACTTGACACATTGGGGAAAAATATAGTTTCAGGTCATAAATTTCTCTTATTTAATCCATAACAGCTGACAGACTCCTCACCTGCTTATTCAAACTAACATCCTGTGGTGCTATGACTTCAGCAATTCTATTGTCACACTCCTGTATATAATTTTTTTTTGTAACTAAATGTTGGACAGAGGGGATTGTTAGTGTCCTAAAACTGCATTGATAGTTGGGAATAAAATCTTACATGATCAAAACCATCAGTGCGACAATGAGTGCAGAATTCTGTAAAGGACATAACTTTAAAAATTTAGAAAACTTTAGAAATTTAATTTTGGCTTTGGCTGTTTGTGCATTTAGAAAGAACAATGTCCTACACTGTCCAAGCTGTGCAGTTGACACCATCCTCTGAAAAATATCCATGCGGACAGTCCTCACACACTGTGTCCGATCTGCTGGTTCCTTAGAGACAGAGAAAATCGGAGATTTATTAAAAGACCCCAAACATCAGATGAAAAGCACGATAAGTTCTGAAGATCCTTTTTCTTACCAGGTGCTTCAATCCTCTGACCAGGTGCACAGACTTTATGTCTGACTGCAAAACTACATCCTGTACCATCATCAGACAAACTTCTGCAGAAATATCCACTAACTACATCACAGACTACGTCTGTTGTCGCTGTGCACTTCTGTTGCGCAAAAAGACCCTGAGCTACAAAGACAAAAATGAAGTTATTATTAAATTTCAAACTTAAAATGAATCTGTTAAATTTACAGCATTTTAATTTAGAGTTTCCATCTGACTGTACCTGCGCCACAGGTAGAACAGGGGAAGCATCTCGTCAGGCCGTTGGGTTTGTTCATGAAAGTCCCGTCCTCACATGGGACACAGTACGTCGCTGAGAATTGGGTGCAGTCTCTCCGAACAACGTTACCTGTTCAAGACAACATAACATTAGTGATCTTTTAGGGTTCTGACTAGAGACATGTAAGAATTTAGAGTCATTTCCAAGAGTCACTGCTGATCTCTGAGATTTGAACAAATGAAGCATTTTATCACAGTGGTGATTTATGCTTCATTTTCAATGCTGAAAAAAGCTGGTGACAAGCTTCCTGAGAGTGTAGATGTTCTCACACCTTTATTTCACCGCTGCAGAGAAACAGGAAACAACTGTAGATTTCTCTAAGTGACATGTTTTACATGGCTGCAACTAAAGTTGTCACAAATATCACCACGAGTGTTTGAACTTCTTGACAAATATTGTCTTTACCAACGTTTTTGTCCAATTGTGTATAAAATTCCCATAAATTGTGAAAACGGTGAGTTCACGTTTGTCTGACCCGCACACAACTTAAACATCCTGCTCCTTCACAGCTGCTAAGAGCTTTTAAATGTGATCAGAGTTTATAATAAACACAATATTTATTTACATTAATACAAAATAGGCCGTGTGTAAACGCTTTCGCCACGATCGCGATTATTTCCACCCATTCACGTGTAATATCACATGTGAGCAGCAGATGTCGCCATTTCTTATTGTGCTAAATGAACCATTTTCAACGCCATTGCTTCTTAATTCTTTAGTAAAGCTTTGGCTGTTTGTCGACCTCTAGCTTCAGGCCTAATAACGACCTATTAACAAGCATCATTGCTGTTTTTGTTGCTCAAAGAAAACCGTGACGGCACAGAGAACCAAATTCCGACAGCACCTGAATGTAGCATGCGTCATGTTAATTCCAGTGGTCAAATTGAGACTTTTTTTTTGTTTCGTTTTCGTTTTGACATGTTTCCAACGTTTCATACCTTTGGAGCACATCGGGCAGCAGCGTCCATCCCGTGTAGTGAACTCATATCTCCTGCAACACAACGCTGGTCCCGTGAAGGCAGCGACAAACCCTGAAAACCAGCGTGACAGCGTGAGTCTGAGATAAAAACTTTGGGTAAATTACGCACCAACTCTGCGGTACTTACCAAAGACAAGCAGCGCAGGAAACATCATCATTAGTCACCGACACTTTAAATTGGTTCTGTTTCTAAGTAAAGTTTCCACAACTGGCCGAATTTAATCAACGCTAAAAAGAGAGAAGCGACCCTCCATCCACAGGAAGCCGTGGAAAGGTTTCTCCAGGTCACATGATCCTGAATTTAATCCCTACCACACATTTCAGGGGGAAACCTTCCAGATTAAAACCACCAGCAACAAAACAAATGAGCTCGAGGTTTTAATCAGATTTCACAATAATAAATCAGCTAATAAATCAGAATTTTTCTTTTAGGAAAAATATAAAACCAGCAAAAAAATGCTTTTACATCAATAAATTACCATTGAATCTTGCAGCAACAACAACAACAACAACAACAAAAACATATTTAGCAACAGAACCAACAATAAGGATGTGAAAACAAATATTGATGGTGTTAGTTTTTGGGAGTCATCACTGATAACATGAGTTAGAAACCAAACATAAATTCAGCGAAATGTAAATCAACTGCAATTTCATACAAAGACAAAGTTTTGTTTACACCACACTGTTCAGTTATTGGCCCATAAATCCCCTTTTGTGTGGAAGTTTGGGGAAATGCCTGTAAAACTCACACTAATCACATTTTTACTTTACAGACGAAAGAGACGTTCTTATCGAGAACCATGTGTTTCTCAAACCACAGTTAATAAAATCTGATGAAACCGTAGTGTTTCAAAAAGCTCACTAAGTAAAACAATCGCTACCAAAGAAAATACAAAATAGATTTTGAGAGAGAGACTTGTTATAATCTCAAAGGAGTCTTTACTTTTAAGAAAATCAGAGCCAGAACAAATTTGGAAAGCAGAAGTGTTTTAGTCAGAGGGGGAATTTACGTTGATGTGCTGATATAATATGACTTTGTATCTAAGGGCAACAAATTGAAAAGCTGACGTCTTGCTCGTTTGTTTCTGTATGAGAACCACTAGAAATCTTTAGTTATGGTCTCATTTCTCTGGGATATGAAGAGGATTGGAATGACGTGTAGGCGATTACAAACGGAGTAGGGTCATAAATAAGATTTGGCTTCAGCCTGCTCCCTTTTGGTCTCACTTGAGAGAACACAGAGTAAATTGTACAAAGATGCAATGGTCCTCAAAAGAAACTCTTAGAATGAAAATGTTCTCCATCAAGTGTTTTCTTTCAACAGATCATTTGTGGCTGCTAATTGACGCTGGTGGAAAAGTGTAGCACAGGTTTGAGCTGAGATCATTTCAGTGGTTGTACCTGCTCCACAGTGACATGTACATGAACTGCAACTAATGTTTGTAAGGTAAAACATTTCCGGTTCTTTCCAATCAAAGAGGGAAAACACTACGATTTAACTAATAACACAGTGATCGGTCGGTGACCTGCTGTGTGTCTTTGAATGGATGTAACACATAACACGAGGATGAAGTGAGACCTGGCTGCAATGACACTGCAGCATAAAGTTTCAGACAGGACACACATTAATTAACCTTCTTTAAATTCAGGGTTTTAGTGTCTGTTAAAACAGTTTTATTCAAAAGCTGGGTTACACAATACTTAGTTAAACAACAGGGTTGAATGTTTTATACAAGTATCACAGGATCAGACACTGACACTCACTACAATCAGTATCCTGATGTAAAAATTGAAAACAGACTTTCAGAAATGTCAAAGATGAACGGCTTGCAGCTTGTCCCAGCAGAACCTGATCCACTTGTTGGTTTGGCATGACCAAGGTGGCCTTTGGTGGATGGGTGGGCTGGGATTCAAACCCCTGGCCCTCTGCATCCCACCCCAATGCTCTACCACTTTTGTTAATACACACACAGAAGTCAGAGACCCACGTTTCTTTGACATATACCGATAAAAGGCTTCCAAAATAAGTCAGAGGTGGAGGAGAAATCAGGTGACTGCTGCTGCAGGTATACGTTACGTGGATTTTCTGTGACCAGGTTAGTTAAGTGCACGTAACAGAGACAAGGAGCACGAACCACTTCACCACTGTGATAAAACTGGGACAAAGCTGAAGCTTAGAGGTAAATTAGGATCAGTAAATCTTGGAGTGTTAGATAAAATGGTCAAAGTACAAAACAGTCTGAGTGAGTTAACAGCAGCACAAGCTTTTCCTACACACTGCAAACACCAAGTCTCTCACACACACACACACACACACACACACACACACACACACACACACACACACACACACACACACACACACACACACACACACACACACACACACACACACACACACACACACACACAGAAAGTTAATGCTAAACATGTTATGGACTGTAATAAATATGTAAACTAACTTGGTGTGAGGACAAGAGAAGACAGTGGAGCAGGAATCATTTACATTTGTCCAAAGCATCACTTCAGTAACAAACTGTCACCGATCAGAAACCAGAGCCGATGTTCTGCTGCTGATGTGGAATGACTTAATTTAACTGCTCATTCATTCAGTAAATTATTTTAGTAGTGAGTAGGTTTTAGAAGTTTAGTAGTAACATATTTGTTTAGAGTTATTCAAAACATTTCAAAACTCAAATAATCATTTCAAGAGAGATGCAACAAACATAAAAAAAATATATATAAAAAAATATATGAACAGTTAGGAGTTTACATAAAAAATTAAGATACAAGGGCACAAAATGTAATGGTCTTGGTTCTTGATTCTTTGAAATACGATTTAGAAATGTTATTGATATTTTTCAATAAAAAGCTGCTGATCTGACTTCTTGACATGCTCTTGACGTCGTCCTCTGTTGAGAGCAGGATTCTCCATGTGAACATAACTGGCTTCATGTATTACTCTCTCATACCATCTGTCTTCTCTGTCCAATTGCAAATGGTCTGGTATTCACATGCTTATTGTTTCTGTTTGCACTGGAACAAAACAACAAAAACACAAGAAACTAAGAAATAATTGCTTGTCAAGTATGTGATGCTGCTGGCATTTGTATTTAGACACACGTGGAAAATACATCAATCACACTTGCAACCAGTTGAAATGGAGAAAAGTTGACTCAACCTTTGTGCTGTGTGTCAAACAAATTGGGGAAAAATGTGGACAATCTCAAGGTTACAAGTCCATCTCCAGAGATCTTAATGTTGCTGTGTCCACTGTGCAGATCATCATGAAGAGGTTTACAGCCCATGGCCAATAATTTGTCCAGTGCATTTTTTGGCTTCTGGAATTCAGAACTACATTTGACTGTTCTTCTGTTTTTTTTTTGTGTTGTTCCTGTGCAAACACGAACAATGAGCACGTGAATAACAGAACGTTTGCAATTGGAACAATTCTCAGAGAGAAAGGTTGGACTTTCTGACAGGGCGAGGGCCATGACTGTAGGTACACTGCTGATGCTGGTCCGGAGCTGTAGATCCTCTTTGGGTTCTCCATTGTGGAGAACACTCTTCACTGCAGTGGACTGAACACACTACGTATCTCTTCTTGCGTTTGTATTGTGGTGGTGTCTATCTGGTGGATGATTCGTTGTCTCATGGTGTTGGTGGGTTTGAAGTGAAAAGCTATGTGGTAGGTTCTGATGATCTTTGTGAGCTTCTCCGACAGTCCCACCATGTGAGGAATCACCAGGTTCGTCCTTTGACTTTGAGGCTCTGCTCTTTCCCTCGTGCTTCTGTTAATTAATTGGTCAAAAAACATGATCCAACCTTCATCTAAGTCTCAATAAAATACAATGTGTTTAAACTAATAACACAAGCATTAATAACTTATTTTTGAAACACACTCAGCTCAGTCATCTTGTTAAGATTAGGTTTTCTTAATGTCAGTATTTGTGTTTTACGTTTTCCAGCCTGAACTGTAAATGTTTAAATGATGGATTTAATATGGACAAGAACAGGACAATAATTTGTCTCATTAGTTACCAAGTTTCTTCATGTTCGTAAGTTGGATGAAGATCTGAGCACATTGTAAAACTTTAGAATTATCTGCATCTAAGCCTAAAGGGTTCACTTGTCTTGAGCTTGGAACAGTAGATGTATGAAATAAAAGTGAAAAACACCACTATATCAATGCATCAATAATTAACACTAAACTTATTTTTTACAAGAAATAAATGAACATGTTGTACCTTTTGTGTTTTCTGCTTATATGAAATCCAAACTAAAGGGAAATATTAGAACATGAACAGTTAGTGACCTTTAGGTGACTCAAAAGCAGGTAATAAGGACAAAAATGTTAACACAAAACAATAAACGATTTAGTGGCAGAGATCAGAAAAATTAGTAAGGGATGCAAAACAAGCACCGACCTTTGGCAACTAACCAACCAAATGTAGATACCAACAAAAGGCAGAAAGGTACGACCAAAATGTGACGACCCCTTGATGCTTCTGAACAGACAACATCTTGGCTCGGACTTCCTTCTTGGATCTTCCTTTGGGTTTTTGAGCAACTGTTGGACAAAAGAAACAGAAGTCTGCTTTAGTTCCAAATGAAACTCATTTAAGCATCATTTGGTTTAAAATAAACTTAAAGACTTGTACTTGTTAATGTTCTCAAATGGTTCTACTGAAGGTCATATTTGTTCGTGTGAACGTCCGACAGGTTCTCTGATTAACAAAGTGAAAAACTGACTGATCGTCAATGTCTAGAAATTCCAATGGATAACGGAGATTTTTCCACCACAGTCTTGAGACATTAAGACACACTGTAAATGACCAAACATCCCAGTGCACATTTGGAACAATGACTGCAGAGTATTATAAAACATAGTAACAAACACGAATCATTTGCTTTGCTTTATGAGCTTTTAGAGTAAATTTAGAAAGAACAATGTCCTACACTGTCCAAGCTTTACAGTTGACACCATCCTCTGAAAAATATCCAGGTGGACAGTCCTCACACACTGTGTCCGATCTACTGGTTCCTTAAAGAAAAAGCCCAAAACTGAGGTTTATTACACAAGGAGCAAACATCTAACATAAATAATCATTAATGAAGATCCTTTTTCTTACCAGGTGCTTCAATCCTCTGACCAGGTGCACAGACTTTATGTCTGACTGCCAAACTACATCCTGTACCATCATCAGACAAACTTCTGCAGAAATATCCACTAAAAACATCACAGACTGCGTCTGTTGTCAACGTGCACTTCTGTTGCTCAAAAAGACCCTGAGCTACAAAGACAAAAATGAAGTTATTATTAAATTTGACACTGAAAATGAATCTGTTAAACTTTAATTACAGCATTTTAATTTAGATTTTCCATCTGACTGTACCTGTGTCGCAAGCAGCACAGGGGAAACATCTAGTCAGGCCGTTGAGTTTGTTCATGAAAGTCCCATATTCACATGGGACACACAGTGTCCCTGACAGTTGTGTACAGTCTCTTCGAACAACTGTACCTGTTCAAGACAAGATAACATTAGTGTCCTCATCACATCAGCAGGGTTTGTACCATTAAGACCAGTGGGTTAGTCAGCTGTCTTTGGGCTGAACTCCAGTTCTCATCAGGCTCACATTGAATCAGGGTAGATCACCATGGTAACTTATGTTGCAGGACTAAACACCTCTGGAGGATGTCAGGATCCTGACATGGACAAGAGACTTCACACCGCGTACACAAGGAGTCCACACATTAAACAGGTTAATAGTAATTTTGTCTTTCCACGCTTTAGATGTCTCACTGAGGTTTTTCACACTTACTGTCCAACAAGTAAAGGCGACATTTCAAGACATTTATTAACTACACTACAATTTCACTACATCTGAAATGGCAGCAATATTCTTTCATTCCTGACAGGATCCTCAGAGTGTAGACGCTACTGCATCCATCAGTGCAGCTCAGAACAACATGAGGTAACTTCTTGATGGAGACTTGTCAGAAATAAAAATGAGAATCTGGCTGCAACTAACAACTTTTACCTGACAATTATTTCATTTGAATAATCCCTCTGTCTCTAAAATAAAGAGAAATATCAAAATGTCCATTACAGATGCCCCATAATAAGGTGAAAATATTTTTGTTTTGCCTAAAAAGTAAAAAAAAAAAATCATTCTCATGATCCATGGAACTTCTGAATAATTGAAACATAAGGAAAGAAACTATAATGCGTTTATGCTCCGGTCAGCATCTGTGGTTTCTTTGCAGGCTGCGTCTAGAAATTATACATGCGTCAAAGTCAAATGTGTTAATATCTGCTTTCCGTTGAAATTACTTTTATTTTGACAGTTTAGTATTACACAGAATAGCTTCAATACATTTACTGTAATGAAGGTAGTCTGAACTAATATTTTATATTATTATTTGAGTTATGAAAATTGACAGAAAACTTGAGTCCCATAATCCCAACAGCAAATGCAGCATCAGCACTAATCAATCAGAGTCGGATTATTTATCAAATTATACAAAGTCTTCTTTTCTTTTCGGCTGTTCCCTTTCAGGTGTCTCCACAGTGTCTCCACAGTGTCTCCAGTGTCTCTGCATCCTCGGATGATACGATCCTCTGCTGTTATCCAGACTTGGGGCTGGTACAAGATGACACTGGCTTGTGCCCCATCGTGGTTGCATTCTCAAATTGTACAAAATATTTACACCACAACTTACAAAAACCTGAATTATACACAAGAGCTGAGTTTTTCGGTGGTAAAGTCAGAGTCGTTAGACAGATTCATGTTCAAAAAACCATTAAAGGAAACGGGAAACTGCCGTGTGACCGCAGTTCCATTCAGCCAGGGTTAAAATCACTTCACCGTTTGAGCTGTTTGCACAGTTTCCTACCTTCTTGACACATGGGGCAGCACTGTCCATCCCGTGTGCTGTACTCCTTTTCCCGACAACATAACGCTGGCACCGTGAGAGCGACAAGCCCTGAAAAACAGACACAGTTGGGAGCGGTTCCTAGTTAAGCTAATCATAGCATATTGCTAAGCTAATGTTAGCATCGGCTAGTAAAGATTCGATTCTAGATTCTAGACTCTAGAATCTAGATTCTAATTGTGAAGATGTACGTCACCTACCAGACACAAACACAAACGTCGGAAACATATCACATGATCACACGATACTTTATAACGTTTTGAGTAGATTTAACTATACGTTAATCCACCGTTTAAATCCACTTCCTTCTTCCTCTGACGTACTTCCGGCAGGCTGCACACCGCGAGCAGTAACACTGCCGTCTAGAAACAGTAAGTCATCTCTCTTTTTTTCTTCTTTTTTTTCCTTTCGCTTATACCGGGAGTTCAGGGTCGCCACAGCGGATCATTGTCCGCATGTTAATTTAGCGTTACTTTTTTTTTTTTTACTTTTTTACGCCGGATGCCCCTTTCTGACGCAACCCTCCCCATTTGTGCCGGCACTGCACAGCTGGGGATGGGAAAGACCTGCTGGGTGTTTCATGTCTTTTTTAAATGGGCAAATTAAATTCATAGTGTTTTAAATTGGAACATCTCAACAGCTCAAACTGCCAACAAGTTTACACCCTGATGAAGGTAAAACGTTCTTCCATTACGTCAACCAGTGTTGTTTTTTATAATTTTGGAAATTCACCAAATGAAAACCAACCAGCGACAGAACAGTGATTTGACAGGAAAATGACATGTTACATCATTTATAGTAATAAACACGCATTTAACACGGTAACATTTCACAGTGTAAAAAGTGAATTTTTCAACAGAACAAAAAGTCTTTTGGGAATGTCCATCTTTTTAACCACACTCAGATGTGCAGCATCCACTGTCCAGCATCATTGGTTTTGAGCAATGTGAACAACTGTCCCTCATTTACATTTACATTTACATTTAGCAGACGCTTTTATCCAAAGCGACTTACAAGTGAGGTACGGTTTAGATTAAACTGTCTGCATCTTCTGCTCCGGCTGTTTGTTTGTTTGTTTGTTTGTTTGTTTGTTGATTGATTGCAGATAAAATCCAGTTATAGCTTCATCCGAGTCATCTGAAAATTCTCCATCTCTGCCAAACCAGACAGAATGAAGCAGGGTTCATGGTCCCCACAGCAGAACCTGGACTGAGACACTCCTTCACAGCTGTCCAATGAATGAAGATCCTCAGTGTGTGGTCCACAAAACAACATGTTCCAAGTTTGAATTCCAGAGTAAATGTAGCATCAGTACAGTGACGTCTGGGTGAGATAATGATTCAGTCTGTAGATCAGCTGCAGCAACATATTTACTTTGTAGCACAATGCTGGAAATTCCCCTGGATGTTTTTTCTATACACTGCAAAGACAATGTTCCAGAATCAAAACGGATTAGAACTGGATTCATGAACACATTTACTCTGCAGTGTCCGAAACACTGGCTGCATGTTTGTATCTGGGTTGTCTTGTATGAATGACGTTTATTTTCAAAGTGAACCTACAGCACAGTTGTGAAAACCTCACACAGTGTAGATCAGTGAGACCGTCCTCAGTCAGGGACATTTCAGTGAACATGCTGCTGTCTTACCTTGTACTGCAAAGATGTGTCTATAATATGCTGTCCTGCAATGAGAGGTTCCTTTTTATCAAATATGGATATAAGAGTGGGATAAATAATGATGAGATGTTTGCTACTGTAAATACAGTGAAATGCATTAATAACAGTGAAGACACTTTAAAACATACCTGATTTTCTGCACTTTGTTCTCCTTCTGTAATAAAAACATTACCAGTAAAAAATCTAATAAAATCAACAACTTAATGATTTGACTGATCATATTTTTTTAATCACAAAATTTTTTTGTTTTTACCTTTTTTTGATTTCCTCCTTTTCTTGTAGAGAATAAATATAACTGCACCGGGAAGTAAAATGACCACAAATAAAAAAACAACAGCTCCCATCACAATTCCTGTGTGGATCAAATTGTTCTTTTCACATTCAGCATCAGCTGAAGCAGTTCCTGCCTTTATCAGCTGAAGATTCTTTAAGTCACATCTGGAATGACAGGACATTTACAGAAATATGTAGGACACCATGAGGTCACTGCAGTAGGAAGAAAATCAGGTGTCAGTGGCTGATGTGAAGCTTCACTCACTGTGTGTGTGGTTGACAAACTGGAAATGTTCCATCTGAAAATGTTCCATTAGTGCAGGCAGAGCACTCAGTGTCTGAGGAGGATGTTCCTGTGCAAAGACAAATCACATACAGACACATTATGAAGGTTTACTGTTACTGTTTGATACATTAAAATGATCCAAATCTCATTAACATCAGAGCCCTGAGCACATTTGTTCTTTTTCAGAGAACTTTGATTTTGCCTGATCTTTAGGGGAAAGTTTCTTGTATGAATGATTTGATAAACAAGTATGTATTGATATTGTGTATCATGTGTAATCATGTGAAACGGATGATATTGATTGTATAACATGAACAAAATGCTTGCATACTCATCTGCAGTCATTATTTTCTGTGTAAACCATGTGGTTTTATGTTCACAAAGAGCATCTGAGAAAATGACCAACAGATGGGACACATCACTAAAGTGTCCGGTTATCAGTGAATTCCCCTTTTATTTTTCACATGAGAACAGTTAGTCACTTCTTGAATATGTGAGCATTTCTTATCATTTCAGAATTTAACTGGTTTTCTGTGCTTTAATCTGTTAAAAGCATGTTTCATTATTTGTGGCTACACGTTGATCTGAGAGTCCAACTGCTCTAAAGTGTTTTCTACAAATTATTCTTGGTGCTTCACTTGCTCAGATCCAGCTGTGACTAATGAACAAGTTTAAATCTGTTCAGTTTGGTGAACTTTGGTTCTTTCTCCACATAAAAACCAACCTTTTCTGCTGATGTACTGTCCTGGTTCACAGCTTTTGTGTCTGTGTGCTCTCGCACACGTGTCCTCTGTGGAGTCCACACAGTAAAATCCCTCCAGTGGTTCACAAACTGCATCTGATGTTGTTGTACATGATGTTTTTATCTTCAAACCAGAATCTGTGAACACATAGATGTTACAGTACATGTGGAAATGCAGGATTTCTGAGATGATCTTTCTGACGTCTTTGGGAAATGTGATACAATAGAGTGGAGAGTAAAACTGCCTGTTTGTACAATCATGCAAAAGTTATTACCCCGTCTTTTTTTTTCAGTCATTGAACCACTGACCACAGGGTCAGTGTGGTTTTATTTTTAAATTCATCACAGCAGCTTGAAAATGTTGTCTCCTCTTGTTAGTGACTGGTCTCTGTCTGCCTCTGTGTTTTATTATTTAGTTTCCCAATACCTGACAGTGTAACGTCACCTACTTTAGCTGGAATGTTCTCTGCTCTCAGCAGTCAGTCGTTCATAGACTCACAAGGAAAATTAGGAGAATATAAGTACTTGTAGTAATAACCCTACTTAAAGTACTGCCTTTAAATCTATGGTTAGACTTAGTAAATATTAATAATTACAAAAGATTAACAAACTGTACCTGCATTGCAGTTTGTGCAGCTTAAACAATATTTAAATCCAGTGGGCTGATTCATAAATGTTCCCTTCAAGCAGGACAGACAAGAAGTACTTCTGTCCTCTTTGCAGTCAATTTTAACTCGACTTCCTGTTGTAAAGAAAACCAACAATTAATAAAATATCACTGACATTTTCTCATTGAAATGTCCCTTTAACATTCAGTTGGATCTTACCAACAGGACACATGGGACAACACTGGTTTCCTATCTGATACTCTGCTCGATGACATGTGAGAGAATGTCCACTGAAGATGTTCATCACCAGTATCTGTGGAAAAAGAGAAGAAGGTTTTTATCTCTGACCTCTGTCTGATACTTGTTATGAACGATGACACTGTCACAGAGAAAACACGTCGAGCTGTTAAAGTACAACAACAAGTGAAAGAGGAGCTGAGTGGATGAAGATGCTGATTGAAGCAAAGAGAGGAAAGAGATCTGAAGGGACAGGATGAAGGTAGGTAGGACTGAAGAAGTGTGTTTTTATGCTGGATGCACTTCCTGTTGCAACCCTCCCATTTTTGTCCGGGACCAATGCTGTACCACTGATTCACCAGAGCACCAGTTAATCACCATCTCCAATAGGATAAAATATGCAGCGTTTATTGTATTTACTGTTTTAATTTGTTATAAGTTTACGTAGGTTTATTACAACATTACACACTGTAAACACACAAATATAAGACATTTGTCCTTGATCATAAACAGATTTAAATGCTAACTCACTAAGTTCTTCTTTACACTTCCTCTTCCTTTTTGTCTTTTTCAGTCCAGGTGATACTACACAACCTCTATGATGTTCAGGTGTGTGGAAGCCAGTTAGTGTTTAATGTTCATGCTGAACAATCAAAGTGTTTTTCAGAAGCAATGATGAATTAAAACATGTCTGTACTTTTCAGCATTCATGGTTCCATCAGTTCAGACACTATCACCAACACCACTGGCAGAAATGCAGCACAAACCATGGCCAAGCTGCCATGCAGCTGATCTGACCACCAGGAGCAACTCAGGGTTAAATGTTCTGCTCAAGGACACTTTGACATATGACAGGAGGAACCAGGAATCAATCCACAAACCCACAGTTGACCTCCTGAGTTTTAGTTCCAAGTCTAGTATAGAGACTTAGAAATGTAAAAATAACACACAGGTCTCTGCTGTAAGATCTAACAGCCACCAGATGTCACTGTCCTCCATTTGTTACCAGTGACTACAAAGTATTCAGTTTAGTTATTGAAGCTTTATCTGAACTAGTCCAGAGTCTGAACCAATCCACATCCAGATTGTCCTGAAGGTTTGCGTATTTGTTTCAGTGTCCAACATAGTAATTCTATGTATTTATTCAGCACCATATCCCAACAGAAACCATCTTAAAGCACTTTCCATATGAAGGTGAAGACCTTACAGAATCTGTATGAATATGATCAAAACTCCCTTTAACAGAAGAAACAAGGAACAGAACCAGGCTCAGGGTGAACGTCAATCTGCCTCAATCGATGGGGTGAGTGGACAGAAAAGAAAGAAGCAACAGACGAAACCCAGGTTGGTAGAAGCAGTAAGTTCACAGTGAAAACACACAGCTCCAAAGCTGGAGACACCTGCACAAATGTACAGAGACAGAGAGAGAGATGTGGACAGAGAGGGGGACAGAGAGGGAGACGGAGAGGGAGACAAGAGACAGAGAGGGAGGCAGAGAGACAGAGTCAGAGAAGGAGACAGAAATACAGACACAGACAGAGAGGGAGGCAGAGGGAGACAGAGAGGGAGACAGAGAGGGACAGACAGAGAGGGAGACAGAGAGGGAGACAGAGAGGGACAGACAGAGAGGGAGAGAGAGAGACGGAGACAGAGAGGGAGACAGAGAAACAGAGACAGAGAGGGAGACAGAGAGGGAGACAGGGAGGGAGACAGAGAGACGGAGGCAGAGAGGGAGACAGGGAGGGAGACAGAGAGACGGAGACAGAGAGGGAGACAGAGAGACAGAAAGAGAGACAGAAAGAGACAGACAGAGAGAAAGAGACAGAGAGACAGAAAGAGACAGACAGAGAGAAAGAGACAGAGAGACAGACAGACAGACAGAAAGAGAGACAGACAGAGAGACAGAAAGAGACAGACAGAGACAGAGAGACAGAAAGAGACAGACAGAGAGACAGAGACAGAGAAGGAGACAGAGAGGGAGAGAGAGAGACAGACAGAGAGGGAGGCAGAGAGGGAGACAGAGAAGGAGAGAGAGAGACAGAGACAGAGACAGAGAGACAGACAGAAAGACAGACAAAGAGACAGAGACAGGGAGAGAGACAGAGTGGGAGACAGAGAGGGAGACAGAGAGGGAGGCAGAGAGACAGAGGCAGAGAGGGAGACAGAGGGGGAGGACAGAGAGGGAGAGAGAGGTGGACAGAGAGGTGGACAGAGAGGGGGACAGAGAGGGAGACAGAGAGAGAGAGAAGGAGACAGAGAGGGAGAGAGAAAGACAGAGAGGGAGACAGAGTATGAGACAGAGGGAGACAGAAAGACAGACAGACAGAGAGGCAGAGAGAGACAGAGACAGAGAGACAGACAGAGAGACAGACAGAGAGACAGACAGAGAGACAGACAGACAGGGAAACAGAGAGTGAGACAGAGAGACAGAAAGAGAGAGACAGAGAGACAGACAGAGAGACAGACAAAGAGACAGACAGAAAGACAGACAGAGAGACAGACAGAGAGACAGAAAGAGAGAGACAGAGAGACAGACAAAGAGACAGACAGAAAGACAGACAGACAGCTACAGCAGAAAGAAGAGACAAACCTGATGTCATGTAACTGTGACATATCAGTTAGAGAACAGAGGAAGTGATGTTTCCTTCTCTGATCTATAGTCTAGAAGTATTTTCATTAGTTCCACTAAATATTAATGGACATTATTAGTTCAGATCAGATGTTATTGTGGATTTAAGTATTTTAACTTCATGGCTGATACTGTTTGAATGTATGATTTCATGTGACTTTAAATTATCATTTTATTTTCATAACATTGTAAATTAGTGTGATTTCTGTGGCGACACTGAACTACAATAATTGTTATGAATATTTGTATGATTTGTTTTTTGCATTGTCGTCTATGATAATAATCTTCACACAGCTATATCTCCATAACTACAACCTCTGTGTACAGCTGCCCCATGATGAAATGCTGATGTGAGATTCTGACTGATGGACGACACAGACTGTGGGAGGATGTGGAGGTAAAATAACTTAAAACAATGTGAACCAAACCACAGATATGTCTCCACCCGCTCCACTAACATGAAGTTATGGTGGTATATGTGATAGATTTGTCAGGATATTGTTGCACTTCCTGTCCCTGGACTTTTATTTTGTGGCCCCTTTTCCTTACTTCCTGTCCCTGGTTCTGTTCACCCAGCTTTACCCTCGTTCAATTCAATTCAATTCAACTTTATATACTTATATAGCGCCAATTTACAACAAAGTCATCTCAAGGCACTTCACAGAATAAAGTCCAGACTACACAAGTATGTAGAAGCAACCCAACAAATCCCCCTTGAGCAAGCCCTAGGCAACAGTGGAGAGGAAAAACTCCCTTTAATGGGAGAAACCTCCAGCAGAACCAGGCTCAGGGTGGGCGGCCATCTGCCTTGACCGGTTGGGGTGAGTGGAAAGTGGAGAAAGAAAAGAAAAGAGCAACGAAAAGCAACAACAAAACAACAAAAAGCAACAACAAAGCATTGTACAGGTATTAGGACACAGAATTAATGGTATACAGTGGTGACAAATAAATGTATAGAGAAAAGCTAGTTAGGGTTGAGTGAGCAGTTTAACTATAAGCTTTATCAAAAAGGAAAGTTTTAAGCCTAGTCTTAAAAGTAGAGAGGGTGTCTGCTCCCCGAATTTGGATTGGAAGCTGGTTCCACAGGAGAGGAGCTTGATAGCTAAAGGCTCTGCCTCCCATTCTACTTTTGCAAACTCTGGGAACCACAAGTAGGCCAGTATTTTGGGATCGAAGTGGTCTAATCGGGCGATACAGAACTATGAGATCTTTTAAAAATGATGGAGCTTGACCATTAAGAGCTTTGGATGTAAGAAGCAGGGTTTTGAACTCTATTCTAAATTTTATGGGAAGCCAATGAAGAGAAGTTAGTGAAGGTGAAATATGATCTCTCTTTCCTAATCCAGTCAGCACTCTTGCTGCAGCATTTTGGATTAATTGAAGGCTTTTTAGGCAGTTATTAGGACACCCCAGAAGTAGGGAATTACAGTAGTCCAACCTAGAAGTAACAAACGCATGGACCAGTTTTTCGGCATCACTTTGAGACAGGATGCTTCTAATTTTAGCAATGTTCCGTAGGTGGAAGAAGGCTGTTCTAGAGATTTGTCTTATATGTGACGTAAAAGCCAAATCGTTTTCCCTCATTGTTTGCACCTGTTCCACCCTCTATTTAAGTTCAGTCTTCCCTTCACTCCCCTGCCAGATCTTTGTCGTTGTCAATGTGGTCTCTGCCATCGTGGTTACTGTCTTCCTCGTTGTCATTATTATCCTCACCAACCCCACAGTAGACTCTGGACTTTTGGTAAAGCCTGAAACTTATGTTTCTTGAACTCTTGGGAGATCCGGACTCTAGGATCTTGGACTTTGGTATCCTGGACTCGTGTTTCCTTTGTGGTTTTGGTCTGATTTTGCCTTTTGTTTAATTCAGTATTTTGGTCTAGTCCCTAGTTTTCTCCGCTTCAGTTTGCCAGTGCTTTATGTTGAGTTTGTTTGTGACTGCCTCCCCTTAGTCCTTGTGTGTATGGGCTCCCCCAACTCTTTTACTTTGGTATTGTTCCCTTCCAGTGTGTTTAAGTTGTGCTTCGTTTTACTTTATTCATTATTACGTGTTATCCTTTGTTCAGTAGTTCGTCCATTGATATTTCTTAGTCCCCTTAGCCTTACCCTTGTGTTTACCCACTTTAGTGGTTTAACGTTTATCTGTGCCTTATTTATTCAGTAGCCTGTTAGTTCTTTCATTTCCAAGTCTAACTTGTCCCCTGAGCCTTAGCTGTGTTTATTCTGGTAATTCTGTTCCCCTCTTGTGTTCAAGTTAACTCCTTTCGTGTGCTGGTCCTGTTCACCATTTACATCTCTGTCAATAAAAGCCCCTTATTTGCGATCCCTCTTACAGTCTCTTCACTTGGGTCCTCCCTTAACCTAAACGTGACAAGATTAGCATCAGTGGGGAAGATTTCTGAGTATGAGTATCAGTAAACAAGGCTCGTACAGCAAACAGTATTTGGTTTTTACACAGACTTTTCTGATTCTTTCTCTTTCATTTCAGCTAAAGTAATAATGAAAGAGAAACTAATGAATTCTGCTGGATTCTGACCATCAATTGTCTCCATGAGTCTCAGATTAAAGATCACAGAGCTTAATGCATCAGACTTTGACCTGCTGATCTGTGATGATTAACAAAAATAAACTGAACACAGCAGTAACACAGTGAGGAAACAACCACAATGATCTGCAGCACAAGTTTTCAAACCACCAGAAATAAGAAGTTTCACCTATGTCAACATTTCTCTGGTCACTTTTTAGAAAACCTGTGCTACATTTCACCAACACAGTTTTTCCCTCAGTGAAGCTGCTGAAGTCTCTGAACAAAAAGCTTCAATTTCTCAGTTTAATTTTGACTCTAAAGTTATTTAATATGAACGAATCTGAATCAGGATATAATCAGGGTGTGTGTGTGTGTGTTGATGGGTAAAAAAGAAGAAACACTGTAAAGTGATTTGGACAGAAACACTACATAAGCAGAACATGATATGAAAAAGCTTTACTAAACAGAAATGGAGAGAAGGAGCAACAAAGGACTTAAAACATGAAGACGAGCAACAACAAGCAGTTTTACCAACAAATGTGTGACTGTCAGAGACGTCCTCCAAGTCCTTTTATAGAGCAGGGACATGTTTGGTTGGTTTTGTGGGCTGAAAAGACCATTTCACTGAAAATTTGTTGTTATCCAAAAACAAGAAGAACATCTGGAAAGAAAAAGAAATCATGCATTTTAAATGTTCACTAAACATTTGGGTCAGTGGACGATGACATCAAGAACAAACTTGGCCTCTTTGGTTAAAATAGAAACAAGAAGTAAAGTAAATAAGTTGATATTAATACTGTATGTCACACAGCTCAGCACTGCTTAAAAGTGACTTAATGCACATCACTGTATATTTGGCTCCAGCTTTGGTTATTAGTGGGGACATGGGACAAGACCCTCAAATATCAGACAGATGTGAGATGATTTGTGAATATTCCTCAAAAATATTCTGGGATCTTTTATATCTGAGCCTCCATGGACTCATGAGATGAAATCTTTGTTCTTTATAACATGTAACATTTGTGATGCTCAAATCAAACTGTCCAGAGTTCAGGAGCAGGACCAAACCTCAAACCTCCGTGGGTGACTGCCTTACCAACTGAGCTACAGCCGCCCCAAACACTAACCTGATCTATTTTTTTCACACCTTCCTCTGCTTAACTTTCTCTCCATTCTCTTGTTTCCGTGGGGGCTGGGAGGGTCTGCTGCACATGGAACAAGAGCAGAGCCTGTCCAAGTCCCCCTGGCCCAGCAGCTCACATCTTCAGCAGATGCTGCTCCCACATTTGATCCTCAGTAAACTCTTTGTAACAGATGTGAGTGTGGGGTCGTTGCTCATTAAAACACAACTTTGGTGTGGAGCCTCATGTGAAGCAGAATTTACTGAGAAGGCCGAGTCTGTGTGTGTGTGCAGATTCATTCAGGTGCCTTTAGTTCTAGAAAGAGGCCGTTTTAATGGTCTCTGAGGGACAAAGTCTTTGTCTGATTGAGACTGAAGTCACTTTATTCTCTATGGTTCCTTAACTGGGATTGAAGGGTTGTGCTTTTTGTAAAATGCTTCAAGTTGTGTTGTGGCTTTTTGTGTCTCTTAATGCTGCACCTGTGTTGTCAAATTCTTATTTTTGTATTTGCAAAAATTCTTTGCTCACGTGGGCTAAAAACGGAACTATTAAAAACGACTTGTTTCTCCATCTCTGCCTCCATCCTCTGTACAATCTGCACCGACTGATAACAGCTTTTGCAACGTGTCTCTTAATGCTGCACATGTGTTATCACATTTTTGAATTTGCATGAGTTTAGTCAAATAGCAGCTGTTAGCTCTGTTTCACTGTAGAGAAAATACCAATGTGATGTTCATGTTTAAGTTTGTAGTTATGAAACAGGTGTAACTATATTTATGATTCCTTATAAGCTCATGTGGGCTAAAAACTTAACTATTAAAAACTTTTAAAAATGTTTCTCCATCTCTGCCGCCATCCTCTGTACAATCTGCACCGACTGATAACAGCTTTTTGCAGCGGTGCAGTAAAGACGGACGCGATCTGACGATTAGAAACCAACGATGTGGCGACGTTTGTTCACATAAAGACTGAGTCTCTGGACTAGATGGAGTTTTTCTTTTCAAACTAAGATACTTAATACTGCATTCGGGTCTTTCTCGCTGTCCTGTTGGTCTCTGTTTTACTCATTTATAGAAGAGAAACTAAGACGTTTATTTCGCTGCAAAGTCTCCGGAAACAGTTTTTTCTGTACTACAATAATACACGTATACTTAGTAGTACACGAGTATCCACCAGTATCATACTGATGTACTGATGTACTGGTTTTGGTCTTTGACGGACTGATAATAAAAATCCATCCACTCACCGTCGACAGGTAGAAACAGAATCCGCTGAGCAGGTTCCCGTCACTGGGCGCAGAGACGTTAGAGTGGCCTTGGAAACAGGAACGACATCTTTCAAGTAGCTGAGAAATAAACGCGCCGTCTTCATCTACAGTTAGAAACAAGTTTGATGATCAGCGATGAAACCTCCACTCGAAGCTTTGGTAACCAGAGCGAGTTCCTGTGTGAAACTGAAACTGTGGGTGTGTGTGTGTGTTATATGTGAAGCCACAAACTTGACAAACACTATGACTCAATCAAGTCGCTAGTTAACAAGTTAAAATTTGGAAAAATTTTCATGCTAAAATAGTCAATAGATGACTGTGTTATAAATATCAGGTCACAATCACATGACAACATATTTAAAAAGGGGAGATAATGAACAACCTATGAAATGTGGAGTAGGAGGTACTTTCCAGATGTCAGTTCAAGATGTAGTTCACTGGTTTTCAATGATTAAAGTCTCTTTACAAAGATAAAACCACAGTGCGACTCAGTAACTAATGTTTTAAATGGTTTAAAAACTGGAAGGACGGTTTTTACAGCTTAAATTCTCTGATATTTCAGATACAATTATTGCGTAAAAACACTGTGATAAAGTTTGATTATGCTGTATTTTAATTTTATTTACATTTAATTTGAATAATGTACATTTTTGACCAGTTTACAAGAATTAGTTTTTTGGATCAAGGCAAGAAAAACAAACCAAGAAAGTGACAACAAATAATTTGTTACGGTTTAAACCAAATCTTGATATAAGTGCAGTGAAGCTTTAGTGCAAATCCTGCACAAACTTCACTTTTTGTTTTTTTTTTGGTCCTTTCAGCTTCTCCCTCACCTTCAGAGCTGCCAGTGTATAATTAGTCCAAATGTTAATTTGGCACAGTTTTTACTTCAGATGACCTTCCTGATGCAACCCTCCCCAATTTCTACTGAGCTGGGGACCTGAACTGCACGGCTGGCGATTGGGAATGGGCCACTGGGGGTCAACAAGGGCGACCTCGGTGTGGGGTCCCGAGACCACAGAAAATGGGAGGGTGTAAAATGGGAGGGTTGCAGCAGGAAGGTCATCTGGTGTAAAAACTGCCAAATTAACGACACTGGCTTGTGCCCCCTTATGATGCATTCAGGGAGCATCTGTTCTATGATTTGTATTTGTACATAAAGACGTGTTAGAGTCTTCAAGTTACTGACGCTGAGACGTTATGATCTATTTCAGACAAAGAAAGACGTGAAATGCTACAGGAAACTGCACAGAGCTGTGTACTAGAAATAAAGTGCAGTTTTAATCCTCCTGTGTTGCTGGGAAACTTATTTCTCTGTAGTGTGAAACTGTATCTTTCCTGAGCTGAGAAATAAATGAAGCCATCTGACTTGTCTGCAGCAGCTTACTGAACGTTTCACTGAATAAAGTATCAGTAATAAAACCAAAAAGAGCCCAGATGTTTGTCTTTTAATCAAACCACAAAGTCCAAAGCAGCTGTGATGAAGCGCTCGTCCTAAACCTGCACTGAAGATACAAACTGCATGAAATTAATGCAAAGATTCTGCAGTCGAAGTCTTTTGGCTGAAAGAAATTTTTAAATGTAAACTCATCAGGCATTTATGCCCGAGACAGAGAGAGAACATGATTTTCTGATGATGTCAACTGACAGCAAACAGCACAAACTGCACAGCTTCACATCTCTGTTGTCAGTAAAGTGTCAGTTACTTAGAAACTCTCTGTACTGTAACATGTTCACTGACTTCTAGTTTAAATATGAAAAACCTGGAGACAAAAACAAACATGGAAATATTCAAAAAATAATACCACTATTATTTTATGTTAGTGGCTCAAACCTGAATGAAACAAATCACTTGAGTGAAGACAAAGCAAAAACACTTTTTATCGTGTGTTATTTATAATGCAACCGCAAGGGGGCACAAGCCAGTGTCTTCTTGTGCCAGTCCCAAGTCTGGATAAATGCAGAGGGTTGTGGCAGGAAGGGCATCCAACGTAAAACACATGCCAAATCAAACATGCGAATCGTGACAAAGACTTCCATACCGGATCGGTCGGGGCCCGGGTTAACAACGACCGCCACCGGTGCTGTTGACCTACAGGGTACCGGTGGAAATTGGACTACTGTTGGTCGAAGACGAAGAAGAAGAGGAGGAAGGTGTGTTCATAGGCAGAGAGAGAAGAGGAAAGCTAAGAATGTAGGACTGACAGTAGGGACTTTGAATGTTGGTACTATGACAGGGAAGGCTAGGGAGTTGATCGACATGATGCAGAGAAGGAAGGTGGACATACTGTGTGTCCAGGAGACCAGGTGGAAAGGTAGCAAGGCTAGAAGCTTAGGAGCAGGGTTTAAGTTGTTTTACCATGGGTCAGATAGGAGGAGAAATGGAGTAGGAGTTATATTGAAAGAGGATTTTGTGAGGAATGTTCTAGAGGTGAAAAGAGTATCAGACAGGTTGATGAGTCTGAAGCTGGAAGTTGAAGGGGTGATGTTCAATGTTGTGAGTGGTTATGCCCCACAGGTAGGATGTGAGTTAGAAGAGAAGGAGAAATTCTGGAGTGAGTTAGATGAAGTGATGCAGAGCATCCCCAGAGGTGAGAGAGTTGTCATTGGTGCAGATTTCAATGGGCATGTAGGTGAAGGGAACAGAGGTGATGAGACTGTTATGGGCAGGTTTGGTGTTCAGGACAGGAACGCAGAAGGTCAGATGGTGGTTGACTTTGCAAAGAGGATGGAAATGGCTGTAGTAAACACTTTCTTTCAGAAGAGGCAGGAACATAGGGTGACGTACAAGAGCGGAGGGAGAAGCACTCAGGTAGACTACATCTTGTGTAGACGTTGTAATCTGAAAGAGATCAGTGACTGTAAAGCATTGGTAGGGGAGAGTGTAGCCAGACAACACAGGATGGTGGTGTGTAAAATGATGCTGGTGGTGAGGAAGATAAGGAGGACTAAGGCAGAGCAGAGGACGAAGTGGTGGAAGTTGAAAAAGGAAGAATGTCGTTTAGTTTTCAGGGAGGAGCTGAGACAGACTCTGGGTGGTTTGGAGGTGCTTCCAGATGACTGGACTACTACAGCTAATTTGATCAGGGAGACAGGTAGGAGGGTACTCGGTGTGTCATCTGGAAAGAGGAAAGCGGACAAGGAGACTTGGTGGTGGAACGAGGAAGTTCAGGAGTGTATACAGAGAAAGAGGTTAGCTAAGAAGAAGTGGGACACTGAGAGGACTGAAGAGAGTAGACAGGAGTACAGGGAGATACAGCGTAAGGTGAAGATAGAGGTGGCAAAGGCCAAACAAAGAGCATATGAGGACTTGTATGATAGGTTGGACACTAAGGAGGGAGAAGTGGATTTGTACAGGTTGGCCAGACAAAGAGATAGAGATGGAAAGGATGTGCAGCAGGTTAGTGTGATTAAAGATAAGGATGGAAATGTATTGACAGGTGCCAGGAGTGTGATGGGAAGATGGAAGGAGTACTTTGAAGAGTTGATGAATGAGGAAAATGAAAGGGAACGAAGAGTAGAAGAGGTGACTGGTGTGGAGCAGGAAGTAGCAAAGATTAGTAAGAGTGAAGTGAGGAGGACATTGAAGAGGATGAAGAGCGGAAAGGCAGTTGGTCCTGATGACATACCTGTGGAGGTATGGAAGTGTCTAGGAGAGGTGGCAGTAGAGTTTTTGACTAGTTTGTTTAACAAGATCTTGGAGAGTGAGAGGATGCCAGAGGACTGGAGGAAAAGTGTACTGGTACCAATTTTTAAGAACAAGGGAGATGTGCAGAGCTGTGGCAACTACAGAGGAATAAAGCTGATGAGTCACACAATGAAGTTGTGGGAAAGAGTAGTGGAAGCTCGGCTAAGGGCAGAGGTGAACATTTGTGAGCAGCAATATGGTTTCATGCCTAGAAAGAGTACAACAGATGCAGTATTTGCTTTGAGGATGCTGATGGAGAAGTACAGAGAAGGTCATAGGGAGTTGCTTTGTGTCTTCGTAGATTTAGAAAAAGCGTATGACAGGGTGCCGAGAGAGGAGCTGTGGTATTGTATGAGGACGTCTGGAGTGGCAGAGAAGTATGTTAGAGTGGTGCAGGACATGTATGAGAGCTGTAAGACAGTGGTGAGGTGCTGTAGGTGTGACAGAGGAGTTCAAGGTGGAGGTGGGTCTGCATCAAGGATCGGCTTTGAGCCCCTTCTTGTTTGCTCTGGTGATGGACAGACTGACAGATGAGGTTAGACAGGAATCTCCCTGGACTATGATGTTTGCAGATGACATTGTTATTTGTAGTGAGAACAGGGAGCAGGTGGAGGAAAATCTAGAGAGATGGAGGTCTGCTCTGGAAAACAGAGGAATGAAGCTTAGCCGCAGCAAGACAGAATACATGTGTGTCAATGAGAGGGACCCAGGTGGAATGGTGAGGTTACAGGGAGCAGAGGTGAAGAAGGTGCAGGACTTTAAGTACTTAGGGTCAACGGTTCAGAGCAACGGTGAGTGTGGAAAAGAGGTGAAGAGGCGAGTGCAGGCAGGTTGGAACGGTTGGAGAAAAGTGTCAGGTGTGTTGTGTGATAAAAGAGTATCAGCGAGAATGAAAGGAAAGGTGTTGAAGACGGTGGTGAGACCAGCAATGTTGTCCGCCTTAGAGACAGTGGCACTGAAGAAAAGACAGGAGGCAGAGCTGGAGGTAGCAGAGCTTAAGATGTTGAGGTTCTCTTTGGGAGTGACGAGGATGGACAGGATCAGGAACGAGTACATCAGAGGGACAGCTCATGTTAGATGTTTTGGAGATAAAGTCAGAGAGGCCAGATTGAGGTGGTTTGGACATGTTCAGAGGAGAAACTGTGAATATATCGGTAGAAGGATGCTGAGGTTGGAGCTGCCAGGCAGGAGGTCTAGAGGAAGACCAAAGAGGAGATTTATGGATGTAGTGAGGGAGGACATGAAGTTAGTTGGTGTGAGTGAAGAGGATGCAGAGGACAGAGTTAGATGGAGGCACATGATTCGCTGTGGCGACCCCTGAAAGG
Source organism: Channa argus (assembly GCF_033026475.1). Classification (NCBI taxonomy): domain Eukaryota; kingdom Metazoa; phylum Chordata; class Actinopteri; order Anabantiformes; family Channidae; genus Channa; species Channa argus. Next base: position 25,472,297 of record NC_090209.1, read on the forward strand.
GAGCAGCCGAAAGGAAAAGAAGAAGAAGATCGTGTGTTATTTATATTCCTCAGTCCAACTCTGTCCTGTTTAACACACAAAGGTCTTTGGTTGTTTGTGCAGATTCAAACACAAACACCATGATTTTAACATGATGATGTTATTTTCTGCTCATTGCTGCCTGCTCTGTTTAAACACACGTACACTTGTGATTTCTGACCATTTCAATAGTGATACAGAGAAGAGAAAGTGTCACTTTGACCATTCAAACAGTCTCATATCATAGTTTCATATCTTACATCTGTTTCCATACTGAGCTTTGTGGCATCAAGTAACACAACAGTCTTTCTGTCTTTAGTTCTTTAGACACAAAGTTGGCAAAACTGTGTGAAATTCAGTTAAACTCACTGTGTTTATTTCATTTTAAGTTTGCAGCCTGACTGACATTGACATTTATTAGACTTTATCGAGCTCCCTCTGATGGCACAGAGGCTTTAAACACCTAGAGACACACTTGTGGAGTTTTAGTAAAAGTCACATTTGTACAGGTTTCAATTCAGTGTCTCGTTCTTTCTACAACACTGACATAGAAACAGAAATGTTACATCAACAGATGAACAGTGGAGACTATCACTAACATTTATTCAAGTTATATCTAATCCTTATGATCATGTCCTGGAAGCTTCAGATTGTGTAATAGCATGTAGATTATTTTTATTCATCTAATCAAATTAAAATACATTAAAATAAATTTTTTTACATATATACTGAAGGTCTCTGAGTATCAGGTGATGAGAACTGACATTTGTACCTGAACTGTGAGTCCACTCACACTTCCCTGTAAAAACTAGATGTTTCCCTAAACACTTCATAAAGTGAAGTCTGGTCCAGTTGTTAAAACCCCAGAAGGGAAGCAACTTTAAAGTGACACAAAAACTAAACTAAAAGTTCCAATTTACTGGGTCGAGTGCATAAAAACAACAAGACACAATGAATTAATTGGAGAACAGGTCCACAGAAGCACCAGTCAAAATGTAGCACAATAATCACAATTTGTTCAATATTGATATAATCCAGGTTCTTAGTTTGTCTCAACACTGTGGACTGAAGCAGGGACAGTGTCCCAGCAGCAGCAGCAGCAGCAGCAGCAGCAGCACTGATGGTGCAGGTTTCATCCCCAGCAGGATTCAGCCAGAACAGGCCAAGAGGTCTCTGAGTATTAAACTGTAGAAACATCCAGAGATGTGGACGAGAACATGTGAGTCACACAGAACATAAGAAGGATTTAGTGGGAATATGCACGTGAACGTCTGGACTGTGTCTCATGATTCTGGGTGTTTTAATATCTGATGAAAAGCAGCTACTGGTCAGCAGGTCCCCACATGCTGAAGGAGAACTTAGTGAAATCACATGCTGAAGTAAAATCACGAGTAGACTCGGTGGGTTTTCCCTGCTCAAACCTGAAGTAGAATTTCACTCAGTTGAAACATTTACCGTTTCATGTTGCTGCTGTAAATTCATAAACAGATTTGAATTGTTCACCAACTGGTTCGCATTCACTCGTCACTACTACAATAAATAGATATGACTTAAAGAAAATGCACAAACAGCACACGCACACACACACACACACACACACACACACACACACACACACACACACAGCCAAGATGCTGATGCAACTACTTCAATCACTAATAGTTAAAATGAAGTTTCATCAGTTTTCTCAGTCAGGTTATCGCATCCTTTATTTCATCTTTATACCATTAACCTTGATATTTCTATGATTGTATGAGCAAAACTGTGAACTTTTTAATTTATGTTGCTTGCGGCATGAATACATATTAATACATATTATACTTAAGATGAGCCAAGTTTTGTTTCATTTATTTTCATTTGTAATTAGCTTTTTGTGATTTGCTGATATAATTAGCTGTGGAAACTGGAATTTAATAAAACTGAGTATTTTAACTTTACAACATATTCTGGAGTTTATTCTTTTTCAGACTCCTGCCTCTACTATTATTTGTCCATTAAACTCTGAACCTTCACTGACTCCTTTCATACCATCAAGAACACACAGTCCGACACTTGGAACATAATAAAATCATATTAAAATTCATCCCCCTTCATCAACACACTGACCCATCTGAAGAAAATGTTAAAATTCTAAAACATTAATTCAAGAATCAAACAAACAACAAAGTGTTTATCTGTTCTTTCAAATCAGAAATAAATAAACACCTGTTTTTTTTATTACTATAACTAGTGTCTCTGCGCAAGACCCTGAACCCCTAACAGCTCTTTCCCCTCCCCAGCTGTGCAGTGCTGGTCCAAGCCCAGTAGAAATTGGGGAGGGTTGCTTCAGGAAGAGCATCCGGCGTAAAAACTGCCCAATCAACATGCGGACAATTAACTCATGGGATAAACCGAAAGGACATAAAAAAACTAGCAAAAATGAAAATATGTGTTGGTTTATTTATATCTTGATACCAATAAATAATTTCAAAACTCTATCACTGCAAATAATATTGTGCGACTCTTTAAATGCATGTTCAAAATGACTTTGTTAAAGTCATAACTTGTTCAACTCCACAGGGCCTTTCCCTGAGTCTGAATGTAACATTTTATAAATGATTCAACTTGTTTGAAGTATTTAGTTTTTGGGGCAGACCCATCACGTGCTGTGAGTTTGTGGGAATAAACTTTGGCAATAACAGGTTTTATTTTAGCATCTTTAATTTACAAGAATCTCAGTACAAGCAAACAATGGCCATCAACAATAAAAGTTATAATAAGGACAATCAAATTTAAAACAATAGATAAAATATTAAAAGCATAAAATAAACATTTACATAATAATACAAGCAAACATTTCAGAAACAATAAATCATACAGTAAGGATGAAAACATGTTCCTACCTGTAAGTGGTAGAATATTAAAATTGTTTTTGTTCAGTTTAAAAAGATTCCAGAGTGTTTATATAATAGAGACAAGAAAATTATCCCAAAGTGGAGCTGGATATGAAAAGGCTCCTCCACCAGCTGAACTTGACGACTGAGTGGAACAAAGAAATCCAACAGCTCTGAGAGATTTGCTGATGCCAAACAAATGAAAATCTTGCATGTTATTTGAAAACTCTTAAAATCAGAACTGATCTTTATAAGATGCCTATGGAGTGATGCGAGGATGGGTGGTAAGAATCCTAGCTGCAGATTCTGAAGCATCTGGAGATTTCTAATGCTCGCTTATGATGAACCTGACAGCAGTATATTGCAATAATCCAGCCCGGATGTTACAAATGCCTGAATCAATGACTCAGTGCTACTGAAGGACAAGAAAGACCTAAGTGAAAAAGAGCAGTGTGGTGAAATCCTTAATATGTCGATTTAAGGAGAGAGCAGCATCAAAACCGTAACTTTATCTTTGTGTGAAACAACAAGATTTTCATAGTTTAGTATAAATTGATCAGTCAAATATCTGCTTCTAGCTCAGCTGAAAGTAATATGTTATCAGGTCAAACAGGCTTCCAATGTATCTATTCCAGAGCCACCATCAACCTTCACAGGGACATACAGCAGGGTGTCATCAGCATAACAATGAAAATTCACCCTACACACACACACACACACACACACACACACTCTCTCTCTCTCTCTCTCTTCATTCCAGCAGAGAAAAACATGGAGCTGGTTTGAACTGATAACACACATAGTTCAGCAATGGAGACAGGAAGAGTAGAAAAACTGGGAAGAAGAGTTAGAGTGAAGTTACAGTTAGTTTAGATCCTCTTTGACTGTCACTGTGTGGACATCCAGACCATCTCCAGAGATCTCTGTTGTAATGGGGGGGGGGGGGGTTTGAATAAACAGGCTTTTCTCAGACTTTACTAAGTTTTGAGTGATTGTTCCTCATCAGCGGAACCCGGAGAAGCTGGGCTTCAACAGACAACCACACTGTAACACTGTGACTGAAATGATGCCAGTAACACATGTTGTAATTCAGCATCTGACTTTGTGATCCAGAAGAATTCAATCAAATTTAAATGTGATGGTCTGAAACACAAAATCATATCTGTCCTGTTCCAGTTTCCTGTCATTCTCAGACACAACCAGATGTCCTCACATTGTCCTCATATTGTGCTCACATTGTCCTCACATTGTCCTCATATTGTCCAGGCCCCTGACTCTTCTCCTTTTTTTTTTTGCACGTCCTGCTCCGTCCTTGCTCCTGTTGCCTCTTGCCACTGTCTTCTCACTGGCTTCTCCTCCTCTTCATTCCTGCCTGCTGTTACCTGCCTCAGTCGGTCGGTGATTTGGCACAGTTGATGTCATTTTGTCTTTTTCTGTCTTTCTATTTAGAAACAGTACACTAACATACTGTCTCTGATATTTATCAGAGACAGTATGTTAGTGTACTGTTGGCATGGAAATGTATCACATAGATGTGTGTCAGTACTCGGTCTGTCTAATATTACAACCTCCACATCGTTCACACAAAGATGAATCATCTGTGACCACTGCAGACTCAGAAATGATTCATTAAGAAGAAGCATCTGTCTGTAAATGTTCCTTCTTTTCACCTTTTTCTTCTGCATGTATTTCTACATGTTTGTCAGTCATCTGTAAATCTCTTTGGATTCCGTGAACATCAATGACCAGAGCTCATACAGTCACTGTCTGCTGTTACTCTCATCTGATTAACCTTAATAAACACAATCGTACATTTCTTTTTGAGACAGCAACCAAACTCATTCATACTCCTCATCATTTGGTGCCTAAGATTTTCTTAAATGTCAAATATAAAATGTACGTTATTAGATTTCAGATAAATTCCTCCTCATCTCATTCAGTTCATTTTACACTATGATGAACTTTCAATCTGTTTTACTAGAATAACTAAGTTTGTCTCAGCTAGTTATATCTTCAAAACCTCTAATATGTTTGATCCGTTACCATCTAATCTTTCCAAACTGCTTTGGCCAATTCTGGGTCCTGCAGTGCTGAATATACTCAAACTTAAAACCCACTTTTAGCCCAACTTTGATTAAAATATCTCGTGCGCCTTTGATTTAGTGCATTTATTTACATGTAATTAGTTTTATCTTTTACTTTCTTTATTTGCTTGTAATTTTTAATGTTTTATTTATCGTATTTAATTTATTTGTTTTATCAATATTTTTTATCAAACCACATCTTGATCCAGAACAGCTAAATAACTGGCGTCCAGTTTCCAATCTTACATTTCTTTTTCAAAAGTTGTGTCACATTAACTACTATCCCATTCACACTTGTTTTCTTTTATTAATGATGAATAATATGCTGTTCTGGCATCACAGAGCTTTTTTATACATAAACTGTTTTCCCAGAGTAAATACGATTCTTGTAAACGAGGTCTAAGCTGTGACTAAAACAGTGAGTGGGTTTATTTACATTTTGGGAAAAACCAATTGAATCTAATAATGAATTGAACAGTGTTGAGTCAGTTACTGTCAGCATCTACATGAATGTTAAAGTCACCAGCTATAATGACTTTATCTGTACTAAGAACTAAATCAGATAGAAAATCAGAAAATTCAATCATTAACTTTTGCTCTTAGATCTTTCATACAATACATCTTTCTAATAGGACTTTGACTGGCTACTTAACTACTGAGAGAAACAGATATTATTACTGTGTTTGAACAAATGCATTGTTTTTTATATCTGTTCTTTAAAGCAGCTTTTTTACGTGGTTTTAAATAAGTTTTATCAGCCCTGGATTTTACTGAATGGTAGTGGCTTCGAAGAATGAACTTATCTTTTGATTTCATTTAGGATTTTAATCTGTCAATATTTTTATCTAAATTTACTTTGTTTTATTGTGTTTTTTTGTTAATTATCATTTTTATTTATTTATATCTTCAGTCTTTTATTTGTGGGCATTAGTCTCACTGTCTGATTGCCCTCATTTTGTTTGTCAAATTTTTATGAATAATATGATTATTTTATTTTAAATGCTCTTGTTTAGTGAAAATAATTATCACTGTTTTGACCTTTTTATCAATCATTATTAAAGCGCTTTAAATTGCAGGAATATGTACAAAAGCTGCTGTATAAATAAAGTTTTGATTTGAAAACCTGGCATAATTGATAGAACTGTGTGTGTGTGTGTGTGTGTGTGTGTGTGTGTGTGTGTGTGTGTGTGTGTGTGTGTGTGTGTGTAATAGATAACTTGTCCTGTAAATGTCTACTCCCTCAAATAAAATGACTGTTGAAGCAAACTATTGTTCTATATTATATCAGTAACCTACTTGCTTATGCACCTGCTAAAGTTCACTTATTATAAAAGCATTTATTATAAGTTCATCTTCAACCAACATCACACTCTTAAAGATTAAAATTCCACAAGTCATAGAGTCGTCATGAATTTTCCTAGTGTGGGATGGAAATTCGGTTTATAGTCATATGTGAATGTAAAGCAGAAAGTCTGCAGGCGTGTTTACTTTTATCTCCCACAGTTACAGGAAGCTACCTGCTAAAAACCATAAACCTCGTTTCAAAGACAAATTCATTCAAATAAAACTTGAGTAAAAATTTAAACTGCAACAAGTAATTTTGGGTGAATTCTCTAATATTGATTCGACTATAATTAGACAAAACTTAGATAAAACTTAAAAGAAATAATAATAATAATAATAATAATAATAATAATAATAATACTTAATAAAATATTCCAAGCAGCTTTTTAGAGTTGGTTGAACTTCTTGGTCTGTGGAGTTGGAAAACAGCTTTGCTGATTGACTTGCTAAGAATAAGCTCTGCAATGTCATGTCAGACGCTACGGATCTAATTGGTCCCAGTCATGTCTATGACCAGCTCTGGTCTCTGATTGATTGAAAATATTTTGAGATAGAGAGCACATTAGTTTTTGACCATGTTTATGTACCACGGCTTTTTGATGGGTTTCATTTTTACTTTGTACTTCAAGAAGAAAGTTTCAGTAAATGTAAGAAACAAAGAAAATGGAGTAATGGAGTTTTTACTGAAGCACATGTCAGCTACATGCTCAGACTCTGTTTAACGTGGGCACTGAAAAAAACGTTGATGGAACCACAGTAACATTAATCAAAACCTAAGCTCATTAAGGATATGAAGAATACGGATGTATTTTACTTTAAAAACGAAGGGGATTATGGAAAGAAATTTCTTTCTTACTGAGGATCAAAATAAACGTGGGCTTTCATCTCCGTCTACAGGAATAAGCGTAAGAGAGTGTGAGTAAGCTTCCTGTCCTGTTGGGCTTGAGACGTCAAATGAGTAAGTTGGAAAGTTTGTGTTTGTCAACTGCGGTTACGTATAACACCACTGTGTAAATGGAAGCTGCAGCCACAAGAGGCCAAAGCCCACAGCAAAGGTAATGGAAGGAAAAGTGAGCTCAGCTCACTCGTAAAAGGAAGGAAATAAAATCTCTTAAGGATGAAGTAAATGGAAAACTAACTAAAGAAGACGTCTTATCGTCTGTGGGAAATCCTTTGGAGAACATAAAGTGCTTAATGCAGAAATGTTGCTTCTTCTTGGAGATGAAGACAAAGATAATCAGAGTAACTGGTATATGCCCAAGTGTTTGGGATTGGAGAACTTTGTTTAAGAAACAGAAGACTGGATTGAAATGGTGATGGATGAAGATGATGTGCAGCCAACATCTCAGAGGACATCGGTCGCACATACGGACAAAGAAGAACCGTTCAGTGAACAGAGATTTGTCACAAACATCTGGTGCAAGTTCTGCTCGTTTGAAGCTGGGAGGAAAAAAAGCGTGAAGAAAAAGAAACAAGAAGTAGAAATGGAGAAGACCTGCTTAAAGGCACGTAAAGAAGTCCAGCTTGCTGCATCAGAAGCCCAGATGAAGGTTTGTGCAGACGCTGAAGATGGCATAAATAATTATTAAGAGACAAAGCGACGGCCTGAAGCAGGTGTAATGAGACACAGCAAGTGATGCCTTGTGCCAGTTCAGCAGCATCTAGAAACCAGTCACAGCCTGAAGTCATGTCTGACTGACTGACTGTAAATGAATGCGCCAAAATGGTTCGATCCCAGGTCCTGGCTATATGTCGAAGTGTCCCTGGGAAACAAACTGAACCCCCAACAGACCATCTCCATCCCCAGCTGTGCAGTGCCGGTCAAAGCCCGGTAGAAATTGGGGAGGGTTGCGCTGAACTCATGGGATAAGATGAAAGGACAAAAAAAACAAAAAAACCCACCACCACCACCAACAACTAGTAAATCAGCAAAATGTGTCGAAACTCCCACAGAGAGAAGTTACCGCTCATTTATACGAGCATTTGAGATGGACGACCTGAGCAGGCTTCCATTTAAACTGAAGCATGTGAAATCCAAACAAGAACTGGGAAAAGAGCCAGGTTTTCTGACCTGGTGGGTTTTATCAACTAGTAAAAGTCAGTAATAACTCACAATTTGGCGATATTTTGGATGCCAGCTTTGTTGGAGGACACGGAGATGCTGAACAAACAAGACAGAAGAAGCATGACGCAGTCAAACCTGATGGGTTTAAAGCTCAAGGAGCCATGTTTTAGAATGTTGTGAGAAGAGAAAAGAGCCGGATCCCAAAGACACAATCAGATTTGTAACATCCAAAGGTCTCTGCTTTAGCTGCCTCACACAGTTCATCTCAGTAAAGACTGGATTAAGAGAAGCTCAGCAAAACATCAGAGCATCTTGCATGTGAAGAAAGAAGTGTCAGCTCTGACTGAATGAAAAAAGGAACACAGAAGTTACCAGAACATAAAAGCTGTAGAGATACTGAGGCAGGTAATAGAGAAGCTCTAGAAGGTCCAGAAGAAGGGACAAGCTCATCCAGGTCTCTGCATCCTTAGATCAGGAAAACACAGCAACGTTGTGCACAGAGGAGGTTAAGCAGCAGCTTAGTATAAGAGGAACCACAATGGGAACAGAGAACAGGAGAGAACTACTCCTCTTTCAGATACAGAAGTATGTTTTAAGTGGACAGACACCACATTAACACTCTTCTGAGTTAATCGTGCTCTCACTTTACTCCATCTGTCTCTGTCTCAGCACCATAAACTCAATCGGTTAAAAAGTCTGCACATATTTTGGAGACAGTTGGTCTTTTCGATCAAAGATAAGCTGTAAACAGGAAATGTGGGCAGGATGTCAACGTGCAACAGAGGCCACCAGGTGTTTTCAGAGCTCGTATGTTGTGATGACAGGATCTAGTCTGTTTGTCTCTAAAGCATCAATTATTATTTCCAAATAACCTTTTTCTAAGGTTTGATCTGATTCACCTTTTCTTACAACCATAAAATACCTCTAAACTCAACTTACTATTAAAATATATTTCAGTTTCCATGTGTCCATGTTTATACAGTAACAATAAAATGGTGCCAGCTAGTGGACAACGTGTGAATATGTCATTTATTTTTTAATTTGGGAGATTGACCCAGTCCTGTGAGTGTAAGTTTGGACATATGAATATTATTAGTTTTAACATTTAATGTAAATCTCATTCACACTGTAAAATAAAATAACAGCATCTGGTTATGTATTGTGTAATTTAATATAAATTTTGTTTTAATTATGTTCATCACATCAAATGTTTAGTAGATTACATGTTAGACCTGATAATTGAGTGTTTAACATGTAGATTTGCTAACGGCACCATCCATTTTGAAATCTTCATACCGTTTCTTCTTGGGCATATTATTTGTGGATAAGTTGTGTCTTTTACCTCCAGGCTGAACAGAATTCAGCTGTGAGACTTTAACAAAGAGAAGCGAACACATCACACCTGTTTTAGCTTCTTTACACTGGCTCCTAGTAAGTTTTTAGAATTGATTTTAAGGTCTTTAATATCAAACTTTTTATTTTTACAAGTGCTTTAAAAATAAAGATTATTTTATTTATTTAAAAGAAATCACCAAAAGAAATGTTTCCTTTCATTGTGTTGCTTATGAAAGAAATACATCATTGTATGTTCAAACACCGTAAAGTCACTGACTGCTACAGTTGCAATGCAGTTCAACGGCTGCAATGTGGCAGCAGATGGCACAAACCTGAGACACAGACACAGAAAACTGAGTAAACCCAATGTAGGAGAACATCAATTTGAACTAACTCTAAGAGTCATTTTGGTGAAATAATGCAGAGGGCAACAGACTGATCAACAGCAAAACATATTTGAGAAGCTATAAACAGCAAAGGTGACATTTAAGTTTTACACAATTTATATTTATGTGAATGATTTCAACCAATCAGCTAATTGGTAAAACAATCCTTAGAGCCCTAAACTAAACTTTCTGTTGTCTTCAATGGGAAAAAGGATCCACTGTCAGAAATCTCTTCTTCTCTTTCAACATTTGACACAGCCCAAGTTCATTTCGTTTATCCAGATCAATAAAGTTAGACTCGGGGAACTAGATGTGCTTTTGGTGCACAGGAACTTTGTAAACAATTCTTATAACTGCTAGAGGATTTTACAGTTTTTTGTTTGGTCTGAAAGCTCCTCAAGTTGAGTTGAGCACTGCTACAGGCTCCAGATAGATTAATAAGTCCAGTAGCTAAGGTGGGAAGTAATTACAAAATGTGTCAGATGTCTTAATACTGTAAACGCAGGTAAATGTCTATGATGAAAACTGATTTGCTTTTGCTACAGTTTGGACGATGCATGTTTAAGACTAATGTACGTTGTAGTTTCAAATGGCTTTTCCCATCTCAACCAATACCTACAAAGATAGAGAAATAGAAATTCATCATATAAGATGCATTTTACAGTTAGGGGAGTTTCAGGAGCGAATCTTAAAACCACTCAAGCTTTTTTTTTTCCTTCTTAAAACTATCTTCTGGGAATGTTCATCTTTTCACCACACTCTGTTCCTGCACTCAGATAGTTGTAAAAACAGAACAATAATGAGCATCAAGGAGTTTGACTTTAAGAGACTGATCAAGGAAAAGCTGCACATTTTAGACAAATCCCATCAGGGAATTCTGCTTCTTTAGCCTAAGAAAACACTAACGACTTTAAAAGCTCGCAATATAAAACTTACTAAGTTATTGCATCATCACAGATTAACCCAGTAAATCCCATATTGGTTTTAAACAGTTCTTTTCCTTAAGTCTGGTGGTGTTTGCACGTCTCTGCAGGCAGGTAAACGTAAAAACACACAGCTACTACGTACAGGTGTAACACAGGTACCGGAAACACCGTGTGCGTAGGAATCACGGTGCTTAATGTAGTTCAGAAAGAAGCCACAGGTACGAAGCACGATGCTGGAAATATTGTTTAAAAAAGTCTTATAACTGAAATTTAACGATCATGGATAATATATCATTACTGCCAGGACGAAACATTTCCTATTGTTGCTCCTTCACATTAAAAGCATTCATCATTCAGAAATTTGACTGGCTCTTATTGTGAAGCAGCAATGGGAAATTTAATCTGTCCTCACTGATATTTACGCTGCTCTTGGTTTTAGAAAAACTCTGGTAAACGACCTGATATTTAGGGAAGAGTTTAACTGTATTGGTTTAATGATCGCTCTGTCATTAAAATAGACCCAATTATTACACAATTGTTGTCAATAAAATATCTTTGGCTGTTTGTTTAACTTTTCCAGAAATATCCACTTAAAACATCCCAAGCTGTGTCTGTTGCTTCACACTTCTGTTGCTTGGATTAGTGAGAGACATCTTCAGCTCAGCCTCTCCAAGACTGAACTTCTCGTCTTCCCAGCCAGACCTTCGACATCAGCATCAGCCCCACACAGAAGACACCAAGCAAAACTCTTCAGGACAATGATCCCAAGATGGTGGAACGAGCTCCCAAACTCTGCTCGCTCAGCAAACTCACTCCCAACCTCAAGTCCCTTTGGATAAAAGCGTTGGGAAGATTCATGTATGTCCCGTCCTCACATGGGACACATAGTGTCCCTCACAGTTGAGTACAGTCTCTTCGAACAACGATACCTGTTCAAGACAACATCACATAAATGTCAACATCACATCAAGAGGGTTTGTACCATTAAGACCAGTGGGTTAGTCAGCTGTGTTTGGCTGAACTCCAGTTCTCATCAGACTCACATTGAATCAGGGTAGATCACCATGGTAACTGATGTTGCAAGACTAAAGAGATTCACAGAAGGAGTCACAAGGAGGTAATAAGAGTAATTTTGTCTTTCCAAGCTTTCGATGTCTCACTGAGGTTTAAACACTTAGTCTCTAACAAGTAAAGGAGACATTTCAATACATTAAATAACTACACTACAACTTTACTGCATCTTAAACTACAGCAATATTCTTTCATTCGTGACAGGATCCTCAGAGTGCAGATGCTTTTACATCCTATTACATAACACGAGGCATCTTGATGGAGATTAGCCAGAAATAACAATGATCACCTGGCTGCAACTAACAACTATTACCTGACAATTATTTCATTTGAATAATCTCTCTGTCTATAAAATAAATACAAATATCAAAATGTGCACAGACCAAAGTGAGATCAAATGTTGGTTTTGTCTGAACAGTCCAAAATCTAAAGATCTAAAGATCTGAGAAACAGCAAATATGTTTTAGTTTTAAAATATTTCTAAAAATATTATTTGAATATAGGAATCATTTCAATCCCCTCTAACTTTAACCATCAATGGTCTTGTTAGAAAACTGTCCCACACGCTGATAATTAAAGGTCCTTTCAAACACAATCTGTCAGATAGTCCTCGTCAGGTCTCAGCTACTTCTCTCAGACCCTCACTCCTCTTCTACGTTTGGAACCAAAAGCATCCTGGCATCTGTATATGCATAACTTTTTTAGATTTTGTTTAAAATAAAGATAGAGAAATAATTCTATTCAAAGTTTCAAGTTTGGTGCTGTGTAACTTTATGCACTAAACACAAAGTGTGTTAGTGTAAAACTTCTCATTCATCGTCTTTCTCAGTGTAAAACATTTAAATATGTCACAACAGACCAATGTTTTATAGTTATCATACTGTGAGCTTCCAGGATTCATGCACTCAGTTTACCCTAAACAGGAAAACCTGGTTACACAGGTGAACTAATTAAACATAAAGTCATTATCAGTCTTCCAAGACTGAGAGGACATGTGATGACACTTCATATTACATGCAACCACATTAACTAATTTTAACACACAGGAGCACAAACAGGACAACATGCAAACACAGAACTTATAATGACGTGATGAGAAGAGATAATGGGCAACATGATCCATGGAACTTCTGAAGAAATGAAATGAAACATGAGGTAAGAAACAAACTATAATGCAGTTATGCTCCAGTCAGCATCTGCGGTTTCTTTGCAGGCTGCGTCTTGAAATTATAGATGCATCAAAGTTCTGTGGATTTTATTTGCTCAAACGTGTTAATCTATGATTCATTTTTTTTCTTTTGACAGGTTAGTTTTACCCAGTATAGCTTCAATACATTCACAGTAGTGAAGGCAGCCTGAGCTGAGATTTTATTTGATTTTGATAAAGCTCCTAAATCACTGACTTTAATGAAAATTGACAGAAAACTTGAGTCACGAAACCCCAACAGCAAATGCAACCCTCCCATTTCATCCGGGCTCGGAACTGGCACCAAGATGTTGCTGTCTAACCTGCTTCTGCGAAGATGTGTCAACAATATTATCTCCTCCATTCAGACGGTTCCTTTTTGTGAAATATGGATAAAAGAGTGACATTAATAATGACGAGGGAGGAAAAAACCTTCCTGTTTGTTACTGTAAATACAGTGAAATGCAGTAAGAACAGTGAAGACTTTAAAACTTTCTGCTCTTCTTTTTCTGTCAGTAATAAAAATTACCAGTAAAAAAACTTTTAGTCAACAACTTAATGTTTGACTGATTATATTTTTATATATTACAAACATGTTTTGTTATTACCTGTATTAGAGTCTTTTTCCTCTTTTTCTTGTAGAGAAAAAATAAAACTGTTCCAATAATTGCAATTAGCACAATAACAGGAACAACAGCTCCGATCACAGTTCGTGTCTGGTTTGAACTGTTCTCTCTACATTTAGCATCAGCTGAAGCAGTTCCTGCCTTTATCAGCTGAAGATTCTTTAAGTCACATCTGGAATGACAGGACATTTACAGAAATATGTAGGACACCATGAGGTCACTGCAGTAGGAAGAAAATCAGGTGTCAGTGGCTGATGTGAAGCTTCACTCACTGTGTGTGTGGTTGACAAACTGGAAATGTTCCATCTGAAAATGTTCCATTAGTGCAGGCAGAGCACTCAGTGTCTGAGGAGGATGTTCCTGTGCAAAGACAAATCACATACAGACACATTATGAAGGTTTACTGTTACTGTTTGATACATTAAAATGATCCAAATCTCATTAACATCAGAGCCCTGAGCACATTTGTTCTTTTTCTTTTTCAGAGAACTTGGATTTTGCCTGATCTTTAGGGAAAAGTTTCTTGTATGAATGATTTGATAAACAATTATGTATTGATTTCTTACTAGGTTTTTCTTTCTGAGTGTTGTGTATCATGTGTAATCATGTGAAACGGATGATATTGATTGTATAACATGAACAAAATGCTTGCCTACTCATCTGCAGTCATTATTTTCTGTGTAAACTATGTGGTTTTATGTTCACAAAGAGCATCTGAAAAAAACTAGACTACCAGACTACTAAAGTGTCTGGTTGTCAGTGAATTCCCCTTTTATTATTCACATGAGAACAGTTTGTCACTTCTTGAATATGTGAGCAATTCTTATCATTTCAGAATTTAACTGGAACATGTCTGAAGTGGTTGAATTTTGTTTTCTGTGCTTTAATCTGTTAAAAGCATGTTTCATTATTTGTGGCTACATGTTGATCTGAGAGTTCAACTGCTCTAAAGTGTTTTCTACAAATTATTCTTGGTGCTTCACTTGCTCAGATCCAGCTGTGACTAATGAACAAGTTTAAATCTGTTCAGTTTGGTGAACTTTGGTTCTTTCTCCACATAAAAACCAACCTTTTCTGCTGATGTACTGTCCTGGTTCACAGCTTTTGTGTCTGTGTGCTCTCACACACGTGTCCTCTGTGGAGTCCACACAGTAAAATCCCTCCAGTGGTTCACAAACTGCATCTGATGTTGTTGTACATGATGTTTTTGTCTTCAAACCAGAATCTGTGAAGACATAGATGTTACAGTACATGTGGAAATGCAGGATCTCTGTTAGAGACCAGATAAGATGATCTTTCTGACGTCTTTGGGAAATGTGATACAATAGAGTGGAGAGTAAAACTGCCTGTTTGTACAATCATGCAAAAGTTATTACCCCGTCTTTTTTTTTCAGTCATTGAACCACTGACCACAGGGTCAGTGTGGTTTTATTTTTAAATTCATCACAGCAGCTTGAAAATGTTGTCTCCTCTTGTTAGTGACTGGTCTCTGTCTGCCTCTGTGTTTTATTATTTAGTTTCCCAATACCTGACAGTGTAACGTCACCTACTTTAGCTGGAATGTTCTCTGCTCTCAGCAGTCAGTCGTTCATAGACTCACAAGGAAAATTAGGAGAATATAAGTACTTGTAGTAAAAACCCTACTTAAAGTACTGCCTTTAAATCTATGGTTAGACTTAGTAAATATTAATAATTACAAAAGATTAACAAACTGTACCTGCATTGCAGTTTGTGCATCTTAAACAATGTTTAAGTCCAGTGGGGTGATTCATAAATGTTCCATTCAAGCAGGACAGACAGGAAGTACTTCTGTCCTCTTCGCAGTCAATTTTAACTCGACTTCCTGTTGTAAAGAAAACCAACAATTAATAAAATATCACTGACATTTTCTCATTGAAATGTGCCTTTAACATTCAGTTGGATCTTACCAGGAAGACACATGGGACAACACTGGTTTCCTATCTGATACTCTGCTCGATGACATGTGAGAGAATGTCCACTGAAGATGTTCATCACCAGTATCTGTGGAAAAAGAGAAGAAGGTTTTTATCTCTGACCTCTGTCTGATACTTGTTATGAACGATGACACTGTCACAGAGAAAACACGTCGAGCTGTTAAAGTACAACAACAAGTGAAAGAGGAGCTGAGTGGATGAAGATGCTGATTGAAGCAAAGAGAGGAAAGAGATCTGAAGGGACAGGATGAAGGTAGGTAGGACTGAAGAAGTGTGTTTTTATGCTGGATGCACTTCCTGTTGCAACCCTCCCATTTTTGTCCGGGACCAATGCTGTACCACTGATTCACCAGAGCACCAGTTAATCACCATCTCCAATAGGATAAAATATGCAGCGTTTATTGTATTTACTGTTTTAGTTTGTTAAAAGTTTACGTAGGTTTATTACAACATTACACACTGTAAACACACAAATATTAGACATTTGTCCTTGATCATAAACAGATTTAAAAGCTAAACTCGCTATGATTGTGTGAACGTTAGACAACCATCAGAAATCCATATTTATTTCTAGGTTTCTTATTAAGATATAACCAGAAAATAAATGAAATATTGAAATAATATTTAAAAAACCTCATATTTCGTAACAAAACGTTCTACCGTCAGAAGTCACTTTTAGTGAGACGTCCCTTTGCATGTAGCAAATCATCAAGACTTTTGTAGACGGTCTTCTTAAATAATCTTCTAGTAAAATATGCCAGGCTTCCTACATCACTTCCCAAAGTGCTTCTTGATACTACACAACCTCTATGATGTTCAGGTGTGTGGAAGCCAGTTAGTGTTTAATGTTCATGCTGAACAATCAAATTGTTTTTCAGAAGCAATGATGAATTAAAACATGTCTGTACTTTTCAGCATTCATGGTTCCATCAGTTCAGACACTATCACCAACACCACTGGCAGAAATGCAGCACAAACCATGGCCAAGCTGCCATGCAGCTGATCTGACCACCAGGAGCAACTCAGGGTTAAATGTTCTGCTCAAGGACACTTTGACATATGACAGGAGGAACCAGGAATCAATCCACAAACCCACAGTTGACCTCCTGAGTTTTAGTTCCAAGTCTAGTATAGAGACTTAGAAATGTAAAAATAACACACAGGTCTCTGCTGTAAGATCTAACAGCCACCAGATGTCACTGTCCTCCATTTGTTACCAGTGACTACAAAGTATTCAGTTTAGTTATTGAAGCTTTATCTGAACTAGTCCAGAGTCTGAACCAATCCACATCCAGATTGTCCTGAAGGTTTGCGTATTTGTTTCAGTGTCCAACATAGTAATTCTATGTATTTATTCAGCACCATATCCCAACAGAAACCATCTTAAAGCACTTTCCATATGAAGGTGAAGACCTTACAGAATCTGTATGAATATGATCAAAACTCCCTTTAACAGAAGAAACAAGGAACAGAACCAGGCTCAGGGTGAACGTCAATCTGCCTCAATCGATGGGGTGAGTGGACAGAAAAGAAAGAAGCAACAGACGAAACCCAGGTTGGTAGAAGCAGTAAGTTCACAGTGAAAACACACAGCTCCAAAGCTGGAGACACCTGCACAAATGTACAGAGACAGAGAGAGAGATGTGGACAGAGAGGGGGACAGAGAGGGAGACGGAGAGGGAGACAAGAGACAGAGAGGGAGACAGAGAGAGAGGCAGAGAGACAGAGACAGCGAGGGAGACAGAGAGGGAGACAGAGAAACAGAGACAGAGAGGGAGGCAGAGAGACAGAGACAGAGAGGGACACAAGGAGGGAGACAAAGAGGGAGGCAGAGAGGGAGGCAGAGAGACAGAGACAGAGACAAGGAGGGAGACAGAGAGGGAGGAAGAGAGACAGAGACAGAGAGACAGAGAGGGAGCCAGAGAGGCAGAGACAGAGACAGAGAGGGAGACAGAGAGGGAGAGAGAGAGTCAGAGAGGGAGACAGAGAGACAGAGAGACAGAAGGAGATACAGTCAGAGAGGGAGACAGAGAGACAGAGACAGAGACAGGGAGAGAGACAGAGAGGGAGACTGAGAGGGAGACAGAGAGACAGAGACAAAGAGGGAGAGTGAGAGACAGACAAAGACAGAGAGGGAGACAAAGAGGGAGGCAGAGAGACAGAGGCAGAGAGGGAGACAGAGAGGGAGAGAGAGAGGGAGACAGAGAGACAGAGACAGAGAAGGAGACACAGAGGAAGAGAGAGAGACAGACAGAGAGGGAGACAAAGAGGGAGGCAGAGAGACAGAGGCAGAGAGGGAGACAGAGAGGGAGGCAGAGAGGGAGAGAGAGATGTGGACAGAGAGGGGGACAGAGAGGGAGAGAGAGAGACAGAGACAGAGAAGGAGACAGAGAGGGAGACAGAGAGGGAGACAGAGAGAGAGGCAGAGAGACAGAGACAGCGAGGGAGACAGAGAGGGAGACAGAGAAACAGAGACAGAGAGGGAGGCAGATAGACAGAGACAGAGAGGGAGACAAGGAGGGAGACAAAGAGGGAGGCAGAGAGGGAGGCAGAGAGACAGAGACAGAGACAAGGAGGGAGACAGAGAGGGAGGAAGAGAGACAGAGACAGAGAGGGAGGCAGAGAAACAGAGACAGAGAGGGAGACAGAGAGGGAGACAGGGAGGGAGACAGAGAGACGGAGAGGGAGACAGAGAGACAGAGAGGGAGGCAGAGAGACAGAAACAGAGAGACAGAGACAGAGAGGGAGACAAGGAGGGAGACAAAGAGGGAGGCAGAGAGGGAGGCAGAGAGACAGAGACAGAGACAAGGAGGGAGACAGAGAGGGAGGAAGAGAGACAGAGACAGAGAGGGAGGCAGAGAAACAGAGACAGAGAGGGAGACAGAGAGGGAGACAGGGAGGGAGACAGAGAGACGGAGAGGGAGACAGAGAGACAGAGAGGGAGGCAGAGAGACAGAAACAGAGAGACAGAGACAGAGAGGGATACAGAGAGGGAGACAAAGAGGGAGTCAGAGAGACAGAGAGAGAGGAAAACAGAGAGACAGACAGAGACAGAGAGGGAGACAGAGAGGGAGGCAGAGAGACAGAGACAGAGAGGGAGACAAAGAGGGAGGCAGAGAGACAGAGGCAGAGAGGGAGAAAGAGAGGGGGGACAGAGAGGGATGCAGAGAGACAGACAGACAGACAGAAAGAGAGACAGACAGAGAGACAGAAAGAGACAGACAGAGACAGAGAGACAGAAAGAGACAGACAGAGAGACAGAGACAGAGAAGGAGACAGAGAGGGAGAGAGAGAGACAGACAGAGAGGGAGGCAGAGAGGGAGACAGAGAAGGAGAGAGAGAGACAGAGACAGAGACAGAGAGACAGACAGAAAGACAGACAAAGAGACAGAGACAGGGAGAGAGACAGAGTGGGAGACAGAGAGGGAGACAGAGAGGGAGGCAGAGAGACAGAGGCAGAGAGGGAGACAGAGGGGGAGGACAGAGAGGGAGAGAGAGGTGGACAGAGAGGTGGACAGAGAGGGGGACAGAGAGGGAGACAGAGAGAGAGAGAAGGAGACAGAGAGGGAGAGAGAAAGACAGAGAGGGAGACAGAGTATGAGACAGAGGGAGACAGAAAGACAGACAGACAGAGAGGCAGAGAGAGACAGAGACAGAGAGACAGACAGAGAGACAGACAGAGAGACAGACAGAGAGACAGACAGACAGGGAAACAGAGAGTGAGACAGAGAGACAGAAAGAGAGAGACAGAGAGACAGACAGAGAGACAGACAAAGAGACAGACAGAAAGACAGACAGAGAGACAGACAGAGAGACAGAAAGAGAGAGACAGAGAGACAGACAAAGAGACAGACAGAAAGACAGACAGACAGCTACAGCAGAAAGAAGAGACAAACCTGATGTCATGTAACTGTGACATATCAGTTAGAGAACAGAGGAAGTGATGTTTCCTTCTCTGATCTATAGTCTAGAAGTATTTTCATTAGTTCCACTAAATATTAATGGACATTATTAGTTCAGATCAGATGTTATTGTGGATTTAAGTATTTTAACTTCATGGCTGATACTGTTTGAATGTATGATTTCATGTGACTTTAAATTATCATTTTATTTTCATAACATTGTAAATTAGTGTGATTTCTGTGGCGACACTGAACTACAATAATTGTTATGAATATTTGTATGATTTGTTTTTTGCATTGTCGTCTATGATAATAATCTTCACACAGCTATATCTCCATAACTACAACCTCTGTGTACAGCTGCCCCATGATGAAATGCTGATGTGAGATTCTGACTGATGGACGACACAGACTGTGGGAGGATGTGGAGGTAAAATAACTTAAAACAATGTGAACCAAACCACAGATATGTCTCCACCTGCTCCACTAACATGAAGTTATGGTGGTATATGTGATAGATTAGCATCAGTGGGGAAGATTTCTGAGTATGAGTATCAGTAAACAAGGCTCGTACTGCAAACAGTATTTGGTTTTTACACAGACTTTTCTGATTGTTGCATCTTTCTCTTTCTTTTCAGCTAAAGTAATAATGAAAGAGAAACTAATGAATTCTGCTGGATTCTGACCATCAATTGTCTCCATGAGTCTCAGATTAAAGATCACAGAGCTTAATGCAGCAGACTTTGACCTGCTGATCTGTGATGTTCAACAAAAATAGACTGAACACAGCAGTAACACAGTGAGGAAACAACCACAATGATCTGCAGCACAAGTTTTCAAACCACCAGAAATAAGAAGTTTCACCTATGTCAACATTTCTCTGGTCACTTTTTAGAAAACCTGTGCTACATTTCACCAACACAGTTTTTCCCTCAGTGAAGCTGCTGAAGTCTCTGAACAAAAAGCTTCAACTTCTCAGTTTAATTTTGACTCTAAAGTTATTTAATATGAGTGAATCTGAATCAGGATAAAGCTCAGTGGGTAAGAAAGTCCACAGACCACAGGGTCAGTAGTTTGACTCTACTACATATCAAAGTTGCTGTGTGTGTGTGTGTGTGTGTGTGTGTGTGTGTGTGTGTGTGTGTGTGTGTGTGTGTGTGTGTGTGTGTGTGTGTGTGTTAATGGGTAAATAAGAAGAAACACTGTAAAGTGATTTGGACAGAAACACTACATAAGCAGAACATGATATGAAAAAGCTTTACTAAACAGAAATGGAGAGAAGGAGCAACAAAGGACTTAAAACATGAAGACGAGCAACAACAAGCAGTTTTACCAACAAATGTGTGACTGTCAGAGACGTCCTCCAAGTCCTTTTATAGAGCAGGGACATGTTTGGTTGGTTTTTGTGGGCTGAAAAGACCATCTCACTAAAAATTTGTTGTTATTCAAAAACAAGTAGAACATCTTGAAAGAAAAAGAAATCATGCATTTTAAATGTTCACTAAACATTTGGGTCAGTGGACGATGAGATCAAGAACAAACTTGGCCTCTTTGGTTAAAATAGAAACAAGAAGTAAAGTAAATAAGTTGATATTAATACTGTATGTCACACAGCTCAGCACTGCTTAAAAGTGACTTAATGCACATCACTGTATATTTGGCTCCAGCTTTGGTTATTAGTGGGGACATGGGACAGGATCCTCAAATATCAGACAGATGTGAGATGATTTGTGAATATTCCTCAAAAATATTCTGGGATCTTTTATATCTGAGCCTCCATGGACTCATGAGATGAAATCTTTGTTCTTTATAACATGTAACATTTGTGATGCTCAAATCAAACTGTCCAGAGTTCAGGAGCAGGACCAAACCTCAAACCTCCGTGGGTGACTGCCTTACCAACTGAGCTACAGCCGCCCCAAACACTAACCTGATCTATTTTTTTTCACACCTTCGTCTGCTTAACTTTCTCTCCATTCTCTTGTTTCCGTGGGGGCTGGGAGGGTCTGCTGCACATGGAACAATAGCAGAGCCTGTCCAAGTCCCCCTGGCCCAGTAGATCACATCTTCAGCAGATGCTGCTCCCACATTTGATTTCTCTACAACATCAGGAAGATCAGACCCTACATCACGGAATATACAACCCAACGCATTGTACAGGCGCTGGTCACATCTCGTCTTGATTACTGCAACGCTTTGTTACTGGTGTTACCAGTATCCACAATCAAACCCTTGCAGATGATCCAAAATGCAGCAGCTCGCCTCATTTTTAATCAGCCAAAAAAGACCCATGTCACACCACTTTTTAGATCTCTACACTGGCTTCCTGTAGCTGCTCGCATCAGATTCAAAGCTCTGTCTCTTGCTCACAGGGTGGTTAACTCAACAGCACCTGTTACCTCAACTCACTCATTCAAGTCTACAATCCTTCCTGTCTGCTGCTGTCCGCCAACGAACGACGTCTGGTGGTCCCAGCGCCGCACAGAAGACACCAAGCAAAACTTTTCAGCGCAATGATCCCACGATGGTGGAACGAGCTACCAAACTCTGCACACTCAGCAGATTCTCTCCCAATATTCAAAAAACTGCTGAAAACAGAACTCATAGCATCTTCCTATGCACTTAAATCTATATAAAAAACAACCTTCCTTTCTGCTCTTTCTCGAACTTGCATCTCGCGAACTGTGAACACTTTTCTGATTGGACTTTGCTTTGATGTTTTCTCCTTGACTTAGATTTTTGCTGCCTTGTACCTCACTTGTAAGTCCCTTGGGATAAAAGCGTCTGCTAAATGACTAAATGTAAATGTAAATGTCTTAATGCTGCACCTGTGGTCAAATTATTTGTATTTGCATGCGGTTTTTCAAATTGCAGCTGTGAGCTCTCAGTTTCACTGTAGAGAAAATACCAATGTGATGTTCATGTTTAAGTTTGTAGTTATGACACATGTGTAACTATATTTATGATTTCTTCTAAGCTCATGTGGGCTAAAAACTGAACTATTAAAAACGACTCGTTTCTCCATCTCTGCCTAATCTGCACCTACTGATAACAGCTTTTCCAGTGTCTTTTAATGCTGCACCTGTTTTGTCAAATTGGTAACGTTTTTGTATTTGCATGAGTTTTGTCAAATTGCAGCTGTGAGCTCTCAGGTTCACTGTAGAGAAAATAATAATGTTATGTTCGTGTTTAGGTTTGTGATTATTCTCCATTTCTGCCTCCATCCTCTGTACAATCTGCACCGACTGATAACAGCTTTTTGCAGCGGTGCAGTAACGACGGACGCGATCTGACGATGCTGCTAAAACATTGAAGCTTTAACATTAGAAACCAACGATGTGGCGACGTTTGTTCAAATAAAGACTGAGTCTCTGGACTAGATGGAGTTTTTCTTTTCAAACTAAGATACTTAATACTGCATTCGGGTCTTTCTCGCTGTCCTGTTGGTCTCTGTTTTATTCATTTATAGAAGAGAAACTAAGACGTTTATTTCGCTGCAAAGTCTCCGGAAACAGTTTTTTTCTGTACTACAATAATACACGTATACTTAGTAGTACACGAGTATCCACCAGTATCATACTGATGTACTGATGTACTGGTTTTGGTCTTTGACGGACTAATAATAAAAATCCATCCACTCACCGTCAACAGGTAGAAACAGAATCCGCTGAGCAGGTTCCCGTCACTGGGCGCTGAGACGTTCATGTGGCCTTGGAAACAGGAACAACATCTTTCAAGAAGCTGAGAAATAAACGCGCCGTCTTCATCTACAGTTAGATAGAAGTTTGTGTGTGTTATATGTGAAGCCACAAAGTTGACAAATAAAATGACTCAATCAAGTCACAAGTTAACAAGTTAAAATTTTTGAAAAATTTTCATGCTAAAATAGTCAATAGCTGTTATCGACATGAGGTCTCAGTCACATGAAAACATATTTAAAAAGGGGAGATAATGAACAACCTATGAAATGTGGAGTAGGAGGTACTTTCCAGATGTCAGTTCAAGATGTAGTTCACTGGTTTTCAATGATTAAAGTCTCTCAGTAACTAATGTTTTAAATGGTTTAAAAACTGGAAGGACGGTTTTTACAGCTTAAATTCTCTGATATTTCAGATACAATTATTGCGTAAAAACACTGTGATAAAGTTTGATTATTCTTTATTTTATTTACATTTAATTTGAAGAATGTAAATTTTTGACCGGTTTACAAGAATTAGTTTTTTGGATCAAGGCAAGAAAAACAAACCAGGAAAGTAACAACAAATAATTTACTTCGGTTTAAACCAAATTGTGATATAAGTGCAGTGAAGCTTTAGTGCAAATCCTGCACAAGCTTCACTTTTAGTTTGATGTGAGGGACACTCTGGTCCAGGTAGGTGAAGTACAGAAAGGACCTTCTGGACACTGGTTGGTCAGGAGGGTTTGACTGGTTTGAGCTTTATGAATTAATTACAAAACAGATCCACAGAAACAGGATGTAACACAATAGTTACAACTGTTTGTTCATCTGTGATTATGATCCAGGTTCTTAGTTTGTCTCAACACTGTGGACTGAAGCAGGGACAGTGTCCCAGCAGCAGCAGCAGCAGCACTGATGGTGCAGGTTTCATCCCCAGCAGGATTCAGCCAGAACAGGCCAAGAGGTCTCTGAGTATTAAACTGTAGAAACATCCAGAGATGTGGACGAGAACATGTGAGTCACACAGAACATAAGAAGGATTTAGTGGGAATATGCACGTGAACGTCTGGACTGTGTCTCATGATTCTGGGTGTTTTAATATCTGATGAAAAGCAGCTACTGGTCAGCAGGTCCCCACATGCTGAAGGAGAACTTAGTGAAATCACATGCTGAAGTAAAATCACGAGTAGACTCGGTGGGTTTTCCCTGCTCAAACCTGAAGTAGAGTTTCACTCAGTTGAAACATTTACTGCAAAAAACGGTTTCATCTTGCTGCTGTACGGTCATAAACTGAGTTGAACTGTTCCCCAACTGTTTCGCGTTCACTCATCACTACTACCATAAAAAAATGCATAGTGCATAATGCAAAGAGCATAAGTTATAGATGCTGATGCAGCTACTACAATCAGTTAAAATGAAGTTTCATCAGTTTTCTCAGTCAGGTTATCGCATCTTTTATTTCATCTTTATACAGTTAATCTTGATTATCTATGATTGTATGAGCAAAACTGTGAACATGTAAATTTACTTTTTAACATGTTTTTTTTTCTTATTTGCTTGTGGCATTAATAGATATTATTTGCGGATATAATTAGCTGTGGAAACTGGAATTTAATAAAACTGAGTATTTTAACTTTACAACATATTCTGGAGTTTATTCTTTTTCAGACTCCTGCCTCTATAATTATTTGTCCATTAAACTCTGAACCTTCACTGACTCCTTTCATACCATCAAGAACACACAGTCCACAGTTATGGTACATAATAAAATCACATTAAAATTCATCCCCCTTCATCAACACACTGACCCCCATCTGAAGAAAATGTTACAATTATAAAATTCAATTCAAGAATCAAACAACAAAGTGTTTATCTGTTTTTCAAATCAGAAAAAAATAAACACCTGTTTATTTTATTACTCTAGTAAAGCCTTCACATATTAACATTAAAATCTTGATCTACAGTTTATTAGATCAGAAGAATAGAAAAAATTTAAATATGTTGGTTTATTTATATCTTGATACTAATAAATAATGCACAATTTCAAAAATCTATCGCTGACATTATTATTGTGCGACTCTTTAACAGTCATTTTGAAGATACGTTTAAAGTCATCACTTATTCAACTCACAGGTTTTTTCCCCTTTTTTCATGTGATTCTGAATGTAAAATTGTATAAATGATTAAACATATTTAAAGTTAAACATTTAGTTTTTGGGGCAGATCCATCACGTGCTGTGAGTTTGTGGGAATAATAACAGGTTTTATTTTAGCATCTTTAATTTACAAGAATCTCAGTACAAGCAAACAAGCCCCATCAACAATAAAAGTTATAATAAAGAAAGTCAAATTTAAAACAATAGATAAAAAATTAAAAGCATAAAATAAACATTTACATAATAATAAAAGCAAACATTTTAGAAACAATAAATCACACAGTAGAGATGACAACATGTTCCTACCTGTAAGTGGTAGAATATTAATATTGTTTTAGTTCAGTTTTAAAAAGCAGTTTGGAAAGATTAGATGGTAACGGATCAAACATATTAGAGGTTTTGAAGATATAACTAGCTGAGACAAACTTAGTTATTCTAGTAAAACAGATTGAAAGTTCATCATAGTGTAAAATGAACTGAATGAGATGAGGAGGAATTTATCTGAAATCTAATAACGTACATTTTATATTTGACATTTAAGAAAATCTTAGGCACCAAATGATGAGGAGTATGAATGAGTTTGGTTGCTGTCTCAAAAAGAAATGTACGATTGTGTTTATTACGGTTACTCAGATGAGAGTAACAGCAGACAGTGACTGTATGAGCTCTGGTCATTGATGTTCACGGAATCCAAAGAGATTTACAGACGACTGACAAACATGTAGAAATACATGCAGAAGAAAAAGGTGAAAAGAAGGAACATTTACAGACAGATGCTTCTTTTTAATGAATCATTTCTGAGTTTGCAGTGGTCACAGATGACTCATCTTTGTGTGAATGATGTCTCTATGTGGAGGTCGTAATATTAGACAGACCGAGTACTGACACACATCTATGTGACACATTTCCATGCAAACAGTACACTAACATACTGTCTCTGATATTTAGAAAGACAGAAAAAGACAAAATGCCATCAACTGTGCCAAATCACCGACCGACCGAGGCAGGTAACAACAGGCAGGAATGAAGAGGAGCAGAAGCCAGTCACAAAGCAGTGGCAAGAGGCAACAGGAGCAAGGACGGAGCGGGACGTGCAAAATGGGATGGAAATTCGGTTTATATTCATATGTGAATGTAAAGCAGAAAGTCTGCAGGCGTGTTTACTTTTATCTCCCACAGTTACAGGAAGCTACTTGCTACAAACCATAAACCTCGTTTCAAAAACAAATTCATTCAAATAAAACTTGAGTAAATATTTTAACTGCAACAAGTAATTTTGGGTGAATTCTCTAATATTGATTCGACTATAATTAGACAAAACTTAGATAAAACTTAAAAGAAATAATAATAATAATAATAATAATAATAATACTTAAACAACTTTTTAGAATTGGTTGAACTTCTTGGTCTGTGGAGTTGGAAAACAGCTTTGCTGATTGACTTGCTAAGGATAAGCTTTGCAATGTCATGTCAGACGCTACGGATCTAATGGGTCTCAGTCATGTCTATGACCAGCTCTGGTCTCTGATTGGTTTAAAATCTTAGACGTTTATTCTGAGCTTTTGAGATAGAGAGCACATTAGTTTTTGACCATGTTTATGTACCACGGCTTTTTGATGGGTTTCATTTTTACTTTGTACTTCAAGAAGAAAGTTTCAGTAAATGTAAGAAACAAAGAAAATGGAGTAATGGAGTTTTTACTGAAGCACATGTCAGCTACATGCTCAGACTCTGTTTAACGTGGGCACTGAAAAAAACGTTGATGGAACCACAGTAACATTAATCAAAACCTAAGCTCATTAAGGATATGAAGAATACGGATGTATTTTACTTTAAAAACGAAGGGGATTATGGAAAGAAATTTTTTTCTTACTGAGGATCAAAATAAACGTGGGCTTTCATCTCCGTCTACAGGAATAAGTGTAAGAGAGTGTGAGTAAGCTTCCTGTCCTGTTGGGCTTGAGACGTCAAATGAGTAAGTTATAAAGTTTGTGTTTGTCAACTGCGGTTACGTATAACACCACTGTGTAAATGGAAGCTGCAGCCACAAGAGGCCAAAGCCCACAGCAAAGGTAATGGAAGGAAAAGTGAGCTCAGCTCACTCGTAAAAGGAAGGAAATAAAATCTCTTAAGGATGAAGTAAAGGGAAAACTAACTAAAGAAGACGTCTTATCGTCTGTGGGAAATCCTTTGGAGAACATAAAGTGCTTAATGCAGAAATGTTGCCTCTTCTTGGAGATGAAGACAAAGATGATCAGAGTAACTGGTGATGATGATGTGCAGCCAACATCTCAGAGGACATCGGTCGCACATACGGACAAAGAAGAACCGTTCAGTGAACAGAGATTTGTCACAAACATCTGGTGCAAGTTCTGCTCGTTTGTGGCTCTGATGTGCTCACCTCTCCTGCATCCTCCGCTCCAACACCCGACAACATCCACAGGTATAAACAGTCCGAGATATTTATAGAATCTGACGTTACCAACAGACAAAATGCAGCTCTTATGGACTCTAATTTTTCACACAGGGAATATTATTATTTTGCTGAATGTTATGATCTTAACCACACTGCTATTTGCCCCATAGAGACTATGTCTGCTCCACGACCAATTAAACTTTTTAAACCAACAATGAACACAAGGGGAGTTAATCATAAAAATCTAATACAAGTTAAGACTAATGCTCATACTGAACCAACACCCAAAACTATTAAATGTGGATTATTAAATATTAGATCTCTCTCTTCTAAATCTCTGTTAGTAAATGACTTAATAAATGATCATCAAATTGATTTACTTTGTCTCACTGAAACCTGGTTGCAGCAGGAAGAATATGTCAGTTTAAATGAGTCAACCCCCCCAAGTCATATTAATTATCATGTTCCTAGATGCACAGGCCGAGGTGGAGGAGTAGCAGCAATATTTCACTCTAGCTTATCAATAATTCCTAGACCTAAACATAGTTATAACTCATTTGAGAGTCTTACTCTTAGCCTTTCACACGCAAACTGGAAAACTCAAAAACCACTATTATTTGTTATCGTGTACCGTCCTCCAGTCCCTTATTCAGAGTTTTTGATAGAATTTTCTGATTTTCTATCTGATTTAGTGCTTAGTACAGATAAAGTCATTATAGTGGGTGACTTTAACATTCATGTAGATGCTGACAGTAACTGCCTGAGCACTGCGTTTAATTCATTACTAGATTCAATTGGTTTTTCCCAAAATGTAAATAAACCCACTCACTGTTTTAGTCACACATTGGACCTTGTACTTACATATGGCATTGAAACTGATAATTTAATAGTATTTCCTCATAATTCTCTTCTGTCTGACCATTTTCTAATAACATTTGAATTTACAATAACGGACTATACAGCAGTTAGGAAAAAATTCCACTACAGCAGATGTTTATCTGAAAATGCTGTGAATATTTTTAAAGAAATTATCTCGTCATCTTTTTCACCACCATGTGTCAATACTATGGTGAGTAGCCATCTTACTCCTGTACAAATTGATTACTTAGTTGACGATTCTGCAGCCTCATTGCGTATGATACTAGATACAGTTGCCCCTCTGAAAAAAAAGGCAGTGAATCAGAGGAGCCGACCTCCATGGTACAATTCACAAATGCACAGCTTAAAGCAGGCGTCACGAAAATTAGAGAGGAAGTGGCGTTCCACTAATTTAGAAGAATCCCGGTTAGCCTGGAAAAACAGTTTAAAAATGTACAAAAAAGCTCTCCGTGATGCCAGAACAGCATATTATTCATCATTAATAGAAGAAAACAAGAACAACCCCCGGTTTCTGTTCAGCACTGTAGCCAGGCTGACTAAGAGCCATAGTTCTGTTGAGCCTACTATTCCCTTAACTTTGAGCAGCAATGACTTCATGAGCTTCTTTACTGATAAAATTGCAGCCATTAGGGAAAAGATTCACCAGATCCTCCCTACAAATATTACAGATAGATCTTCATGTACAACAGCTCTAGAATCCTCAATAAGGCCCCAATCCATCTTAGACTGTTTTTCACCCATAGATCTCACTGAGCTAAGTTCAACTATCGCCTCCTCAAAACTAACAACATGTCTTTTAGACCCTGTTCCAACCAAATTGCTTAAAGATGTTCTACCTTTAATAGACACTTTCATATTAGATTTGATTAACCTATCTTTAGAAACTGGCTATGTACCAAAGGCTTATAAAGTTGCTGTAATCAAACCATTACTTAAAAAACCCTGTCTTGATCCAGGTGATTTAGCCAACTATAGACCAATATCAAATCTCCCGTTTATCTCTAAAATCCTGGAAAAAGTAGTTGCAAAACAATTATGTGATCACCTTTACAGGAATAATTTGTATGAAGACTTTCAGTCAGGATTCAGAGCTCATCACAGTACAAAAACAGCACTGGTAAAAGTCTCCACAGGGCTCTGTGTTAGGACCAATACTTTTTAATCTGTACATGTCACCTTTAGGCAAAATTATTAGGAAACATTCCATAAACTTCCACTGTTATGCAGATGATACCCAGCTCTATTTATCTGTGAAACCAGAAGATACTAACCAATTAGTCAAACTTGAAGCATGTCTAAAAGACATAAAGACCTGGATGTCCTACAATTTCCTACTTCTAAATTCAGACAAAACTGAAATCATCCTCTTTGGGCCTAAAAACATGAGAAATATGCTGTCTAACAATATAGTTACTTTAGATGACATAACTTTGGCCTCCAGTACTGCGGTGAGGAACCTTGGAGTTATTTTTGACCAGGATTTGGCATTTACGTCACATATAAGACAAATCTCTAGAACAGCCTTCTTCCACCTACGGAACATTGCTAAAATTAGAAGCATCCTGTCTCAAAGTGATGCCGAAAAACTGGTCCATGCATTTGTTACTTCTAGGTTGGACTACTGTAATTCCCTACTTCTGGGGTGTCCTAATAACTGCCTAAAAAGCCTTCAATTAATCCAAAATGCTGCAGCTTCGATCCCAAAATACAGGCCTACTTGTGGTTCCCAGAGTTTGCAAAAGTAGAATGGGAGGCAGAGCCTTTAGCTATCAAGCTCCTCTCCTGTGGAACCAGCTTCCAATCCAAATTCGGGGAGCAGACACCCTCTCTACTTTTAAGATTAGGCTTAAAACCTTCCTTTTTGATAAAGCTTATAGTTAAACTGCTCACTCAACCTGAACTAGCTTTTCTCTATACATTTACTTGTCACCACTGTATACCATTAATTCTATATCCTACAACCTGTACGATGCTTTGTTGTTGCTTTTTTGTTGTTTTGTTGTTGCTTTTTTGTTGTTTTGTTGTTGCTTTTCTTGTTGTTTTGTTGTTGCTTTTCGTTGCTCTTTTCTTTTCTTTCTCCACTTTCCACTCACCCCAACCGGTCAAGGCAGATGGCCGCCCACCCTGAGCCTGGTTCTGCTGGAGGTTTCTCCCATTAAAGGGAGTTTTTCCTCTCCACTGTTGCCTAGGGCTTGCTCAAGGGGGATTTGTTGGGTTGCTTCTACATACTTGTGTAGTCTGGACTTTATTCTGTAAAGTGCCTTGAGATGACTTTGTTGTAAATTGGCGCTATATAAATAAAGTTGAATTGAATTGAATTGAATTGAAGCTGGGAGGAAAAAAAAGCATGAAGAAAAAGAAACAAGAAGTAGAAATAGAGGAGACCTGCTTAAAGGCACGTAAAGAAGTCCAGCTTGCTGCATCAGAAGCCCAGATAAAGGTTTGTGCAGACGCTGAAGATGGCATAAATAATTATTAAGAGACAAAGCGACGGCCTGAAGCAGGTGTAATGAGACACAGCAAGTGATGCCTTGTGCCAGTTCAGCAGCATCTAGAAACCAGTCACAGCCTGAAGTCATGTCTGACTGACTGACTGTAAATGAATGCGCCAAAATGGTTCGATCCCAGGTCCTGGCTATATGTCGAAGTGTCCCTGGGCAACACACTGAACCCCCAACAGCCCATATCAATCCCCAGCTGTGCAGTGCCGGTCAAAGCCCGGTAGAAATTGGGGAGGGTTGCGCTGAACTCATGGGATAAGATGAAAGGACAAAAAAAACAAAAAAAACCCACCACCACCACCACCACCAACTAGTAAATCAGCAAAATGTGTCGCAACTCCCACAGAGAGAAGTTACCGCTCATTTATACGAGCATTTGAACAGGCTGTTGAACACTAGAGCACCGGTCAACAAGATGGGTTGTTCTACCTGCAGCAGTTTATAGGTGGAGAACCTCATAACCGTGTTCCTGGTTGTGAACACATGAGATCACATGAGGGTTACAGAAAAAGCAAGGAGGCAGCTTTAGCAACACTATGGGGACGAGCTGCCGATCAACACATCCAACATAAAAAAGCTCGAGTGGCCACAGATAAAAGCAGAGGAGAGAAAAGCACTAAACAAATATGCTGTTTTTGGAAAAGATGTCGAAACACTATGAATGATGTGGACTTCATAGATTTTATCAACTAGTAAAAGTCAGTAATAACTCACAATTTGGCGATATTTTGGATGCCAGCTTAGAAGGAAAGAGGAAGCCAAAGACAAATGTCAAAAGTAAAAGCAAAGTTGGAGGACACGGAGATGCTGAACAAACAAGACAGAAGAAGCATGACGCAGTCAAACCTGATGGGTTTAAAGCTCAAGGAGCCATGTTTTAGAATGTTGTGAGAAGAGAAAAGAGCCGGATCCCAAAGACACAATCAGATTTGTAACATCCAAAGGTCTCTGCTTTAGTAAAGACTGGATTAAGAAAAGCTCAGCAAAACATCAGAGCATCTTGCATGTGAAGAAAGAAGTGTCAGCTCTGACTGAATGAAAAAAGGAACACAGAAGTTACCAGAACATAAAAGCTGTAGAGATACTGAGGCAGGTAATAGAGAAGCTCTAGAAGGTCCAGAAGAAGGGACAAGCTCATCCAGGTCTCTGCATCCTTAGATCAGGAAAACACAGCAACGTTGTGCACAGAGGAGGTTAAGCAGCAGCTTAGTATAAGAGGAACCACAATGGGAACAGAGAACAGGAGAGAACTACTCCTCTTTCAGATACAGAAGTATGTTTTAAGTGGACAGACCCCACATTAACACTCTTCTGAGTTAATCGTGCTCTCACTTTACTCCATCTGTCT
This sequence comes from Channa argus, assembly GCF_033026475.1. Taxonomy (NCBI): domain Eukaryota; kingdom Metazoa; phylum Chordata; class Actinopteri; order Anabantiformes; family Channidae; genus Channa; species Channa argus. Next base: position 25,505,047 of record NC_090209.1, read on the forward strand.
CTGTCTCAGCACCATAAACTCAATCGGTTAAAAAGTCTGCACATATTTTGGAGACAGTTGGTCTTTTCGATCAAAGATAAGCTGTAAACAGGAAATGTGGGCAGGATGTCAACGTGCAACAGAGGCCACCAGGTGTTTTCAGAGCTCGTATGTTGTGATGACAGGATCTAGTCTGTTTGTCTCTAAAGCATCAATTATTATTTCCAAATAACCTTTTTCTAAGGTTTGATCTGATTCACCTTTTCTTACAACCATAAAATACCTCTAAACTCAACTTACTATTAAAATATATTTCAGTTTCCATGTGTCCATGTTTATACAGTAACAATAAAATGGTGCCAGCTAGTGGACAACGTGTGAATATGTCATTTATTTTTTAATTTGGGAGATTGACCCAGTCCTGTGAGTGTAAGTTTGGACATATGAATATTATTAGTTTTAACATTTAATGTAAATCTCATTCACACTGTAAAATAAAATAACAGCATCTGGTTATGTATTGTGTAATTTAATATAAATTTTGTTTTAATTATGTTCATCACGTCAAATGTTTAGTAGATTACATGTTAGACCTGATAATTGAGTGTTTAACATGTAGATTTGCTAACGGCACCATCCATTTTGAAATCTTCATACCGTTTCTTCTTGGGCATATTATTTGTGGATAAGTTGTGTCTTTTACCTCCAGGCTGAACAGAATTCAGCTGTGAGACTTTAACAAAGAGAAGCGAACACATCACACCTGTTTTAGCTTCTTTACACTGGCTCCCAGTAAGTTTTTAGAATTGATTTTAAGGTCTTTAATATCAAACTTTTTATTTTTACAAGTGCTTTAAAAATAAAGATTATTTTATTTATTTAAAAGAAATCACCAAAAGAAATGTTTCCTTTCATTGTGTTGCTTATGAAAGAAATACATCATTGTATGTTCAAACACCGTAAAGTCACTGACTGCTACAGTTGCAATGCAGTTCAACGGCTGCAATGTGGCAGCAGATGGCACAAACCTGAGACACAGACACAGAAAACTGAGTAAACCCAATGTAGGAGAACATCAATTTGAACTAACTCTAAGAGTCATTTTGGTGAAATAATGCAGAGGGCAACAGACTGATCAACAGCAAAACATATTTGAGAAGCTATAAACAGCAAAGGTGACATTTAAGTTTTACACAATTTATATTTATGTGAATGATTTCAACCAATCAGCTAATTGGTAAAACAATCCTTAGAGCCCTAAACTAAACTTTCTGTTGTCTTCAATGGGAAAAAGGATCCACTGTCAGAAATCTCTTCTTCTCTTTCAACATTTGACACAGCCCAAGTTCATTTCGTTTATCCAGATCAATAAAGTTAGACTCGGGGAACTAGATGTGCTTTTGGTGCACAGGAACTTTGTAAACAATTCTTATAACTGCTAGAGGATTTTACAGTTTTTTGTTTGGTCTGAAAGCTCCTCAAGTTGAGTTGAGCACTGCTACAGGCTCCAGATAGATTAATAAGTCCAGTAGCTAAGGTGGGAAGTAATTACAAAATGTGTCAGATGTCTTAATACTGTAAACGCAGGTAAATATCAGTCTATGATGAAAACTGATTTGCTTTTGCTACAGTTTGGACTAAGTATTTTTAAGACCTAGAAAAATTTGTTTTTGAGCAATTTACATTGTAGTTTCAAAAGGCATTTCCCATCTACCACTACCTACAAAGATAAAGAAATATAAACGCATCGTATAAGATGCATTATCAGGCTTATACTCTACATTTATGAGCGTTTAAGGAGCGAATCTTTAAACCATTCAATCTTTTTTGGTTCATCTCTTTACCATCACATAGTTCTATTGGCTTTTATAAACAGAACCATAACGAGCATCAAGGAGTTTGATTTTAAGAGACTGATCAATGAAAGCTGCACATTTTAGACAAATCCCATCAGGGAATTCTGCTTCTTTAGCCTAATAAAACACTAACGACTTTAAAAGCTCGCAATATAAAACCTACTAAGTTACTGCGTCATCACAGCTGAACCCAGCAGCAAATATCATGTGGGCTTTAAACAGTCCTTTTCTTAAGTTTGGTGGTGTTTGCACGTCTCTGCAGGCAGGTAAACGTAAAAACACACAGCTACTACGTACAGGTGTAACACCGGTACCGGAAACACCGTGTGCGTAGGAATCACGGTGCTTAATGTAGTTCAGAAAGAAGCCGCAGGTACGAAGCACGATCCTGGAAAATCTTGGTTTTAAAAAGCCTTAGAACGGAAATTTAACGGTCACCGATCATTCGGCCAAAGATAATATAACGGTAACGTTACTGTCAGTAAAAACTGCGCTGTTTGACCTGAATCCAGGTGATGTTCACTCGTCGAATCCATGGCGGCTTATTTAATCCATCACACAGACCTGGACCATGTCCTGGCTCTCAAACATAGATTCTTCTCCACGCGTACAAGTCTCTGGGTCAGAAAAACAACTGCGTGTGTGGGGAGAGACTTAGCTTGAAGCTAACGGCGTTAGCTCGGGTCCTGAGCAGAGAAACATCCCGCGGGTCTCAGAAAAGTTGACACAAGGCTCCAACTGTCCACATCAGACTGTGGACAGACTGGCAGAGGACACAGTCTCTGGTCCCGTTGTTGACTCCGAGGGTGTGCTGTAAGAAAGGAAGACCACCTGTCGGGTGCGCAGTTTAAAGCGTCCCCGGTGAAACTGCGGAAAAATCTTTCTGCCCCAGAAAATACCGACCGACCAAAACATTATGCTGCCTGGTTACCGAGTGCAGCGTCCACTGTCCAGCATCACTGCCTTTGACCAACGGGACCGACTGTCCCCATCATGTTACGGTCCACATTGAACAGTCTGTATCTTCTGCCTCAGCTGCTTGGTAATTATTGCAGATAAAATTCGATTTCAGTTTTTATGATCCATCTGCAAACTCTCTCTGAAGCGTTCATGGTCCCCACATCAGAACGTGGACCGATGAGTGAAGAGCCTCGTTGTGTGGTCACCAAAACATCTGGGTGAGATAATGATCCCGCCTTCAATCAGCAACGTGCTTATTTATAGCACAATGCTGGAAATTATTTTTCTATTCACTGCAAAGACAATGTACCAGCATCCAAAACAGCTGGAACCTCTGCGGAGTCTGACCCACTGACTTTTAATGTCCTTTTTACCGTTTCAAATATTTGTTTTCAGCATTTTTTTTCATGCTACTCAGGTATAACTCAGCGTTTCAGCAAATCACGACGCTTTTACCTTTTTGAAAATGTCTTTTAATAAATCTTTTTTTAATAAACAACAGTTTCAGTGTGAGGCAGTTTTTGCTGAGTTTTTTAACTCCTCCATTAGTGTGTGTTGCAGGATGTCGGCGCAGCTAAAGTGAGTGACATCACACGCACTCTGACGTCTCAGCTTCCGCTTTGATCAACTTTTTCCTTCTTTTCTTCGGTCCACTTCCTCCTTTCACCCCAAAAAATTACACATTAAAACGAATTTTCTTTCGGGGAAATGTAGCTCTCATAGTGTCTTCAGCAAATGTGAGCGAGACAACAGGTTCTAAGGTTCCGTTGCCATGGTAGCAAACACAGCTGAATCAGGTCATGTGACCAGCCTCAGAACTCTTTCACACACACACACACGCACGCGCTTTAGAAATGACGCCTTTTGATACTATTAAAAAATGTTTTCAAATGGTAAATTGAATTTGTGAAGTCAAACTACAGTGGACACGGACATACACAGGAAACACTTTCAAAATAAAAGCCTTTTTTTGATAAATTCGGGCTTTTGCAGCTTTGCATGGAAAAATCCTATGTGCGCTGAAGTATCACAGTGCGTTTTCTTTTTGGAAAGGCTTTTCATTTTTCAAAATGCAACTTAATGTTTGAAAGATCATATTTTATTCTTGTTTGGATTCCTTTTCCACTTTTTCGGGCAGAGAATAAACACAACTGCTCAGAGAAGTAAAATCACCACAATGAAAAAAACAACAGTTCCGATCACAGTTCGTGTCTGGTTTGAACTGTTCTCTCTACATTTAGCATCAGCTGAAGCAGTTCCTGCCTTTATCAGCTGAAGATTCTTTAAGTCACATCTGGAATGACAGGACATTTACAGAAATATGTAGGACACCATGAGGTCACTGCAGTAGGAAGAAAATCAGGAGTCAGTGGCTGATGTGAAGCTTCACTCACTGTGTGTGTGGTTGACAAACTGGAAATGTTCCATCTGAAAATGTTCCATTAGTGCAGGCAGAGCACTCAGTGTCTGAGGAGGATGTTCCTGTGCAAAGACAAATCACATACAGACACATGTTCATCACATTGTGAAAGGTTTACTGTTTGTCTGTTAGGACATTTCATTTCAGATTTCTCAGCTTTACGAACAAAAAACGAAATGCACTTTGTTTTACTCTGTCCTTTAACCTGTGACATTGATTGATAAAATGATTACTTTTGCATAGAAGATGTTTAAAGTGTAAACATTCTCCATGAAATGGACACTTTTGTATCAATGATTTGATTTGAAGATTGCTACTTGCTGGTTTTTGTTAATCCACCAGTAGTCATTTATACACTGTGTAACCCCAGGTGGGATTGACCATATTGATGGTATGAGATTCACACGGAGCATTTGGGAATGTGACCAACGGATGGGACACGTTTAAAGGTTACAGTCAATGTCCCTTTATCTGTCACATGAGAAATGTTGATTCTTGAACACACAAACCCATTTTCACAGAGCTCTGTGTGTTCATGAGCATATTAGCATTAGGCATTTACCTGAAACGTGTCCTATAAGGTTGAATTTTTTTTTCTGTCCTTTTTCTTTATGGCTACAGGTTACTTTGAAAGTTCATCTGGTCTGCTCTAAACTGTTTTATACAAATTAATCTCGGTGCATAAACCAACCTTTTCTGCTGATGTACTGTCCTGGTTCACATTTTTTCTGTCTGTGTGCTCTCGCACACGTATCCTCTGTGGAGTCCACACAGTAAAATCCCTCCAGTGGTTCACAAACTGCATCTGATCTTGTTGTACATGATGTTTTTGTCTTCAAGCCAGAATCTGTGAACAAATAGATGTTACAGTACATGTGGAAATGCAGGATCTCTGAGATGATCTTTCTGACGTCTTTGGGAAACGAGACATAAAATCCTGGAGAATAAAAGTGCCTGTACATAAAACACACTGTTGAAGTGATGTCATCATAGCAGGATAAAAGACAGATGGACATGGGGGACACCACTGAACTGTGTTTGTGGCAATGAGCAATTTTCTCATACTTTCACATACAGATTACCTTTGTCCAGCAGCCTGGCAACACACAACTAAATACATGAATATTCTGTTCAGTACTGTCTTTGAATCTATGCTCAGACTTAGTAACTACTAATAATTACAAAACATTTACATAAATTTACCTGAATCACAGTTTGTGCAGATTAAACAATCTTTAAGTCCAGTGGGCTGATTCATAAATGTTCCCTTCAAGCAGGTCAGACAGGAAGTACTTCTGAACTCTGTGCAATCAATTTTAACTCGACTTCCTGTTTGTAAAGAATACCAACAATTCATAAAATATCACTGACATTTTATTATTGAAATGTCCCTTTGACATTCAGTTGGATCTTACCAGCAGGACACATGGGACAACACTGGTTTCCTATCTGATACTCTGCTGGATGACATGTGAGACAATGTCCACTGAAGATGTTCATCACCAGTATCTGTGGAAAAAGAGAAGAAGGTTTTTATCTCTGACCTTTGAATTAGACACTGTCACAAAGTGAAGGAGTCAAACAGAGAGAGAACAATGAGGTGGAGAGAAAGAGCAGAGAAATAAAGAGCAACAAGTGGAAGAGGAGGTGAGTGGAGGAAGATGCTGATTAAAGCACATAAGAAGAGAGGAAACCTGAGGGAATGAACCCAACATACTGTAGAACTGAAGAGGGAAAACAAACTGTAAGTTACGAGTTTTTTCTTCTTTTTCCTTCAACTAAAACTATTAGACTTTTTACGTAATAAAGAAATATTTACATTTGGCAAATTAACTTACTGAACAGTCATTTTGTTATTTTTTTATTTCAAAAATTATGATCAGAAATTCAAATCCTAAACTACTATGTGTGGATGTAAATTACTGTGTAAAAGCTTTAAGTTGCCCATCAGCTTTAACAAGCTGCATAATTAAAAAACCAACACATATTTCCAACAAAGCAGCTTCTACAGGCAGAAGTCAATATTTACTGTGACGTCCTTTAAGGCCAGTTCATGACTATCAGTATTTTTTTTTCTCCCACATAGAATTTTACTGCATCAGCAGTGAGTTTGGATCATTGTCAATGACATACTTTACTTTACTTTACTGACTTTAGATGACATAACTTTGGCCTCCAGTACTGCGGTGAGGAACCTTGGAGTTATTTTTGACCAGGATTTGGCATTTACGTCACATATAAGACAAATCTCTAGAACAGCCTTCTTCCACCTACGGAACATTGCTAAAATTAGAAGCATCCTGTCTCAAAGTGATGCCGAAAAACTGGTCCATGCATTTGTTACTTCTAGGTTGGACTACTGTAATTCCCTACTTCTGGGGTGTCCTAATAACTCCCTAAAAAGCCTTCAATTAATCCAAAATGCTGCAGCAAGAGTGCTGACTGGATTAGGAAAGAGAGATCATATTTCACCTTCACTAGCTTCTCTTCATTGGCTTCCCATAAAATCTAGAATAGAGTTCAAAACCCTCCTCCTTACATACAAAGCTCTTAATGGTCAAGCTCCATCATATTTAAAAGATCTCATAGTTCTGTATCGCCCGATTAGACCACTTCGATCCCAAAATACAGGCCTACTTGTGGTTCCCAGAGTTTGCAAAAGTAGAATGGGAGGCAGAGCCTTTAGCTATCAAGCTCCTCTCCTGTGGAACCAGCTTCCAATCCAAATTCGGGGAGCAGACACCCTCTCTACTTTTAAGACTAGGCTTAAAACCTTCCTTTTTGATAAAGCTTATAGTTAAACTGCTCACTCAACCTGAACTAGCTTTTCTCTATACATTTACTTGTCACCACTGTATACCATTAATTCTATATCCTACAACCTGTACGATGCATTGTTTGCTTTCCAACAAAGCAGCTTCTACAGGCAGAAGTCAATATTTACTGTGACGTCCTTTAAGGCCAGTTCATGACTGTCAGTGTTTTTTTCTCCCACATAGAATTTTACTGCATCAGCAGTGAGTTTGGATCATTGTCCTGCTGTAAAACTTAACTAAACCAATCAGAAACTTTACAGAAGAAATGTAAAGTTCATGCTTTTAATTCTTCTTGTCAGCATTTATGAGCCCATAAATATACACAATATCACCAAGATTTCTGGCAGAAATGCAGCTCCAAACCATGACAGACGGGGAAGAGGTTATGCTGAAGGGTCTGCACTTACACTCACCAGCCACTTTATTAGGTACACCTGTTCAACTGTTTGTTAATGCAAATATCTAATCAGCCAATCACATGGCAACAACTCAATGCATTGAGGTCGACACAGACAAGACTTCTGCTGAAGTTCTATAAGAACAAAAGTTTTTTTAATAGATAGTAATTAATAGATTTAATGGAAATGCAAATCAAAGATGTGAAAATCTTAAATCTGTTTACACCAACACTACTGATTAATATTGATCAGATGCTCGTGAGGTGTTACCGGTGTATTTCATTTATTTATTGAAGGTTTATGTGAACCAGTCTAGACTCAAGACTGGTTCACATAAGACTCGAGACTCTAGAGTCTGAACCAATCCACGTCCAGATTGTCCTGAAGGTTTGTGTATTTGTTTCAGTGTCCAACATAGTTGGATGCAGCAACCCTCCATCGCTTTTATCCAGGCTCGAGAACGACACCAAGTTCCACTAAATGTTAATGTACATTATTAGTGTAGTTTAGACCAGATGTTATTGTAGATCCAAGCATTTAACTTCATGGCTGCCACAATAAATGATATAATTTCACAACCACAATAATTTGCAACACAATGTTTCAAACAGCACCACCTCCTCCTTCTCCCCACCAGAAAGAAAACTTATAAGCTGATTCACACTTTTGCCACTGATCACTATGTTAGAAAACCGGGGCTGCATTACGTGACAAATTCCACCGAACGTCACAGTGTTTCCCTCAGTAAAGCTGCTGAAGTCTGTCTGAGCAAAAACCTTCAACATTGGGGGACTTTAAAGTTAATTTATGAGCGACAGAGACTGAGAATCAGAATCAGGAAAGTAATCAGAAATGAGGAGGAGGAGCAATGTGATGGAGCTTCCAGTTATTTACTGTAATAAACAGTTTTACCAGGAAAGATGTGACCGTCACAGACGTCCTCAGACTCATTTGGAAGAGCAGGCCGATGTCGTTAATTGACTGAAGTCACCATCTCACTGAGAAGTTTGCTGTGTTGTAACATCCAAAACAAGATGAAGCTCATCTGGGGAATAAAAACAGAAGAAGCGGAAGTAAGCGCTTACTTACTGAGACGACAGCCAAAATTAGCATTTCCATTACAACTTGTTAGGCAAACGTCAAAGTCAAAACTTCAAAGGCAGTTGTCTGATTGATGATGTCATTCATACGTTTCTTAATTTACCCAACCCTTCAGTCACTGTGACCGATGGGAGAAACAAAAGCAGAACCGACAGAGAAAACCCCAGGCCCCAATTGTTCTCCAATATTAGAAACAATTGCTAACTTAATATTGGAAACAATTACTAAATAACTTATAAACATTAAAACTAGTCCGTTATGGTCTTTTTAGAGTGGGATTGTTGTTGGACTGGATTTGAATGACTGATGTTTCATGTGCATTGGACTGACTGGATACATATTATAGACATGTTGGATAATCACTGTGCTCATAGTTTATATTGTTTATCATCGGCTCAAATTCAGAGCTCCATTGTCTGTGGACCTAGATATTATTATCTGTTTTGTCTCCTGGATTCTGCTAAGGTTATTACTCATCTGTACTTCCAGACATCTGAGGTGCTCCAGCCTCTCAGTGCATTAAGGAAAGAATGAAAACCTTCAAAAACCTTCTTGGACAAATATGAGGTTCTTCTACTGTACTTCAGTGTTTCCATGTTGTGCTACTTTAAAATTCAACTCTTAGATTTTACACTTTGGACTTTTAATTCCATTGCATTTACACTTGAGGCACAATGTCCTCACAGTAAATATTCAGGTAAAATTGAAGTTTAGTCATTATGTAGGAGCAACATTTCTGTAATTGTGCCAAGTGACCGGAAAGTCTAGAATGGTTCCGATCTGGAGCATCTGGAACTGTGTGGGTCATTTGTTCAAGCAGGAGGCAACGACCAAGCTTAACTTACAGTGTTACTATGGGGCGATCTGCACTTGGAGGGAAAATAGTATCTGAGTATGAGTATCTGTAGTGGGCCTGTGCAGGGTGTATAATATGAAGATGGAAGATCGTGCTATGATCGGAGACACCATTCAAGCAGCTCAGTGCCTCATATGATTTCCTATGGAAATGGTTCTATGAATTTGCTCAAACCTCAGTGTGAAGAAGGATTAAAATAAATTAGAGAAATATCACATGCAGTCATAATTTCCCACACTGCTTTTGCTTCTTCCTCTTTAGTTCACTTGCCTTGTAGCTACATTCCCCCCAACAGCCCCCAAACTTGAAGCATGTCTAAAAGACATAAAGACCTGGATGTCCTACAATTTCCTACTTCTAAATTCAGACAAAACTGAAATCATCCTCTTTGGGCCTAAAAACATGAGAAATATGCTGTCTAACAATATAGTTACTTTAGATGACATAACTTTGGCCTCCAGTACTGCGGTGAGGAACCTTGGAGTTATTTTTGACCAGGATTTGGCATTTACGTCACATATAAGACAAATCTCTAGAACAGCCTTCTTCCACCTACGGAACATTGCTAAAATTAGAAGCATCCTGTCTCAAAGTGATGCCGAAAAACTGGTCCATGCATTTGTTACTTCTAGGTTGGACTACTGTAATTCCCTACTTCTGGGGTGTCCTAATAACTCCCTAAAAAGCCTTCAATTAATCCAAAATGCTGCAGCAAGAGTGCTGACTGGATTAGGAAAGAGAGATCATATTTCACCTTCACTAGCTTCTCTTCATTGGCTTCCCATAAAATCTAGAATAGAGTTCAAAACCCTCCTCCTTACATACAAAGCTCTTAATGGTCAAGCTCCATCATATTTAAAAGATCTCATAGTTCTGTATCGCCCGATTAGACCACTTCGATCCCAAAATACTGGCCTACTTGTGGTTCCCAGAGTTTGCAAAAGTAGAATGGGAGGCAGAGCCTTTAGCTATCAAGCTCCTCTCCTGTGGAACCAGCTTCCAATCCAAATTCGGGGAGCAGACACCCTCTCTACTTTTAAGACTAGGCTTAAAACCTTCCTTTTTGATAAAGCTTATAGTTAAACTGCTCACTCAACCTGAACTAGCTTTTCTCTATACATTTACTTGTCACCACTGTATACCATTAATTCTATATCCTACAACCTGTACGATGCTTTGTTGTTGCTTTTTTGTTGTTTTGTTGTTGCTTTTTTGTTGTTTTGTTGTTACTTTTCTTGTTGTTTTGTTGTTGCTTTTTGTTGTTTTGTTGTTGCTTTTCGTTGCTCTTTTCTTTTCTTTCTCCACTTTCCACTCACCCCAACCGGTCAAGGCAGATGGCCGCCCACCCTGAGCCTGGTTCTGCTGGAGGTTTCTCCCATTAAAGGGAGTTTTTCCTCTCCACTGTTGCCTAGGGCTTGCTCAAGGGGGATTTGTTGGGTTGCTTCTACATACTTGTGTAGTCTGGACTTTATTCTGTAAAGTGCCTTGAGATGACTTTGTTGTAAATTGGCGCTATATAAATAAAGTTGAATTGAATTGAATTGAATTGAACAGCCAACAGACGGAACAGCTCACATTATAGGAGATGATTCAAATAGATTCGAAAAACGGGCATCGGGGGCCTTGTGAAGGGGGTACAGGGAGGGGTATCAATGGCAAAACAGGCCTCATCTTCCTGCTGTTTGCTGCAGAATGAGAAGCCCCCTCACCTCTGGCTCAATTCAGACACACACAGATATCTTTAATCAAAGCTTTCAACTGAACAAAAATGCACATTGAGCCCGTGGACCACTCTGTCTCTGCTCCAGGACAATCGTCTGTGTGTAGCCGCATCAAGTGACACCTGCTAGTTTTTGAAATAATCATATATGAGATATATGATATATCGTGGAGAAGAAACAGGAAGTGAGAGAGCTACTGGATAGAAATCAATTTAGGAAATGAAACCAGTTACCATGGGTCCCACCCAATATGTTTTTGTGCTATGTTTGCCTAAACTTAAACGTCCTTTCTCAAGGTTCTGGGTTATAGGGTGTTAGATAAACAGAAACTGCTTAGTATGTAGGTCAGGGTCACATGCAAATGAAAGTAAGAAAGAAAAGTTGAACAGGAGGTTTTTTAAGTCCCTAAACTGAGCAGCTTCAGCTTTCTGTTAATCAGACTCCCAGGGAGCAGAAGGATCAAATTCACAATGAACATCCAACGTGTTCTGCTCTTTTGCTTCTTATCGGGTGAGGACTGATGAGTGTGCTGCAGCACTCTTCTGTTTGGAGCATTTTTGTGAATAGTTGTTCATATTTGAGCATTGCTGACGTTTTTCTCTGATGTATCCACTATCTCATCTAATTTGTCTAACAGCACCGTGGGGTGGAAACACTGGGCTCGTCAGTGCAAAACTCAACATTTATACAGGAGCTGAAGGCGGAAATGGCTCTATTAATTGCCATTTACCCCTGTCTGGAAGCTGGAAGTTCTTCTGTAAAGATGAATGCGACAAAGACGGAATCCTGGTTAAAACAGACGGTGTCAGAGCTAACAGTGGCAGATACAGCATTAAGTATCAAACTGGATCATCTGGCAGAGGAATTCTGTCTGTGACCATCACAAATATGATCAGGTCTGATTCAGGACTATACACTTGCGGTTTGGGTGAATCGTCAGGTCCAGATTCGTACACCAGCTTTATGGTCAGAGTGTCAAATGGTGAGTTCCTACCAAACGTTGTAAAGTATAACTATTTTTTTACAACATTTTGGAGCATAGGAATTAATGAGATCGAGTCGAATCAAATTACACAGTGCTAAGAGTTTTTTAACGATCCATGAAGCTATTTCAATAAATGCTGCATTACCACTGAAAGACTGGAGTCTGTGCACTCTGTGAATCAAAACTAACCGTGACTGAATTTCACTCAATAACTGCAGATTTTCCTGGTTATATGTTTTCAGAAGTGTTGAATAGAGATGTTTTTATGACAACGGATGTTGAAGGAGAAACTATCAAAAAACCATGCCACCGTGAAGCCAATCAAAGCAGGATCTTCTTCTGTAAAGGCGACTGTAAAACAGAAGAGGACGTCCTCATCGAAACAGATGAGAAAAAAGCTCAGAGTGGAAGATACGGTATTGAATATATAGAGGAATCTATATTTGGACTGTATGTGACCATCAAACAGGTGAAGAAGTCCGACACAGGACAGTACAAGTGTGGTTACGGCAGAGCTTTGTCTCCAGATTCACCTTTTACATTTTCTCTCATTGTTATAGATGGTAAGCTATTTCTTTTAAATTCTGTGACATTTCTTCAGCATCTGTGTAACTTCTCTTCAAAGTATAATAATTTATTCAAATGTGAAAACGTTTTACAATTCTTTCGAGAATCTGAAATAAAGTCATCGCCTAAAAATTATGTTCCAATAAAAACTAAACTGCAAATGCGATAATGTTTTCCAGAGAAACATAATTTCAACCCTCATTACATTTCCTGTCAACATAATGAGAATGTGGCGAATATAACGTAAATGTTGACTTGCAAATACACATTTTTGTCCACCAAAATATCTGATCTTGCAGCAAAACATCATGTTTCGATTTCTGCAGTAATACGTGATCCTGAAGTACAATGTCCAGTTTGTGACTACCGACATTTTGTGCCTTTCAGTTTTTTATTTTCAATGTTAAATGAATATAGGTCAAATTTGCCGAAGGTTATTCATTTTTTAAAATCGTTTAGAATCATCATGTCATTTGCTTAAATTAGCCAAACACGGCAAAGCTGCACAAAAACCAACACATTTGATCCTAACGACAAAAATGTCCTATTGAAAACCATTGAAAATTCCATTTGTGATCCCAGATTTATCTTAACATAAACTAATGCTTCCCTTTCTGTTAGGATTTCATTTTGGACTCCTGACCTTCTATTTGAAATGTTCATATTCCACATGGTGACGTTTCTTTTTCCTGTTCAAAGTGTGCAGCAAAATGTTCCACTTTGTAGGATTTTCTGCAAGGGTGCTTTGCTAATGAAAAGGTGTGTGTGTGTGTGTGTGTGTGTGTGTGTGTGTGTGTGTGTGTGTGTGTGTGTGTGTGTGTCCAAATGCGTAAATGTTTTCTCTCAGAAGATCATTTTAGTTTGGACTGAAAACAAACTGTGGAGCTCTGTAAACAGAATGGCACAAAAAGGGTTCGAAAAACCAACGTAGAATTAATATTTGATATGTATATTTCAGGCTCAGGAAAGATTGAGTTATTTAAAGTGGAAAAAATATTAACATGTAACATTTTTACAGTACACCGGGAAAATGTATTTCAACACATCCACGATCTTTCTTTAATCGTAACGTCAGTGGTTTTCTTGCCTGAACCAAAGCACACACAGGACTCAGGAAGTGATCTCGGGGCTCGGGCTTGTCAAGTCCTGTGCTTCGTACAGCTGCCACCATGAAAATCCATTTCCTGTAATAAAAGTACAGATTCTTATCAATTCAAAAAATGTGTTTCGTTGGGACACAGTGATTAAGTCATTACGTTCACTACAAAAAACTGGATTGTGTTTGCAGTTTAGTTGTATGAGTAGGACCAGATGTTTGTTTTTTATCTATGTCCATGTCTCATTTCTATTGCTGTCATCAGTTTGTCCCTATCAGTATTAGTTCAGTGTTTTTCACTGTGTTCACAGATCCATCAACTTCCAAACCAACCCCAAGTCTTAGCCCATTTTCAACTTCAGTCCCAACAACAGCAACTGTAACAACACCCCAGGGTTTAATCGGCTCCACTTCAGGAAGCTCTGCACCATCACCAGTTTCCACTGACATCACTGAGCAGTCAACAGCTGCAGGTTGCACTTTTTGTTCAAATCTAGTAACTTTTTATATACAGTCTTAATCCGTCCTTCCAGGAAGTCTCCATCACAAGTAATTGCAGTTTAAAACATCACAACAAATCTGATATTTTAGACGGTTTAAAAAACAAAATGTTCACGGCTTCCTGAAGGGACTGTTGTGCTGAGCTGAGTTATCGAACCTCAGTCCTCATTCAGTGTCTGATTGTTGTTTGTGTTCTTATTGTTTAAAGTTGTGACCACTTCTAAACCAACTCAGACGCTCCAACCTTTTTCAGCATCAGCAGCACAGGGTTTAACCAGCTCCACAGCTCCATCGGTTTTCTCTGACACCACTGACCAGTTCACAGGTACAGGACACTTTATATAATACTGCGTCCAGCTGAGTGTCAGTGTCTGTCTGCCATGTTTTCAGAAACACGCAGGAACTGACTCTATATCTTACGGTTTTCCAGTAAATGCATTTGCCAGCTTCACAGTTTAGGGAACTTTAGAATCTAAAGTTCCCTAAACTGTGAAAGTTGCATCATCTAAAGTTTAGATGATGCAACTTTCACGTGTCATGCAACTTCTCATGCAACTTTCTCACGTTTAAAAGACGACAAAAAAACATTTTCTCCCAAGAAATTGATAATTTTCAGTTATTTGTAATACAAAGTAGTTTTTGTTTCTCTCTCTCTTCCCTCCCAGTCTTGTCCTACATCCCTCACCCAGGCTATGTCCTGCCCCTGGTTGGATGTGTGTCTTTAGTAGGTGTGTTACTGTTGGTCCTGCTGCTCGTCTACAAGTGGAAGACAGTGAAGAACAGCAGAAGCTTTGAGGTAGAGGACGTTCAATTTACATACAAGATTTGTATGTAACTGCCATTGATACAAAAATCAAGTCACATTACCTGAAATGTTGCTGTGAAGTGATGTTTTATTTATGGTTTAATTTCTTGTCAGTTTGGTAAATTTGTTGTTCGTGTTTTCAGTTTCCCGTCATCTATAGCCACCTGGTGTGATGTTGCCAGCAGAGATTAGGAACAAACCCCTACTTCCCAGTCACACAGAACAAAACTTGTGTTTGTTACTGGTTCAGGTCGACAAGTGGAATAGAACTACTGTCAACTACTGACTGATTTTGTCCTAGTTGTGACTATTTGTGTATTAACACCTAACATGTAATGAAGAATACCACTCGTTTACTGATTTTAATTATAATATGTACTTCATTAACCATATACTACTCATCATTTTATGTGTGCATGCTTTACTGTGGGAACGGAGGAACATAATGGCACAAAACGACCAAAACACACTGTGCTGTGTGGTGCAGGTGCACTAAGCTAACAACAATAGGGGAGAATTTCCTAAAATAATAAAGGATAGATGTGTGAAAAATTGTTGTTTTGCTCACAGGCGATGTTCTGCAGCCATCTCTTAAACGCCTTTTACATAAAATGACTTACAGTGTTTACAGAAAATGTAATGAATTGGATGCTTTTGCATTGCTGCTGTTCTTTTCTTTGGAGCAGAGAGCAGCTGTAAAAGGACCATGCAATTTCCTTCTGGGATTAATAAAGTTGTTTGAATCTTGTATTTTAAATGGTTACTGTGTTTAGCGTAAAGTATTAAGGACATTTTAACATATGTCTGTACCTACCTGTCTCTACATTTATTCTCATATGAAAAATGCATTATAAATTATTATTACCGTCTTTTCGCCCTCTTTCTCTGCTTTGACACGCACTGACACTGACACTGAGCTCTGTTGAGCGGAGGGGTGAAAGTAAAGATGCCTCCTCCAGGAAAGGCCAACTGCAGACCTTCAGAGCCACAAACCTGCACAACCCATGATCCTCAGCTTCTGTTTTAATAAACACACCTGGTCCAGGTAATCAGTGGTGGGTAGATGGAAAACCAACAGGTCTTGTTATACATTATAGCCAAAGGTGTATCAACCAAGGCTGGCGGCACAGGGGGCAAACCCCCCAGTTTTCAAAGTAGTGAGGCGGTGCTTCACCATCTCTGCTGCCTAGTTTTTCAGATTGGATGATGTACAAACAGCACAGTTTGGACAATTTATATTAATAGTAGTACAGGAAAAAAAAAAATCACAGTTACCGGTTTGTATAACACAGTACACTTCAGAGGTCCTGGAGGCTCAATGGTTAGAGCTTTGGCTTGGGAGGCAGAAGGCCACGGTCCCATCGCGATCCCATCCACCCCACCAGGTTAGGCCCTGCACAGCCATCAAGGGCCACCTTGGTGCCGGTCCCGAGGCCGGATGAAATGAGAGGGTTGCGGCAGGAAGGGCATTAGATTAGATTCGGCCAACTACAGTAAGTGTAGTTGTTAATACGTCAGTAAACATCATTTTAAACTCTCCTACAATAACTTTTCATCTAGCATTAGATGCTAAGGTTAGCACATTAAGAGATATGAACATCTGGCATTAGTAGCACTAACATTAAACACAAAGTGTCACACAAATTTCTGTCACTTTTTTGGTGATTGAAACAGTAGTAAATATGTATTTGGTGTCTTATTTTAAGCTAATAATACTGTAAACAAACTGGCTGCAGCACTGCAGCTGCTGTCCCCCGCGGAGACATTAGCGACAGGTGAAGCTGCTCCACAGTCAGGTCTCTGTCCAGACTCATTAACCAAATGGTACTACCCCCCAGCTCCAACTTTGGCTTATTGTCGTGAACCCAAGCTCGACGTCTGTGTCCAGCAAGTAGGCTGACGTTAGCTTCCTTCGGCTTTGTCTGTTTGGGATCATCCTCTGATTGGTTGGATCATTGGATTGATCACATGATATGTTTTTCGTGGTCTTTGCTAGGAAACACCTCCAACTTTGACTCGTGAGTCCATCAGACATTGTTCCAATCATCGCGGCCCAATGCAACCCCTTCTTCTGTTTTGCCAACTTTAGGGGTTTTATTCTTAGTAACTCTGCCCATGAGGCCAGTGTCTGTGAGCACTGCTTTCTCTCGTTTTATTTAATGAAGCAGCCAATGAAGGAGCACTGAGGATTTTGTTGTTTGAAAAGGACACTTATAGGAACTTGTCTCCCCGGGCAGATGTGCACTCGGGGCTTAAACTGCATCTGTGCTGATTGTATCCAAAAGCTGAGCAAGGCGTATGTAAAATGTTTTATGTCGTGTGCAGATCGAAGTGCGCACACTATCATAGTATTTCCCTCCAACAGATTCATTTTATTACAAAACCTAATCTTAAATGTGACTGAGCAGTGCTCGCTTACCATAGTGCGTTTGAGGATAAGACTTTGTCTGATAAGACTTTGCTTTGATGTTTTCTCCTTGACTTAGAATTTTGCTGCCTTGTACCTCACTTGTAAGTCACTTTGGATAAAAGCGTCGGACTACATGTAAATGTAAATGATACAAATTAGCAATTAACAATTTTAATATGATAATTACATGCTCTATAATTAATTAATCTATATTAATTAATTATTATTTTGCTGTAAAAGTATTCAAAATATTTTATTTAAAACAGATTTACAATATTTTACAAAGACTTTAAAGTTCAACATCTCTTTTTTCAGAATCTGAATATTTACTACTTAGGCTGAATGATCTACTCTCCTTTCGGCTTATCCTGTGGGTTCAGGGTCGCCACAGCGGATCATTGTCCGCATGTTGATTTGGCACAGTTTTTACTGACACAACCCTCCCCAATTTCTACCGGGTTTGGACTGGCACTGCATTGCTAGGGAGGGAGAATGGGCTGTTAGGGGTTCAGTGTCTTGCCCAGGGACACTTTGACATATAGCCAGGGCCGGGGATCGAACCACTCACCCTGTGGTCCGTAAGCAACTGCCTTTACCAACTGAGCTATAGCCGCCCCACTTAGGCTGAATGATGATTTATATATATTATTATATTATAATATGTATTAATGTTTCATGGTAAGTTGAATAAAACATTAATCACATTTGAGTAATTGGATTTAGTAGTTTTTAATCGGTAAATTTTGATGCTCATTTTGCCTTCTATTTGTTATATTCAGATAAATATGCATATAATATTAATATCCTTCCATATTGAAGCAACAGCCGTCTCCAGCTTTGTTGAATACAGTTATTATTGTTACATGTGTTTACAAGATTAGTGAAAAGGAGAAAATGATTTCTGGGAACGAGTTTACATGCACTGTTTCATGAATCACGAAAACAGATCCACGTTAATCTATATCACGCTTTGATTCTGTGATGAAGTAATTTCAATAAACAGCATTTTCATTCAATAAAGCAAAGATGCAGGTGTCTCCAGAGTCAGAATCACAATCAGACCTGTTTATTGCCAGGTAAAGATAAGAACTCTTATGTTTGACAGGTGCAAACACAGAATCTAAAATCTAAAGTTAAAATACAAATACACACAACAAATATGAAATCTGTGAACAATAGAAAAGATAGAATAAAATACATCAAACTAAGCTACAAACAGCAGAAGTGAGTGTGCAGTGGGAAGTGGTGCAACCTAAAAAGTGGGAGTGACTGGCCATAGGTTGGGGGGGGGATTAATCTGTGTGTGTGTGTGGGGGGGGGGGGGGGGGGGGGGGGGGCACCGTTCAGCAGACTGACCGCAGTGGTAAATAAACTATTCTTGTGGTGTGAGGTCCTGGTTTTGATGGACCAGAGAGGGTGAGGGTGGGAGGGGTGAGCTCCTGGGTGATGGTGGTGCCCAGGAAGCGGAAGGACTTGACAGATCTGCAGATGAGGGGGGAGGAGGGCTGGGTCCTTCCTGAAATACACTATCATCTCCACTGTGTGGAGAGCATTGAGCTGCAGGTTGTTCACCACCACACCAGATGGTTCATCTCACTCCTGTAGGCCAACTCGTCTCCATCAGATATGAAGCCGATGAGGGTGATGTCATCTGCGAACTTGAGGAGTTCGACAGACCGGTGACCAGATGTGTTGTTGTACAGGGAGAATAACAGAGGAGAAAGACAGCAGCCTTGGGGAGATGCAGTGCTGCGACGTTTATTCCAATTTATTAAAACAGTAATTAAAAAATTAACTGCACCAATTGTTCGATTTTAATGATGTAGGTTTGCCATGGTTTTCAGCCTTTATCATGATGAGTCAGTACCATCATTCAGATGATTGAATAAAATAAGAATGTTCAATTTATGAGTCAAAATCTGCCTTTAAGTGCAGTGTTGCAACAAAATGAAAGCTTGCACTACTTAAAATTCAAATCAAACATTTTTTTCCTGTCTTTTATAACTGTAGAGTAGGATTGGTTCTGATCAGGGGTGGCTGGATCGGGGCTGTGGTAGTCGGCCTTTTTGCCTTTGTTGACTGTAATTCAGTTCTCATAGATGACAGATATCTGAAAATAAAACAGGAACGACGTCAAACCTGAAAAACTGCATTAGTCAAAATAATAGACCAGAAATAACACTGGGAACCATGATGGCTGCAGCCTCAGCCACACTATGGATTTATGTGGTAATGTTCTCAAGTACTTCTTTTGTCAAGTCATAATTAAAAGCAGCACATTTGAATCATTTTTTATTGTCAATTCTTGAACTAGTTGTATTTAAGCAACTGTATTTAAGTTGTATTTGTTTACCACCTGGTGTGACCAGCCAGTACATGTGCTGCCCCTTTGCTTCACTCAAGTGAGGTCGGTTTTGTCTTATTTTATGTTTGGAACTTGTGTTGTAGTTCAGTTTGTAGTATTTTACGTTTAGATATCTTTTGATGACCTCTATTAAAATACTGCAGTTATTAAATCGGGCAAGTACAAAATTGTTTTCAAGTTACTTCCACTCACAACTTGTGAAGTAAAAACGGTCACTTCAACAAAATTTACATGTAAAAAAGGAACAAAAAGAGGGAAACTTGTAATAAATAAACAGTAACTCAGTTTAGCTTAGTGGGGCTGTTGGATTTTCAGAAAGTCCCAGGTGGACTTTGAAGTGCATTTTTTGGCCTGTAGATCTTCGCCCTCATTTTATAGTGTGACTGAAATCTCTGCAGAAAACTTCACTGACTCTGTGAAAAGCACGAACAGTTTTAGATGAAAATCTACTGTCACCTTTTGGGGATATTAACGACTTCTACCTTGTTATCTACAGAACATTACCTCAATCTTATTACCAAGTGTTTCCCTAATTTATATTAAGATTACATATAACCACATATTGTGGAGCCAGAGTCATAGGTCAAGAAAGTTGAAAGACCCATTATATATACAGAACACTATAAACTGAATTTATAATAGTGGCACTAAATGAATGTTGTGAGAATAACTGAACTTATTATGATTTATCATTTGGGCACAATCTGTTTGAACTTTGAGAGGCTGTCAAACTAACATGGACGAGAACTAAATAGCAGATTGAAACCTACAGAGACAAAATAAGACAAAGAAAGTCACCGTGCTGTTTGTGCCGTCTGTGCGTCCACTGATGTTCCTGCGCAAGTTCCACCTTCTTTTCCATTTGTAGAGGAGCAGCAGACAAACATTTAACAGTAATACAGAAGCCAAAAAGCTACACAAAACCCAAGGCCAGCAGAAATTTGTGATGGGGGCATCAGAGGCTGGGGAGAGAAAAGAGTCGTGTGGTTGGCTTATGTAGATTATTGAACACTATTACAACTAGAAAGCAACACTTTTACATGTAGGTCCCTGCTCTATTTGGATGGATGCAGTAAATTCAGTAACTGTAACTGACCCACACATGCTAATGTGGAACGAAATGCAGCAATGCAACAAGTAAAATAAACATTGGATATGAACAATTCAAGTTTTAATTTAAATAGAAAATTTTAAAAACTGGATTTAAAAAAGTTGCATGTTGCAATGTCTTTACAAATTTGCAATTTGCATTAATAGTTGTGATCGCAACATCGATATTTCTGGGGAGTTTGAATTATGTTTTAGATGTCAATGATACACTGTGTAGTAACAATTCATATAAAAAGAACTTGTTACAGGAAAAGTCCTGTTAATAAAAATGAGGAAGTATTTTGCTTTTTGAACAGTTCAAATTCCTCAAATTCTTTCTATAGCTTTAAAAAGTTTTTTTTTTCATTTTTAGCTCTCTTTACAGAAAATATGGATTATAAATAACCATGGTAATTAGTTTTAAGGGACACTCACCATCTTCAATAAGTATTGCAAATCTGAAGTTTGAAGCTGGAGACAAAGGGTCGCCGTAACCACACGTGTACCATCCTGTGTCAGACTTGGTCACTTGTACGATTGTGACATACAGCCCGACTGTAGATCCGTTAATGTATTCAATGCCATATCTTCCATTCTGAGCTTTGACATTATTCACCTTGATGAGAATGTCCTCTGCTTTGTTACATGGGTCCTTACAAAAGAACATTGGGCCATTGTTGACAGCAGTGTTACAGGGATATGTGACCGTTTCTCCTTCAGTATTGGTTGGGATAAATCCAGAGGTAAGACCCAGTGGTGCTGTGGAAAAGATGATCACAGTTACATGTACACATACTGTACAGTGGGTGGACTGGTAATCAGACAGCCGCTGAACACAGGTCCACAGTTTCTACAGTGAAACAAAGCAACTTTGTCCCAAATGAGTCCAAAACCACACAACCGTATACCCACCCCCTAATGTAAATGTTTCTGACTGGCTTATGTGGCCAAAAGACTAGAAGCCTGGTGCTGCAACTGCTCTCGTGTTTTTAGTTTTGGGCCTTGATATTAATTGGCATTTTAGTATATTTTAAATGAAACTTTTTTTTGGTAGTGACTATTTTACCATTGTGCATCAATTAAGTGTCTAATTGGTGACAGAATCTTTGCAGAGTTGATTCCTACTGATTATTGATGCATTTACTGAGTGTGACTTCCTTTTTTTTAATGTATTGAATTCACCCATTATTGTTTGTTTCACACTTTGGCTATTGTAAGATTGTGTGTATAAATGATAATTTTTTGTCTGTTTTATTGTCACTATGTGACATTTATATGTTTTAGATATTTTCCTGTATTTTATGGCAATTTTCCTAAAATAAATGCTGTAAGATCTTCATCCTGCTCAGTATGACAGGAGCTGCAAAGAGCAGGGCCATCAAATCCACCTCAGAAGTTGCAGAGAGAGCCTCGAGGTGGATCTGGATTAGAAGGTCCAAAAAGGGCCAATGCTGCTGGGACACAAGTCGGGGCCTGATCAACCCTGGCTGGGTCGCCTAAGCGAGGGTGTCTGACGACGTGAGACCCAAAACCCTCGAGGATCCAAGGAAACATCATTGATGATGTGTCCCAGCACATCCACGGATGGGTCTATACACACCTAATTGGATATTCTGCATTTTTTGTAGACTTACATGATTGGGAATCATTTTAAGACCTGAGAATATACTTTGGGTTAGAGTCCCAAGGTGGACTAACTTAATCAAATTTACAATCTGACAGAGTCACAAAAAGAGTAAAACTTTTTAAAACACAATACTCAACACGTGAAGTTTAAAAGGAAGGTAGAGCAGATTAAATGTCTTAAAATCAACTCACCATTTGCATTCTCTTCATGAATGCTAAATACAGGATTTTAATGGGTACAGATACTTAAATACAGTTTTTTGCAGTTCTTAAAAAAATCCCAATGTAGTGAATGGTGTAATTATAGCAGCTTTCATACCTTTCAGTAGAAACTCACCGTTTGAAACCCTGATGTCAAAGTCAACGTATGAATCTGGAACCAAAGATTTACCCAAACCACACCTGTACCGTCCTGAGTCAGACTTGGTAAGACTTGTGAAGGTCACAGACAGAATTCCGAATCCAGATGGTCCATTTCTGTATTCAATGCTGTACCTGCCATTCTTAGCTGTAACATTATCTGTTTTAACGAGGATGTCTTCGTCTTTACTACAGTCTTCTTTACAGAAGAACTTTGTGCTTCCAGACACAAGCTGGGTCCACTCAATTGTACCACTTCGTCCTTCAGCTCCAGTAAAAATGTTGACCTCTGCCTTAACGATTCCAGTGTTTTCTCCACTCAGTGCTGTGGAAAAGATGAACAGTAAATTAAGTAAAACTAAGTAAAACTTTAGGGGCAAAATGTTCCTACATTCTACAGAAAACAGATCACAAGAAGAACAACAACTGAGAGAAATGTAATCATTGTTCTAAACAGTCGGTCCTCACCTGCTAACAAGCAGAGGAGGAAAACGAGGTGGATTTTCATTCTGAATTTGATGGAGAAATGCCTCAATCCACTGCTATCACAGTCTGTCTCACCATTTGGGAAGTTGAAGCTGCTTTAAATTGAACATGTCCTTCCTCTCCGTGTGTGACGATGTTAGCAGTGTACATCAGGGTGGGGCCAGGTAGGACTATAACCCCACCGCGAATCATTTGATGTGTAGAATACAAAACCATGTATCTTCTATTTGCCCTGTTTGCCCCACGCCTCCAGTTACCAGAGCAAAAAAAGCAGCAAAGCGACTTAAACGTTACTCGGGCTGCACAGTGTGCTCTCAGTGAAATCCACGGACAGCAGCTGCTCCTTCTCATCAATGCTACAACCTACAAGCTTCATTTACAGTACGAGTCTCTCAACGTCCACCGCTTCCAGTCCTACAACACAGTGTGATTCTCTGAAACTTTGCCCCACAAAGTAACTGTTGTTGATATTCTAAAATTATTTATTCCTTTAAATGTCAGAAACAAGGTCTCAGTGACCTTATGTTCTGCACTTATATACTGCTTTTCTACTTATTGACACTCAAAGTGCTTTACACTGCTTCTTACTCGCCCATTCACACACTGAAGGAGGAGGAGCCGGGGATTGAACCAACAACTATGGGACATGCATGTAAACTGTCTCATTTACACCGGCTGACAGCTAAACTCACATTGGGCCTCGTGAAACAAACTCTCTTGAGCTCTCCCTTACGGAAAATTACAGACCCCTCTCTCTTTTCCATTTCTGTCAAAGACAATGGAACGAGCAGTCTTCAGTCTACTCTCAGACTTTCTTTCCAAGAACAACTTCCTTGATGTCAACTGCTTCAAGGAGGGTCACTCCACAGAAAAAGACACTACTGGCGGTTGTGGTCAGTCTTCTGTCTTAATCCTACTTGATCTATCTTCATTGACACTGTGAACCATCAGATCCTCTTGTCCACACTCTGACTTAGGCATCTCTGGATCAGCTCTAGCCTGGTTCATTCTTACCTATCGGAACAAACCTTCAAGGTATCCTGATATTTTTCACTCTCATAGCCTCTCTCCCGGTGTGCCGCAGGGCTCAGTTCCTGGTCCTCTTCTTTTATACTACATCCCTGAGTCTTATCATCTGCTTACATGGCCTTTCCTATCACTGCTATGCTGATGACACACATCTCTTCCTGTCCTTTCCACCAGATGACTCCACTGTCTCATAACGCATTTCTGCCTGTCTCTCAGACTATCTCTGCTTGGATGAGAGAGAGATATCTTCAGCTCAGCCTCTTCAAGACCGAAGTCCTTGTCTTCCCAGCCAGACCTTCGACTCAACACAGCATCATTGTCAACACAAGTCGGCCAAAAATCTGGGGGTCATCATCGACGACCAACTGAGCTTTAAGGACCACATCTCCTCAGTCTCTAGAGCATATAGATTTGTCCTCTTCAGCATCAGAAAGATGAGACCCTACATCACGGAATATACAACCCCACTCATTGTACAGGGGTCACCGGTATCCACAATCAAACCCAGCCAAAAAGGACTCATGTCACACCACACACACTAACCATCTCTACACTGGCTTCCTGTAGCTGCTCGCATCAGGTTCAAAGCTTTTCCTCTTGACTACAGGATGATCAACTCAACAGCTCCCGCTTACCTCAACTCCCTCATTCAAGTCTACAATCCTTCCCGTCTGCTGCTGTCCGCCAACGAACGACGTCTGGTGGTCCCAGCGCCACACAGAAGACACCAAGCAAAACTCTTCAGCGCAATGATCCCACGATGGTGGAACGAGCTACCGAACTGCACACTCAGCAAACTCACTCCCAATATTCAACAAACTGGTGAAAACTAAACTCTGCTGCACTTTCCTATGCACTTAAATCTATTGAAATATATATATCTATATAAATAAAACATTTCCTTTCTGCTCTTTCTTGCATCTCATGAAACATAAACACTTTTCTGATCAGACTTTGCTTTGATGTTTTCTCCTTGACTTAGGTTTTTGCTGCCTTGTACCTCACTTATTAGTCGCTTTGGGTAAAATCATCTGCTAAATGACTAAATGGAAATGGGGAAAAAAAGATCCTGATTCTGATCCTCCTCCTTTTGTCCAGCATGTATTCTGCCTTCACAGCATCCACTGTGACATGTCTGGACGTCATTTTGCAACTCTGCGGTTCCATCCCGAGTCCAACGGCCAACGTAACAAGCCAACCAAAGTGTGGAAACCGCTCCTGCGACACTTCCTCCAACCCCTCCACCTGGAAATCTTTCTCACCTTGGGTAGAATTTGCTGATAGCTCTCTCACCTCTTCTGCCACAGGTCTCTCACCCTTCCCGAGGCTACCAGCCTCCTCTGTTCACCAGCCAAGAAACATAAATTGCTGTCCTATCCGTCCAAGTTCACATCCATCGCTGCCATAGGCTGTGAAAAGAGACCCAGGCTGCCCTTCTCTGAACCACAGACAGACACAAGCAGCTAGCTGACTGCCTAAGAGCCCCTGACCCCCCCGTCTCTCACTTTGGGTCAACTTAATAAGTACTCTACACTCTGGAAGTGTGACAGCTGTTTCTCTACCTGCTTTAGTGAAATGTTTCAATTCTTGCCTAATGTGTGAATAAGAGGAAATGGTGATTAATAATTTGATTAAAGATTCCTAACAAAACCAAGATGTTGCAATTAATTTGATATTAGAACATAAGGAAAAGGTGATGAGATGAGGAGCAGCTTCACCTCATGGCTCAGGTTTGTGCCGTACACACACTGTATTAGAAACTAAATTATTACATGACTCATGCAGATGCAACCACCAGCACTCAATTACATTGACCATATTTTCTAAATATGCCTGTGATGTCTGTCAAAGTTACTGTCTACATGGAGTTAAAATGTCACTAAAACAAAATTGTCTAGTTGCACTGGTCGTTGTCCTCTGTCAAGAGTCTTGTAGAACAATGAATACATCCCTGCACGGAGCATGAATGAGTTTCATGGCCGACTTCCTCCATGGCTTGAATGAGGGCATAGTGTTAAAACCATCTATGGTTCTGTAAAAAAAAAAAAAAAGATCCTTATTGAGGTTAAAGATAAGAGGAAGTACGAAGAATTGGACAGAAAATAGTGGATGCTGCAGTTTGGCTCAGTCAGAGGACGTATTGTCTCGGACGACAATGTACCACATCTGTTCTGCATCCGTTTGATCTTCTGCCATGATGTTCGTTGGTGACTGTGTATTAAAGACCTCCGTTGGCAGCTGAGGACCCTGTATATCTACTGTGCTTGTGGCTGAATGTTGCTTTCACAAATAAGCTGTTGATAAGAAGTGAGGTTAACACTGTGGCCGTGGTTGTGCAGATCAGATTCTTAATTTTAGAATAAACATAGAATAGCATTCATAAGGAAGAAATGGCAATGTTGGTCAGGAAGGATTAGACTTTTCAAATTGTCCAGACATAACAACCTACTTAAAGAAGTGTGTAAATGCGATGTCCTCCATGCTGTTGTCCACACGTACGACTGGGAAAACAGGACCTGTACTTTGATCCTCACACATAGAGCTGGTGTGACTAAGACGTCCCAAAGAAACAGTGTCACAGAACTAAGAATGTGTTTCTCAAAAGTCAGAAAAAATAACAATAACTAATAATTGTATATATCCAAATCGCAACGAACAGGTGGCAATAACCCACTCAGCCAAGGTGACATTTATGAATGAATATCATTTTATGTGTCACCACATATCTCCTCCTGTTCAAATCTTGATCTGATGGTGTTTTCCACAGGCTTCAATCGGCTTCACGATGGACCAATGAGCAAACACACACATATATAAAGAAAACTCATCCCGTCAAAGTGGATAGTGGAGTGACAGTGTTCCCTGACACGTAGCTATTGTACAATATATTGTGAGACTGGTTCATTGGCATCTACCTGCAGCATCAGCAGAGTATGTTAGAAATGTTATAAAACAGTTGGAAAAAAAAAAACTCTGTCTTTTGTTTGTCATTGCTAGACATTTAAATGGCTTTGTCACATAGCACAGAAGCATGTCCTCGACTATGATTAAGGTCAGGCAAGCTGAAAAGTAGAACTCATGGCAGAGCCACTGAATTAAATTGCACAGGTGGTCGTAATGCTATGCTTTATTGGTGTATGTCAGGTACAGGAAGTATTATTAAGGGCAGATGAGCTCTCAAGGCACATCAAGTTTCTAAAAGACAATGAATAAGGAGTTTCAGCAAAATAACATGATATAAATCAGTAGAACAAAATGAATGAATCAAAGACAATTAAATCAGTTATTTCATACAGATTAATTTGTTGTTCAATAACTTTACCTACAATATGTAGCCCAAAGTATGTGGACGCTGCAGTTCCTAGTTTACATTAGATGGACAGCAATCAACTGTCCACATACCTTTGGCCACATGGTGTATTTAGGATTTCATTTATTTCATTTGTTGCTTGATTACTTCAGTGTGCATTTCATTCAGCATCTATGTGATTGGATTTCTTTAGAGGCAACCCAGGCTCTGCAAAAGAACAGAGACAATTAAAGGTAAGTGAAGGCGGAATAAAGAAAAGGATGCAACAGATGTTTCTGTGACTATGGAAATAGCAATTATATCCATTATCCATTTACTGTGATCTCACGGCTGTTGTCATGGAGATTGCTCCATTGTCATGAAAGAGCAGAGCGGCCTTTGAGCTACTTACAGTAACATATGTAAGCCACCTCCAGGTACTTGTAAGTGCCACCACAGGGGTCTCCAAACACTGAGTTGCTCGCGCTGACAGTGCAGCTGTTTCTCCCGTTGCAGCTGTGGATGCAGAGGGATGTGAGTGAACACAAGTTTGGGTGGGATTTGATAGAAGACAACGTGTAGGATTCAGCTCTGCTGTTCAATTGTCTACGTTGTACGTTGTGATTCCATATTTTGGGGTCAGATTTCGTTGGATTTTGGGGATTTAAAACACTTTAGTGCAAAAACAATTGGATTTGGGACACGAGGGAAAAATTGCACCTTTGAGCAACTATGTTAGACGCCCTTGAGCACTGCACATTCTGGACCTGCCCTGCAGGACGTTGGTAAGAGCACGTGGTCTGGTCATGGCGTCCATAATCAGCACTGTGGATGTATAAAACCTTCCCTTTATCTGACAAAAGAAGGAGAAAAGTAACATATTCACACAAGTTCTATGTGCATGTTCATAATATTACTTGAGCAAAGCTGTAATAAAAAACATTGAGATCTCACCACACTGAAGGTTTAACACAGATCCCTCACATGTTACACTGCGTTCTGACAAAGCAAAGACACATCACCTCAGACACGTTGTAATAATCCAACTTAGTGGGAAAAATGTTCAGTTACACACAAATGGAACTGACTTTCTGCGATGCAGGTGTAGATGGTGTCCAGGTATTTGTAGATGCCATAGCAGGGGTCAGAGGTACGAAGGACATTTGTGTTTATTTGACAAACTCTCTTACCATCACATCTGCAGGGAGAAAAAGAAATTCTATGTCATATAAAATCCTGTACATCACAGGATACTGTGCATCCAAACGTCCTCGATACATCAGCGGGAGTGTATGAAATGTGAAGCAGTGAGGGAGATTGAATCTTGTACATAATTTGATCAGTCAATCCGCTCTAACGCTCACATCCACCTCACACGCTGGTTAATCAGAGCCAATCATATATTGTCCGTTCAGCCACAGTTTCCCTTGTTGCAGAATTGCTGACACTCGCCCTGTTTTCCTTTATATTTACATCAAGTAAGTTCAAATCCTGAACTGCTTTATTTTAACCTGTCTGTTTTTAGATGCTCTGCCTGTTTCTCGGACTCCTGTTTTCCAGAGAGTATCTAATAATCTGCCTCATGTCTGCATTTGGGTCTTTGATGCCTGCTGCAAACACAGAAGAAGCTAACTCACTACTATGACTTTCGTCTACTCATTTCTTTTTGCCCACTGGTCACTGGTTCACACATAATTACAGCACATAGTGTTCAGGGTCCATGACTTACTCACAATGATTTATTTATTTAATTTCATTTTTGAAATCCAATGGTAATTCTTGTTTGTTAAAAAGGAGGAGACTTCCATTAACCTGTTAACGTAATTAAATTCCATTAAGAAACTTCCTATATGTGGTCCAATAAACACAGTTGAAGTAGAAAAGTAACTTGTTTATCTAAGTTTTATTTGCTTAATGTTGATGTTTTTTAATTTTTACCGTGTGTGTGTGTGTGTGTGTGTGTGTGTTTGTGTGTGTGTGTGTGTACCTTTCCTTGAGGACGCTTGTGGTCCCCTGCTGAGCACAGTTTGTATTAGAAAGCTGTTGTGGAGACCAGCCCTCACTGCAGGTCTTACTGTCTGCTCGTCCATACAGAGCTGCCTGCACACTGATCACTCCACTGTCTGTTACACAGCATGTGAAGAGGACACAAATGTTTCAGTACTGTCAGAGAAAATGTCCTACAGTGTGAGGATAGTAACATTTAACATTTTAAACATCAACAACAGCTTTTAATAAAGTTATTTTTTTCATAAAAGATATGACGAATCAACATTTCAGTCGTACCACAGGTCAGTTGCTGGACATTGTTGAGGTCATCACAGGTGATCGCTCTCTCTAGGGACAGAGTGGTCCGGAAACTAAATG
This sequence comes from Channa argus, assembly GCF_033026475.1. Classification (NCBI taxonomy): domain Eukaryota; kingdom Metazoa; phylum Chordata; class Actinopteri; order Anabantiformes; family Channidae; genus Channa; species Channa argus. The sequence continues at coordinate 25,535,129 of NC_090209.1, forward strand.
CAGCTTTAGAAAAACCTGAAATCAAAAGTTTTTTTTTTTAAATCTGTTGACACAGATTAATGGGTTATGAATCCAACATTTAGAAATATGAGCCTTACAAAAATGCACGCAATGAAAAAAATTGTGAACATTGTCATACAACATTCATTTACCTGAACAAACAAGCAAACATGTTGCTGCCAGCACTGAAAAAGAAACAAGTTACTCATTAAAAGTTTATGAAAATTCCTATTGTTTCTGTGTAAAGTCAGTTCCACAAAGTTCCGAGAGTTAATTACATTGAACATGAAATATCATGAACAGTAAATGCAAGAAAAAATGCTTAGAATTTTTCGTTTCAAAGTGGTTTGTCCAATAATAAGTAACAACCATTAAGTTCTTTATGACCTCAGAAGAATTAGCAACTTCCACCCGTTAAATTTAATTCATTGTCCTTTGAAACTATACAGATATTATTGTGTCATCTTCAGTTTTGTCCTTACATAGTGTGGTGCTGCGTCTGAGGCAGAGCATGGTGTTAGAAGGTCTGGTTCCTGGAGAAGAGTTGAAAGGATGGCGTTTTAGAGAATCATCACATATTTATAGATTGTTGGAGTTTGAACTGTTCCATGGGAAAGTCACAACGATCATCTTAAAGTAATGAGCTGAATGAGGAACTGAAACCACTGGAATTAGCTAAACAATACTGACCCACATTCAAGTCGACACAGATAATTAATCTAAATCTCTGCTGCTGCTGAGTGAAGTCTTTTGTTTGGGGAGTTCATTACTAGACATTTAAATGGCTTTGTCACATAGCACAGAAGCACGTCCTCGAGTATGATTAAGGTCAGGCAAGCTGAAAAGTAGAACTCATGGCAGAGCCACTGAATTAAATTGCACAGGTGGTCGTAATGCTATGCTTTATTGGTGTATGTCAGGAAGTATTATTAAGGGCAGATCAAAACGTAAAATGGGAAAGTCACAACAATCATCTTAAAGTAATGAGCTGAATGAGGAACTGAAACCACTGGAATTAGCTAAACAATATTGAACCACATCCAAGTCGACACAAATACATAATCTAAAAAAAAAAAAAACACCACCTACCAGACAAACAGGTTGTCTCTGCTTGGAATTTCATTTCCTAATTACACACATACAAAAGCACACGTAGCCTTCTACTGTTTGTCTTATCCTATTTATTTTGTCTTCTATTAACCCTCTTCTTGTTCAGAGTTGCAGAGCTGTCTCTTGTATTTAATTTGTAGCCTAGACCCTTGAACGTCTTTAATCAACTCTCAGATTTTTTTTATTAGAATGGTCTTGTTTATGTCAACCAGTCTGGCTTCATGAGTGGTCATTTCACAGAAACTCCACTACAGACGGTCGTGGAATCTCTGTGGGCTGCAAAAGCCACAGGTCAGTCTTCTGTCTCAATGCTACTTGATCTATCTGCAGCTTAAAGCATGAGTGAACCATGAGGGTTGCTGCTGCATTTTGGATTTTTTGCAGGGGTTTGATTGTGCATGCGAGTAACCCCGTCCACAGGGCGATCAAGATTAAATATGACCATTGCCATTGAGAGGTAGTGTTTGATCTTTCTCATGTTGTAGAGGGCAAATCTCTATGCCCTAGAGACTGAGGAGATGTGGTCTGTGAATCAACGATTACCCCAAGATTTCTGGCCGACTTAGTGGGAACAATTACAGCAGAACCAATGTTAATGCTGAGGTTGATGTGTTTTGTGTTTTCTGGATAGACCACAGAGAGTGTGGACAGGAGGATCTGATGGTTCATCGTGCCAAAGGCTGCAGTTAGATCGAGTAGGATCAAGACAGAAGAGTGACCTGCGGGTTTTGTAACCCGCGGGGATTCCACGACCATCAGGAGTGACCATGCCTGAAGCCAGACTGGTTGATGCTAAGGAAGTTCTTCTGGGAGAGAGAACCCAAGTGTTGATTGAACACTGCTCATTCAAGGGTCTTGGACAGAAATGGAAGAAGATTCAAGACGCAGAGTTTACAAAAGTAGAATGGGAGGCTGAGCCTTTAGCTATCAAGCCCCTCTTCTTTGGAAACAGGTTCCAATCCAGATTCGGGGGGCAGACACCCTCTCTAGTTTTAAGACTAGGCTCAAAACCTTCCTCTTTGATAAAACGTATAGTTAAAACTGCTCAGTCAACCTGAACTAGCTCCTACTTAAGATGCTATAGGTTTAGAGTGTTGGGGGAATCCAGCAAATGCAATGAGCTCTTTTCTTTTCTCTCTTCACTTTCCACTCACCCCAACCGGTCAAGGCAGATGGCCGCCCATCCTGAGCCTGGTTCTGCTGGAGGTTTCTTCCGGTAAAGGATTGTTACCTAGGGCTTGTTCAGCGGGGATTCGTTGGGCTGCCTTTACATACTTGTGTAGTCTGGACTTTATTATGAAAAGTGCCTTGAGATGACTTTGTTGTAAATTGGCGCTATATAAATAAAGTTGATTTGAATTGAATTCAAGAGGGGCTTTTGTCATATGCACAGGTTAAATGTAGATGTTACACCGCACAATGAAATTCGTATTTACAATCCCCCTTCCAGCAATAGAAATAAAATAGAAGAAAATTGGTATATTTACAGTAAAAAAGACTCGGTACTGAAACAGCAAGGTACAGGAACATTGTTCAGTACAGTATGTGCAGTATGTTCACAGCAGTGGCTGTGGATGAAAGCTCCCTGTGCCCTTCTAGCTTATCGTGTGTATGGACAAAACTGCAGAGATTGCAGTATTACAGTACAAAAATGAATAGTGGTATCAAGGTGCTAGCAGCAAGGGAGCTGTTGAAAGTGATAATAGTTGAACAGCAGTGAAATTGTTAGTCTGTGATAGGGATGGGGGGTGGGAGGGGATGCTGACAAAGCCTAATGGCCTGTGGATAAAAGCTGCTTGGTCAGTCTCGGTGTTATGGATTTCACACTTCTGTATCTCCTACCTGAGGGCAGAAGTGTGAGGAGGCTGGGCTGTGGGATGTGTGGAGTCTGATGATGTTGTGCACTTTCCTGAGGGTCCTGATGTGGTGGATGTCCTCCGGTGACTGGAAGGCTGCTCCTGAGATGTGCTGTGCAGTTTCCTTCACATTCCAGGGGCCACCGTGTCCTGTGCAGTGCAGCTCCTATACAGAGACTTTAGTTCCATTTCCTACCTTAGACTATTTTTGCAGGCAATTTTGCCATTTTCTGTCCCTGGTTCTCGCTTCCAGCTTCACCGCTCATCATAACTCATATTGTTTACACCTGTTCACGATTTAGGTCCAGGTCTTCCCACATTTCCCTCGTCTCACTCCCTGTCAATATGCCCAGCTTGTCATTGCCTGAGTAATCCTGACTTTTGTTATCTGGACTCTGTTTCACTGCAACTTTGGTCTGTAAGTAAAGAGTAAAAAGTAAGAAATCAAAATGTCATAATGTTGAGACTTTTAATATCAAATCAAATGGGGAAGAGCAAATGCCATTGACAGTGTCAGTGCAGGTTTCGTGGGCATTGGAGGTGATGATGCTGAAGAGGTTTATTGTGGACGACACAGAATGATGCAAAGTCTAAAAAAAAGTTTATCAAATGACAAATTATTCCATAAACATGTTGATTTTACCTCTTTTTTTGGCTGCAAGACATTCTTACCCTTTGGTACAGTTTATATTTGACATTTTAGAAAGTAGTGTCCATTTTGTATTTTTAATCTATATAAAGTTTCAGACATTTTTAACTCGCTCCATAGTTTAAACCCCACTACAGACACATTTTTTCACTAGTTCCAAATTTTGTTTATTCAAATATATGCTTTCTGATTTTTACAGTTTTAAAATAAAATAAAACCTTTTAAAATTGGGATCTAATTTGTTGGATTATATTAATTTGCTCTGTTGATAAATCTGATGGCTCTTTTTTTTTACTTAGCAAATTTAATTTACATTTGTTTTGTTTTCTTATACACACACAGACATAACACATGTATCTAAATCCTAAAACCCACAAAGAATTCTCAAATTACAATTGGACAGGATCCACTTTAATAATACGGTTAGAAATGCACCAGATCTTTATTTGCTGTGCCAAGTTTCAGTATTGATCGTAAACCTGTTCCACTTTTCAGCGTAAAGGTTGACTGACATTTAGCAGACGTTACTGCTTCAACAAATTGACAGAACTCGATACAATACTTGGAAAGGCTGGAGCAACGTGTAGGATAATAATGGTGATCTGACTTTTTTATTGTGAAATGGAACTTCCTCAGGTTTATTGGGCAACAGGTAAAAACTGCACTGCACATTTCTTAATATACTGCGTAAAGTGCAGGAGAATATTGATCAAGAACACCTACATTTTAAAGATTGAAAATTCAAACCCTGTCAGAAACAGCCAGTTAAGAATCATAACATCACATTTATAGATAATATCTGCCAACATAAGGAGCCATATAGAACAATTCATTATGGGTAATAGAAAATATCAATACAAAATGTAGATTCCAGTTTAATCATTTCTGTGAGCTAGTGTTTGTCCGTCTTGGTTGGGTCAAAGTTCTGGTAGATGTTGTCTTCACATGTTGGGACTGAATCCCAGTTCTCATAGATGACAGATAACTGAAAGGAAAAAAAAAAAACCTTAGTGCTCCTTCATTTAAACCAGTGGCCGCACGGCAGCACCATCCGTATCTTTGGTCTCATCACACAACTTAACAGCTTCAAATAAAAGTTTATTTTCTTAACCATGTGCTTTTCATTGTTCCAGACCAAACTGAGATTTTTCCTCTGCTGGTGAAGAGGTGCATCAGTCAGTAAAGTCAGCATTGACAAAATTGAGTTCCAATGAAATGAAAAGAAAAAGTACAACCACAGAGAATCACTAAAGCTACTGGGATTTCCCATTTGACCATGAATGATCAAAGAAGTGTCCCACGTGACTAGATTTGGTGCAGAATTGACAGATTAGACACCGTGCATTGAACGCTGACGCACACTTGAAGACAGACATGTCAAAGAAAGTCACCTCCTTGTTTGTGCCTTCAGTGGTATTTCTGAGCATGTTCCTCCTTGTCCTCCGTTTATACAAGACTAGTAGTGATACAACCAACAGTGATACACCAACTAAGGGGACACACACAACCAGAGGCAGGACAGATCCTTGGTGGGGGACATCAGAGAAGGCTGGAAGGGAAGAGACAGCGAGAGAAGTAGTTTGTGTACAGTTTAGAAGAAATCTGTCTTCTCTGTCTTGTCTTACAAACTGAATTGTGATCTGTTGAGTTTATGATCAGTGTTGGAACAATAGATCAGTGTTTTTTCTTTATTCTGCTCGTTCTTAAGTAATAACATATGGTTTGAGGCAATTTAACCTTTTTTGGTGTTAATCTTGTGGCTACTTGGTCTAAAAGTCTGTTAAACTCTATAGAGGAGACTTTGGTTCAAAAGCAGCAGAAATAGCTAAAAAGATGTTTTTCAGGCAGCTCTGCATGTTTGATTCTGAACTGGCCCTTACACTGTGTCTGTGTTGTTGAAGAAGGTCTGAGAGTCTGGGTCGTTTCTAAAGTTGTTGGAGCTGTGAACAACACAAAAACAGACAAACAAAAAATTAATCAAAAAAACAAAAAAACAAAAATACCATATGACACATGTGTCTTGCACCATCTAAACTTCCCAAACTTAATTAATTCTGAATTATAAAATAATTCAGCTGCAGGAGAACAGACTCGGTCACCTCACTCTGTCCACTGTGTCTGATCACTGAGGAAGTTCAAGTCCTTGTTCATTTTATTCATTCACTTCCTTCCTCTCTCTCTCTCTCTCTCTCTCACTCTGCATATTAGTTCACAGCTTTAGCTGCATCATATATATGATGATGATGATGATGAAGGGAGAACAAATGTTCTGTACGTTTCTGTAGATCAGTGACATCATGATGACATTAGAAATCTGACTGAAGATACTTTCAGTTTCTCTGGACAGAACTGTGGATCTTTGCTTTATATTATTTGTTAGTTGGCATCTTATTTAATAAAGAAAAGTGGCTGGTAGATTCAGTTTCTCTTGTTTTATAAACTTAGCACTAGTTCATTCTCATACATAGATTGCAGCAGATACAAACTTCTCCATTTGTTCAATTCTTCAACTAAACTGTTAGAAGCATCAGTACAATTAGAGCTGTATGAGTAGAATGTGTAACATGTACAGTACATGTAAAAGTCTGTTAAACTCCATGGAGGAGACTCTGGTTCAAAAGCAGCAGAAATAGCTAGAAAGAGGTTTTTCAGGCAGCTCTGCATGATTGAAACCCAATGAAGATGTTTCTGAACTGGACCTTACACTGTGTCTGTGTTGTTGAAGAAGGTCTGACAGTCTGGGTCGGTTCTAAAGTTGTTGGAGCTGTGAACAACACAAAAACAGACAAACAAAAAATTAATAAAAAAAAACAAAAAAACATATGAGACATGTTTCTCGCACCATCTAAACTTTCCAAACTATATGTGCTACTGTGCAGACAGGAGATGCTTGGATTGGTAAATTTGATGAAATGTAAAATGTGCAGCAGAAGTTACATGTTGACCTAAATACAGACGTTAAGTTTAACCACCCCTCACATACAGAGAGGGCTGCTGACGGAACATAGCAGAAACACATAGAAGACACAGAGTATGTGTGATAAACTGTGCAACACAACGGTAGTGATAAAAGACAGGAAATCGATTAGCTCATTTTCTGCAGTATCGTTGGCAGATCTGTTATTCTGACAGTCTGAAATTCTATTTTGTTATTAATAGAATAGAAATAGAAAAAGGGAATAAAACGTTTTTCATGACATTTTCAGATTTAAATCCCTTATCACTACTCTTTACTGTCAGTTAAATGAATTTGTGCTTTGAACAGAACATATGCAGATTATGAAGAAGTAGTTTCACAACACTTCATAAAAAACTCACCCTCTATAACAATTAAAGAAAACGTTTTGGATGAATCTGGAGACAAAGCTCTGCCGTAACCACACTTGTACTGTCCTGAGTCAGACTTCTTCACCTGTGTGATGGTCACATACAGTCCATATGCAGATCCGTCTATATATTCAACACCGTATCTTCCACTCTGAGCTTTTTTCTGATCTGTTTCAATGAGGACGTCCTCTTGTTTTTTACAGTCGTCTTTGCAGAAGAAGAATCTGCTTCTGTTGACTTCATCATAACATGGCTTACTGAGAGTCTCTCCTTCAACATTTGTACGGATAAACCCAGTATTTTTATCTAGTTCTGAAAACATAAAGAAGCAACAGTTTCTTGATTTACATTCACAAAGATACACACAATAACTGTCACTGATCTACCATCAGGAAAATACTGTAAGGCCAAAGATCCATTGAACACCAATAGCTCACATTCTTTCCTCAATTCCATTTGATTCCATTTGACAAAACTCCTCAATACGCTGTATCTTAATACATAAAGCTTACCGTTTAGTAGAAACTCACCGTCTGACACTCTGGCCTCATATTCACAGTATGAATCTGGACCTGAAGATTTGCCCACACCAAACTTGTACTGTCCTGAGTCAGACTGGATCATATTTCTGATGGTCACATGCAGAAACATTTTGCCAGATGATCCACTTTTATATTCAAAGCTGTATCGGCCATTGTTAGCTGTGTCACTCTCTGCTTTAACCAGGATGCCGCCTTCTGAACATTCTTCCTTACAGAAGAACTTCCAGCTTCCAGAAGAAGAAAAGTGGCACATAATTGTCCCATCTCCTCCTTCAGCTCCTGTGAAAATGGTGGGTTTTGCACTGACGAGCCCAGTGTTTCCACCACACAGTGCTGTTGAAAAGGTGAACAGTGAGTTCTGAGGGTCAGTACTTCCTGTGTAGTGTCTCTTCTTTTTCACATTTACATTTACGTTACAAAATTTTCACTTTTCTAACATTTTGTAAAGCACTTTGTGATTTTACCTGTGAAAGGTGCTGTATAAATACATTTTACTTACTTACTTCTTTGTGTGTTTTATTGGTATAATTTTCCCACTTTTCAATAAAACAGTTCTACATTTTTTTTACCAGAATACATCTGAGAAAAATCTAATAAAAAAAAGCAAATAACACAGCTGTAGTGAGACATTTGGACGTATGCAGTAACTGTACTGAAGCAGTACACTGCAGTATTACAGAGACTCACCTGATAAGAAGCAAAACAGCAGAATGTGGTGGATTTTCATTCTGAATTAAGAAATAATTCAGCTGCAGGAGAACGGACTCTGTCACCTCACTCTGTCCACTGTGTCTGATCACTGAGGAAGTTCAAGTCCTTGTTCTTTTTATTCATTCACTTCCTCCCTCACTCTCTCGCTCTCTCACTCTGTATATTAGTTCACAGCTTTAGCTGCATCACATACATTATATTGCCAAAAGTATTCGCTCACCCATCCAAATAAATGAATTCAGGTGCACAAAGCAAGGTCCATAAAGACATGGATGAGTGAGTTTGGTGTGGAAGAACTTGAATTGCCTGCACAGAGTCCTGACCTTTGGGATGAGTTAGAGCGAAGACTGCGAGCACTGTGTATTATGTATTTCATAAACACACTTCCCAGAAGAGTTGAAGCTGTTATGGCTGCAAAGGGCCGACGTCATATTAAACCCTATGGATTAAGAATGGGATGTCACTAAAGTTCATATGGGTCTAAAGGCAGGTGAGCCAAAACATTTTGGCAATATAGTGTATATGATGATGATGATGATGAAGGGAGAACAAATGTTCTGTACATTTCTGTAGATCAGTGACATCATGATGACATTAGAAATCTGACTGAGTAGGATGTGTAACATGTACAGTGCATCACAGCGCTTAACGTTTGTAATGTTACGGCCTTATTTCATAATGGATCATATTCATTATTTTCCTCAGCATTCTACAGACAGTACCCCATAAGGAGAAGTTTGTTTGAAATCTTTGAAAATGTATTAAAAATAAAAATCCCATGTGAGACTAGCTGACCAAACCTTTGCTTGTTTCCAGCATCATGCTAATCAAACCAAATGTCTCCAACCTAAACTAAATGATGCTATGGGTGTTGGGCAAAGACAGGAAGCAGAACTTTCCATAATCAAATTGGGCCAAAGAGAAACCAGTCAAATATAAAGACTAGAGCAATGAGCTGTATGGTTCACACTGAGCGAACAACTAAGTATTTCTGCCCTATCACCAAATCTTTGAACTAAACTTCAATAAAACAACCTCTACACTTTAAATGTGACTCAACCTGCAGGGAGACGTTGCTCAAGTGTTTTGCATATGTGCACAGTGTTGCCTGATTAATAAAAAATGCTACTTCTGTGTGTGTGTGCTGTTCTGAGAAGGGAGAAGTGGTCTTCTTGTCCTTCTCACTCAGCTGCTGCTGTTTGTCTGTTTCCTCCTGCTTCAATCAAATGATTTTAGTAAAATGTGTCTGTTAAGAAGCAACCATGTCACGGTATGTAGGTTGTGCTTCCTGTTTTAACTTAATTCTCTCAGTATAGAACTGGCCAAATATAGACTTGTGAGTTATGAGTAATGAGTTATGTCTCCAAAAACAGAGATATGAAACTGTGCTAGAATGAGGAAACAAATCTTACTTGATATTCTTTCTGTCTCATATATGTCCTCCACAACCGGGGGAACCAAAGTCTGACGTTTTTGTTCATTGTTTCCCTGGCCCTCACATACACACTCAAAGAAAGCAACACATAGATGACACAGTAGTAGGTGTGATACGATAAACTGTAGTCATAAAAGACAGGAAATCAATTTTGTTATGTTCTGCAGTATCTTTTCAAAGCTTATCGATTCAACAGTCTTTAATAATTGGGGTTTGTTTAATTCTGGGGGTTTTCAGGCATCCACACATACATTTACTGTGTTCTTCTCACACATGCACAGTTGCAAGAAAAGGTTTAAGTTTCTTCACTAAAGTCTCAAATAGCAAAAACAACAGACAATATTTCTAAACAGTTTTGTTCTTTCATGTTCTTCCCTTGTTCTGACACCTGCTCTTCTTCCAATTCCAGTTACAGTTTTTACCTGTAGTGTGTTACAGCTTAAGCTCAATGAAAACAGCGTGGAAATGAACTAAGTCAAAAACAAGTTAACAATTGGAGTTTGATTCATTTATTGGATTCGAATAATTAGCTTTGTTGATAAATCTGATGGCTCTTTTTTGAAAGATCTTGCTTTAGTTTTACTTCCTGCTCCTGGCTTTTATTATAGGACCACGTCCCAGTTAGTTTCTTGAGCTTCTTGTTTCTCGTTAACCCTGATTGTATTCACCTGTGCCCCCTTGTATTTATACTCAGCTCTCCCCACTGTCCCCTGCCAGATCGTCTCTCCAGTCCTCCTCTGTGAAAATTCTGTGCTTTGGACATTGTCCTTCCATGGCCTACCTGATCCTTGTGTTTGGACTGTCCCCCCCAGGTTTTGGTCTGAGGTTTGCTTTCCTGTTTGTTTCAGTGTTTTAGTTTTGTCTAGTTATCCTCGTCTGTTTGTCCCTGGTTTTATGTTTGAGTATTTATGTGTCCCCTTCTGTCTGTCTGTGATTTATGTTCAGTTGTTTGTGTCTTTTGTTTGTGCCTCCCCTCAGTTATTAAGTTGGTTCGCATGCTTCCCCAGCAAAGTTGTAATTAGTGTGAAACCAATCAAGCTCTTGTTGCTTTCAGCAATCACACTTACTAGAATGGGCCTTTCCTACAGAAAATGCGTGTGATTGCTGCAAGCCAGCCGCTGCAGCCGCTGCAGCCATCGCCGAATCTGCAGCTCTGAACATTGTAAAAGTGACAGCACTCGAACAAAACAATAAAAATCATTTGCCGTTCGCCCAGTGGAGCAATAGAGGCAACACTCTATGTGAAGTGCTTCATCATGGGGCAGCTGTCCACAAAGTTTCATCATGCTACCATGTGTAGTTTTTGAGATATTGCAGTTTAAACCTCACTCCCATAGACTTTCCATTCTAAAAAAAATCATATTAATATTCATAATAATTACAGTACATTAGCTGTCAGCACAGGAAGTAATAGCACAGCTCTCCCAGCCAGACCTAACATGTTACAGTGGGAACCATCTTTGTAGCTGTTAGCATTTAGGACTAGTAGCACACCACAATGTGACTAACTATAAGCATTTGAGTGCATATTTGTGGTATCTGCTTCCTGTTTCTGGAACAGAAGATTTACAATGAGAGCTGGCAAAATATATAATGAGTTACAGTATATCTACAACATAAATAGAGATGTGAAGTCTACTAGGTTGTGAAATAAAATTTCCAGGCCTATTTTTTGTTAGTTTAATATTCCTTCAGTCCTTATGTCTTACGAGTAGCACCAGCTCTGGAGGAACCAAAACCAGACATTTAAAAAAAAAAAAAAAAAATTGTTAAACAACACACATAATCAGCTTCTTGTTTTGGCATCTTATTACAACATTTCCATGCAATAGAATAAGGATGCTAGGCCACGTATGTCCAGTCTTTTACTGTGTTTATTTGCACAGAAATACAGGCCCCCATTTCTTTAAATAATTGGGATCAATGATTATCTTCCAGGGAGTCAAGTGCATTATAGAAAGTAGTTTTTAAAAATGAACTAACATATTTAAAAAGCAAACTGGTGTATCTGACTGGAATTTGATTATTTATAGCCAACTCATATTTAGATGTGGGATTATTTTTTCCTTCTGATAAGCAACAGTGGTTTAAGGTCCACCATATATGTGTGTGTGTTTGGAATTTTTTTTAAATTTAAAATAAACTTTTACATGTTAATCCTTATTAAAACGCTGGTAAGTAACGTCACATGGGGCATGAAGGAGTGGGGTCAGGTGTGAATCCTGTACAGAACCTGCTGAAGAACCCTACACTCATTGATGTTTCCCTCAGTCCACTTATCACTGAAATTTGGGATCTGTTCATACCAGGTCTTCCTCCTCACACTGTTTTGTTGGCACTTGTGTTAGACCTCACTCTCACTTTCAGTTCCCTCTGCGTGCATGTTGACCCCTGCCCCCTCCCTTGTGCCTTGTGCCACTGCTTTATTCAGGGTCCTTTCTAAGTTGCTTTGTACATGCTTTTATTGGGCACGTGATGACTTTTCATTTTGTTTGACCGACCTGACTAAATTCACCTGCAAATTAAAAATTGGACGACCAATCATTTTCCACGCTCTAATATTTTGTATTAATGCCATGTAAGTGAAAGGTCTGTGTTTAGGCTCCGGGTGCTGCTTTGACTTGATAAAAAGAAGCTGGATCATGCCACTTTTGCTCTGGGGGGAGGACATAGAAAAGGGCTAATGGAGAGGGGAACAGAGCAGAGCATTGGGTTTCTATTATTTAGAGAAGTGAAAAGTTTCTGGTTTATCAGAGGAGAAGAAAGGGGTAACGTGAAATTCCTTCAACCTTTGATCTAATCCTTTGTCCTCTGAGCACATTCACCATTCATCATTTATCACTTTGTTGTGTCATTGTTAATTTTAGATTTTTGCCTCATATTTGATCAAGTCCTTTTCACAAATAGGATTGATCACTTTCAGCGAAGTTGCGTTAAGAAGGTTAAAGGAGTTTAGCTACTCCTCAAAACGGTCGGCAAAGCTAGAACAAAGTAACAACATGTGAGAGTCAAAGTCGGGCCTAACATGGCTTTTATTAGAAAATGAACTTAGATTAACTTATCGAGCAACAGGTAAAAGCTGGAGCGCAAAATTAGTTTGAATAATGTTTAGTTGTAGGATGAGAATAACCACAAACACCTACATTCACATTAGTCATTGCAGAATTATCGAATATTAAAATGCTAATCACTGCGTCATCTGAAGTTCGGTGATGAAAAATGTCTGGTTTATACATAAAATCCAGATTTCAATCAAAACATTATTTATCTTCTGACTTTGTCCCTGTAGATTAAATCTAGTTCCTGATCGTTGGCGGCTGCATCAAGGTGGTGGTGGATTGTAGCATGAATTCTCATAGATGGCAGATATCTGAAATACAGCATTAGCCAAAATAATACCACATTTGTTTCACTGGCGAGATCTGAACAATTAATTGGCTCAAGTCAAGCCTCATTTTTTTTAGATGGACGTCGTTGGAGCAGAACACCTCAAATATTCTGCAGATGAAATGCAATGATTATGATAAACTGTACCTCAATGATTAGAGTTCAACGAAATGACAAAACGGATCCACAGTGAAACAATCCAACTGTAATTAACATTTAGGGAAGAAATGATGAAACAAATTCAACGAATAAATGAACAGGTGGTGGCAAAAACTTACTGTATTCAGGAAGCCAAGGGAGCAAAGCAACTAAAAGAGTTTTGAGGCAGTGAAGGTATTTTCTCACTTCATGCTTCCTACACCAGGTGGCACAAAAGCCCATACAGGCCTGACTGCTGGTACCTGAGGCTCGACCTGTCGGTTCACCAGAGCCTTACTGAAAGGCCTGAGGCCAACTGGCCCACGTCCTCAACTTAAAACCCAAAGAGGTTAATATTATCATTGGTGGTAGTAGTAGTGAGAATGGTGACACAAGGAGCCTCATTCTACTTAAAAGCGAAACACAGCCAGTGCATATGTGTTGTAGAAGTGGCATGAAGTTCAATCCCCATTGACTCTGAGCTGGTTTCGGGACAGAGGGACAGCAGCCAGAGAAACTCTCATACCAACAACATACATTTACTCGCCAATCTTTGATCTCATGTAACCTTTTGCTGTCGCTTTAATTCATCAAATCCATTGTTTTTCTCCCTGTTTCAGTCCTACTGGACGTAGCTGCTGCTTTTGACACAGTGGACCAACGGGTTGGGCTGACTATTGTGACGCTCTCCTCTCTGCTTACCCAAATACCCCATTAACCAGTTACAGTTGATTCAGAACTTTGCTGCCCGAGTCCTGACGAGAAGCAGAAGTAGAGAAAACATGGCACCTTTTTTAAAGCCCTTCCATTAGGTTCGGCCTAAGAGGTCAGTGCTCTCACATCCTGTAGCACAAGTCTTTATGAGGCAGCTTTTAGTCTTTATGCTCTGAGCTGTTGGAACAGTCCAAGTAACTCGGAACAGCAAACTTAAAACCCGCCTTCTCATCCTGGCTTCTGATGTTCATTTATTGCATTTATTTACATATCGATTCGTTAATATTTTAATTTTTAAATTCTTTCATCGATTTTTCTCATGTTTTATTCATCTGGTTTATCCATATTTTTATCTACATCTACTTTTTGAATGTGTTATAAATTGATAATAATGTTTAAGTTATTTTTAGTCTTTAAACTTTTGAGTTCATTAGTCCTTAACTAACGTCTCACTGTTCTTGTTTACTGTGCCTTGTCAAATTTCTTTAAATACCCTCATTCAGTCATTTGTAAAGGACTTTGAATTGTCTTAATCTGTATAAATGGTGCTATACAAGGATTTAATTGGTCATTGACAGATATTGAAGTACTTCTCAGGCCTTTTGTTGTGTACATGCTTTGGCTTGTTAAAAATAGTTTGGCATTTTTCAAGCTGCTCTTAATATAAATTAATATTTTTGCATCTGCCCGACATTGTTGGTCACAAAATCTTTCTGTTTTCCAAACTCTGTTTGTGAGAGGCAGGCAGAGCCGTACAGCAGTCAGTGTTTAAAATGCATTTACAAGTCAGTCACACCAACACTGGACTTTACAAAGCTGCACAACAACAAAAAAAGATCCAGATTAATTCTGTTCTTCCGTTTAATGAACATGATTTCACTCACACTCTGACAATCGTGTTCAGATCTTCAGCGAAATTATCAGAAGCAAGTTGTTCAGGAGGAAGTCCAAAATCTGTGTGGTCTCTGTCCTTAAAGAACTTAACTTAAATGGTTAATTGATATAATGAAATTGAAGAAGTGTCAGTGGTTTGATTCCTATCACTAATATTTAAATGGCTCCCGCTGGCTCAGATGAACAACTTGCAGTTTGTGAAGCCATATGTCAAAGCACTTTGGATAAAGACACTATTCACTATGTGTCTTTGGGTAACACACCGAACTCTACCACCGGGCAGCTGCCATTATGTTTGTGTGGTTGACGGAGAAGCAGCTGTATATATATATTTCCCTTTTTCATAAGTGATAAAATATTACAGCCATGTAGCTGCGTAACACAAGATATGATGTGATGGTCAGATCTGTCTCCTCATCCTGTAACTACATAGAAAGACAGGAAGCTGAAGTTCCTCTGTTGCCTGTTTCTGTCTTTCTGCATGTTTGTGATATTTGACAGCTTCAGCTGCAGCCTCAGTATGATGTTGCTGCCACTGCAGGAACCTAAATGCAGGAAATCTGGTGCTGGAAATGTTACTGAAGACATGACATGAAAACTGACGTTCACCAAAGTTATTTGTTTCTAATAGTTTTTTCAATTGTTTAGAAAAAAATAAAAGAAAAAAAATTTTAAAAATTCAAAACCTGATTCTGTTCCTCTTTTTAGCCATTCAGTTAAAATGTGAACGGCTTTGTGATGGTGTTGAGTAAAATTTAGGTCTTTGTCAGAAATGGTAAAGGGTTCACTTCTATAGTACTTTCATCTAAAGCACTGCAGTGGTTGTGTTTTTTTGACACAAGACACAAAGATGTTGTTGATAGACGTCTCTGTTGCCAACTGAATTAGAGGCTTTTAGATGGTTTTCCACTGTGCTATAGTCTTTAAGGACTTAACTACTGCAAAAGAGGAAGTGAATATAAATACAAGTATTTAGTTTCCCTCCTGATCTCGTGGTGAGTCGAGGCCACAAGAGAGAATTTTAGCTGCTGCACAGACGTACAAACATGGGGACTCACAAACTAAAAAAAGGACAAAAGAAATTCAATAAGTTTAATTAAAATCAAACTTCCTGTTTCTGTTGTTATGAAGAAATGTTCACTGTTCTGCACTTGTCCATCGTTGAGAGAAGGACTTGTTGTCCTGAAAAAACTGAGGTTTTCTTTTAATTATCTTTCTCACTCTCGTAGCCTCTACCGGTTTGCCGCAGGGTTCAGTTCTTGGTCCTCTTCTTTTCTCTGTCTGTACTGATTCCCTGGGTGTCATCATTCAGTCACATGGTCTTTCCTATCACTGCTACGCTGATGAGACACAGCTCTTCCTGTCCTTTCCACCGGACAACTCTACTGTCTTATCGCATATCTCAGCCTGGACGAGAGAGACATTTTCAGCTCAACCACTCCAAGACCGAAGACCGTCGACGCAACACAACATCAGCATGTACAATGGATCTACAGTGATTTTCCCCACAAAGTTGGCCAAAAATCTGGGGGTCCTCATCGACGACCAACTGAGCTTTAAGAACCACATCACCTCAGTGTCTAGGGCAGCAGATTTTCCCTCTACAACATCAGGAAGATCAGACCCTACATCACGGAATATACAACCCAACGCATTGTACAGGCGCTGGTCACATCTCGTCTTGATTACTGCAACGCTTTGTTACTGGTGTTACCAGTATCCACAATCAAACCCTTGCAGATGATCCAAAATGCAGCAGCTCGCCTCATTTTTAATCAGCCAAAAAAGACCCATGTCACACCAGTTTTTAGATCTCTACACTGGCTTCCTGTAGCTGCTCGCATCAGGTTCAAAGCTCTGTCTCTTGCTCACAGGGTGGTTAACTCAACAGCACCTGTTACCTCAACTCACTCATTCAAGTCTACAATCCTTCTCGCCCGCTGCGATCTGCCAACAAACGACGTCTGGTGGTCCCAGCATCGCACAGAAGACACCAAGCAAAACTCTTCAGCGCAATGATCCCACGATGGTGGAACGAGCTACCCAACTCTGCACACTCAGCAGATTCTCTCCCAATATTCAAAAAACTGCTGAAAACAGAACTCATAGCATCTTCCTATGCACTTAAATCTATATAAAAAACAACCTTCCTTTCTGCTCTTTTTCGAACTTGCATCTCGTGAACTGTTATCACTTTTCTGATTGGACTTTTGCTTTGATGTTTTCTCCTTGACTTAGATTCTTCTTGCCTTGTACCTCACTTGTAAGTCGCTTGGGATAAAAGCGTCTGCTAAATGACTAAATGGAAATAAAGACAAACTGGCATCGACTAGAGCACCTGCCACTGCTGTATGTAAGACGTGGATGTAATAGATGTAGTTTCAGCAGCTGAAGCCTTGTACAGATGTAGTATGTCTGAGCCAGCTGTTTATGGAACGTCTCTTCCTTTAGGACGTCTTTAAACCTGAGATGATGTAGGACAGATACAAAATGGTGATTGTTGGTGTAAAAAAGGCTGCTGGAGGAAGAACAGTCACCTTTTCATGTTTCCCTAAGCCTCAGTCTTCAAACATCCCTCACATTATTTTGTTGGCACTTGTTTAGGTGCCACTTGCCCTCTCTCTCAATTTCACTTCCCTCTGCATCCATGTTGACCTCTGCCCCTCCTCCCTGACAGTTCTCATCTTCCTCCTATTGAAAGCAGACTTGTGCAATGTGCCCCAAGGGCATTCTGGGTCCTCTCTTATTTGCTTTGTACATGCTTCCTGGTGGGATTTTGAATGACTGAACAAACGTATATCGCTGTGCAGATGATATCTGACACATCTCTAGTTTGGATTTAATGACTTACTGTAACTGTAACTTGTATCTTCAAAGAATAATAAAGCGCTCTAATATTTTACATTAATGCCACCTTGGTGCTGTACAGTGAATGAAAGTTTTCACGTTCCAGCTTCTACCTTGACTTGATAAAAAGAAGATGGAGTGTGTCACTGTTGCCCTGGTTACCTGAGGTTACCTGGGTCAAGATGGCAGGGAGGGAATAGTAAAGGGCAGTGCTGTCAAAAGTAACTGTACACGGACAAAGTGATTACAGATGATGGATTTTAACTTTAAACTGATCAAAGTGATTCAATTTGCATTAGAAAGTGCAGAATAATGAATCGAAATGCACGTGAGCGTGGAGACATAAAGACGGATGCAGAGGGAGCAAAGCTGAGCACTGGGCGTTATGTTTGCAGGAGGGTTTCTATTATTTAGAGAAGTGAAACGTTTCTGGTTTATCAGTGGTAAAGAAACAGGCAACAATAAACCACTAAAACCGTAAGATGGAAATTCTTCACACTTTGATCTGCTCCTTCTTCCTCTGTGAGTACATTTGATTTTTGTATATTTATATTTCTTACATTACTTGGCTTTTATGTGTGTTCGTCCACAGTTGGTAAATTTGCACCACAGCTTTTCATGAGAGGTTTTAATGGTCAAAAACGAGCAGGTTTTCACTAAGACATTATCTATGACTTCATAGACAGTGCCTCCACAGGAATGTACAGCTCACTCACCCCCCGTCTCCGGCCATGCAGTGCCGGTCCCGAGCCCGGTAGAAATGGGGGACTCGCGTCAAGAAGGGCATCTGTCGTAAAAACTGTGCCAAATGATCCAGTGTGGTGAAGCTGAAAGGACAGAAAGGACAAAAACCTTCTGTCTTGTCCATCCTTTTAATACTTTTTTAAAAATATGTTTTTGCTATAATTTGAACACCAGGAAGTTTCCCACCTCTGTTAGAGAAAAATATTCTTAGCAATATTTTAAATTCACGTCTTTATTGACACTGGTGCCCGAGTACTATGTTACATGTGATGAATTTCCATTGTGGAGATATTTCTATGGCTCACTAAAGGATGTGTGAGAAGATGCAAATCTGTCTCTAATCTGTGGATCTGTGTAAAAACTGTGATCAGACTGCAACAGTACCCAGTTATTGTTCATCTTTCCAGCAGCTCTGCAGGACGGAAACACTGTCTTTGCACAATTTGCTCTCTATACCGGAGTGGAAGGAGGAAGTGTCACTGTTAAATGCTCTTTTTTTTCCTCCGGAACGAGGAGGGTTTTCTGCAAAGAAAAGTGTGAGGACGGAAACATTCTCGTTGAAACAAGTGGAGTCAGGGGTCAAAGTGGCCGATACAGCATCGAATGTAACGGACAAGACGTTTTTGTGACCATCGCACAGCTGAGCCAGTCCGACTCTGGACAGTACAGATGTAGTTTGGGAACATCTGTGTCATTAGTTTCGTTTATCCCACTTGAGCTCATTGTTGTAGGCGGTGAGTTACAACAAGAGTTAATCAGTAATAGATTGAAAAACAAATCTCGTTATAAAACTTTCACAGTGAGTGTGATTCTTATCTAACGTTTCCACAGCCCTGCTGGATGGAGATCGTCATCCTTCTGAAGACGAAGCTCTCAATACCAGACCTGGAGGAAACATTACAGTTGGGTGTTACTTCACTCACACTGGAAAGACAAAGTTCTTCTGTCGGGATCAGTGTAAAGACGAGGACGTGTTTATAGCCACATACAGTGACACTGATCAGAAAGGCAGATACAGCACCAGATATTTGGAAACATCTCCTACAGGAGCTTTCTTGTACGTGACCATCACACAGCTGACGGACACCGACTCTGGACTGTACTGGTGTGGTCTGGACAGATCCTTACACAAGCTTGAGATCAGTGTCACAGAGGGTGAGTTTTCACTTAAAGTTGAAAGAAATCAGAGCCTGAGTGAGTCTGTATGGATGTGTACGTATGAATGTGTCCATGAATAACAGGTCTGCATGTGATTTATGTCTGAATTGTTGGACGATCAGCGTCTAAACACAATGACCAGGGGAACTGTTTCACTCAAGGCTGAATAACAACTCGGATATGTCTGAGGGGTCATGTTATAATCACAGTTTAGTCCCTAACGTGGTTTTATCAACGTGTGAGCACAAGTTACTCAAATGAAATGTGTTTGTAGATATAGGAGATAACACAAAGTCCTACCTAGTGCTGCCTCTGGTCGTCGTCACTGGGCTCCTGTCATCAGCGACGGCTCTGATGATCTGCAGGAAGAGGTCTTCTAAACCTAAATATGAGGCAACAGGTGATGCGCGCGCGCGCACACACACACACACACACACACACACACAGCTGCACGTTCTTCCCGAGCATCACAAACCTTTTGAAACACAGCAAAACGTCCAACATTCTGAGTGAGGTTTTAATGTCCGTCTGATTGATATTGTAGCTTGGGGGACGGCACAGGGATCCCCGGGGAATTATGGGTAATAGGCATGTTAATAGTTCTATGTGTTTAAAGTGTTTAATGTGCATGATTTGTGCTAAGATTAGTGTTATTAGGTGTGTTCAGACGTTCTGGTTTTACTATATGTGATGTATTTTATCACTGGCACTTTTCCTGCTGCTTCATGTGGGACCAGCCTCAACTGCAAGATGCTTTTTTCTGTTCCCCAGGTTTGGAGATCAGAGGAAACTCAGAGGAAAAAAACAATGAGGTGAGTTTTTTTAACACTTTCTTACTTCGCTTCCTTCTTGGACAATACGGCTGCTGTAAAACTGAAAAAAAGAAAAAACAGTCATTTCATGTTCCCTTTCATATCCCACATAAATAAGTAAGTTAATAAGAATTTCTCAGAGTTTCCAAGCAACAAACACGAAGATGCATTTCACTGAGCAATATGTTGCCCTCGGACACAAAGTCATCTTATCGTCCAGTCTCATTTCTTACTTACAACATCTTACATTCAACATCTTCTTAAACGGTGAAAGTCTAATATGTCATCAATTCATTAACTGTGATTGGAGAAACAGATGGTTTGATGGTTCTTGGTAAGATATGAAAATATTAGTGAGAAATACCCGTTTTACAAGAATTGAACCCCAGTAACTGGAAAGAACAAGTGTATTACTGCCCCGTTTACGTTCATTTCTCAGATTTAGTAATATACTTCACCTAAACTCATTAAACGTGGTAAACATGAGAAGTTTCATACACATTAACTCGGGTGGAGTTTACAGGAAACAGAAGCAGCTACTCCAGTAAAACACGAGGACACAGCTTTAGTCCCCATGGTGTGTTGGCTTTTCTGCCTCTGGAAAATACATTTTTAAATCGTTTCTTTTTCAGATTCCCTTGTATGAGAACGATTGTCCAGTCTCCACGTGTGAGGACTACCTGGGTCTCCATCCAGCCACCAGGGATCAGAACCAATTCTACTCTACACTCACACAACACACATGAACATCCATGCTGATTTGTCTTTCTTGGTTTGGTTTTATACTATATGTTTGATATTTTCATATCATCACTGTTTATGTGCAGATAATGTTCCATGTACTTTTTTTGCTACTGTCTACTGCAATGTGTCACAATGAAAACAACACACAAAAAACGTTTTGCATATAGTTGTTTATTAAAGCGTATGATTTTTAAAACACAAGGAGAAAGGATATAAGATTAATCAACCAATCTGCACAAATATCAAATTCCTCAAAACAGCTGCTTACTCTGTTCAGGGTGCAGCTAACTTATCACACACGACTATAATCAGCTTACAGCTTACATTCAGGTAATAATATCCACATCACACAGCCAATTAACAACTGAACCAAACAATTGCAAAACAATTATGTGATCACCTTCTTAGGAATAATTTGTATGAAGACTTTCAGTCAGGATTTAGAGTTCATCATAGTACAGAAACAGCACTGGTAAAAGTCACCAACGATCTTCTCATGGCCTCAGATACTGGACTCATCTCTATACTTGTTCTTTTAGATCTTAGTGCTGCATTTGATACCATTGATTATAACATTTTATTACAGAGACTGGAACATGAAATTGGAATTACAGGAACTGAACTAGGTTGGTTTAAATCTTATCTATCTGATAGATTTCAATTTGTTCATGTTAATGATGAATCCTCCATGCACACAAAGGTTAGCTATGGAGTTCCACAAGGCTCTGTGTTAGGACCAATACTTTTTACTTTATATATGTCTCCTTTAGGCAACATTATTAGAAAACACTCCATAAATTTCCACTGTTATGCTGATGATAACCAGCTATATTTATCTATGGAACCAGATGAAAATAATCAGTTAATAAAGCTTCAAGCCTACAAGACATAAAGGCCTGGATGTCCCACAATTTTTTACTTTTAAACTCAGACAAAACTGAAGTCATAGTATTTGGGCCCAAAAATCTCAGAGACGTGATGTCCAACCATATTGTTACCCTAGATGGCATAAGTCTGGCCTCCAGTACTACTGCAAGGAACCTTGGAGTTATTTTTGATCAGGATCTGTCCTTTAAGTCACATATAAAACAAATCTCTAGAACAGCCTTCTTCCACCTACGGAACATTGCCAAAATTAGGAGCATCCTGTCTCAAAGTGATGCCGAAAAACTGGTCCATGCATTTGTTACCTCTAGGTTGGACTACTGTAATTCCCTACTTTCAGGATGCCCCAGTAACTCCCTAAAGAGCCTGCAATTAATCCAAAATGCTGCAGCAAGAGTGCTGACTGGAACTAGCAAGAGAGATCATATTTCACCTTCACTAGCTTCTCTCCATTGGCTTCCAATTAAATGTAGAATAGAATTTAAAACCCTGCTTCTTACATAGAAAGCTCTGAATGGTCAGGCTCCATCATATTTAGAAGACCTCATAGCACCATATCATGCCAGTAGACCACTTCGCTCTCAGAATGCAGGCCTACTTGTGGTTCCCAGAATTTCCAAAAGTAGAATGGGAGGTAGAGCCTTTAGCTATCAAGCTCCTCTCTTGTGGAACCAGCTCCCAGTTCACATTCGGGAAACAGACACCCTCTCTACTTTTAAGTCGAAGCTTAAAACCTTCCTCTTTAATAAAGCATATAGTTAGTTATAATTATGGTGCCATAGGCTTAGACTGCTGGGGGACCCACCCCCCAATGCACTGAGCTCCTTTCCTCCTCTTGACCATCTCTCCTCTCCTCTCATCCAGCAATTGTCACCACTGTATGTCATTAACTCTGTGTGTTCTCTCCCGTAGTTGTCTTTGTCCTCCTCTGTCCCCTTCTCTCTGTCCCTTTCTGCAGGTGTCCCCCGGCTTTTAAGCTGTGTGTCTTCCAGCGTGAAGCTACTGGTCCTACCAATCTGCCCGATGTTTTGTTGTTGCTTTCGTTGCTCTGTTCTTTTCTCTCTCCCCTTTCCACTCACCCCAACCGGTCGAGGCAGATGGCCGTCCACCCTGAGCCTGGTTCTGCTGGAGGTTTCTTCCGTTAAAGGGAGTTTTTCCTCTCCACTGTTGCCTATGGCTTGCTCCAGGGGGAATTGTTGGGTTCTCTTTATATATCTTTATAATCTTGACTTTATTCTGTAAAGTGCCCTGAGATGACTTTGTTGTGAATTGGCGCTATATAAATAAAGTTGAATTGAATTGAAATTGAACATGTTCATACACACAGTGATTTATTCATAGTCAACTCTACCAGTGGTTTCATTGAATGATGCTGACTTGATGTGTCATCATCACACAGCCATTACAGTCTGGAGGTGACTACTTCACCAAACCCAAGGAAACAAATAAAATCTTTGGGAAAGCTGGAAACAAAAAACCATAACAAGTAGGAGTGAAAACCTGGCTTCATGTAATTGGATTAAAAACTAAACTTGTGATAATCAACGGGTAAAAGCTGGACTTCACATTTCTATCTTCTCAAAGAGAAGGAGCATAACCAGGTAATGAAGTGAGAAGATGGTGATCATCCTCAGAAACAAACAGTTTCTATCAGCCGAAGTCAGATAATTAAAAACCAGTGAAAAAACTGTAAATCTGCAGCAAAGCTTAAGATTCACGATACAAATTAAATCATTTACTTTTTTATTCATTGTCGTTGTAGAGCAGTTCAGGTCCTGATCTCTGGTGGCTGGTTCAATGTTTGAGAAGAGTCTCACATCACGCCTGGTTTTGGTTATCATAGATAACAGGTAACTGAAAATAAAACAGGAATGAAAGCAAAAAAGCATTAAAGAAATTATTATTTTAAAATCATAATTGGTGAGTAAAACTTTTTCAAAGAAATTACAAAACTGATATAAAGGAAAACAATAAAACAGCTACATTAAAATTTCCGTTGAAAAGTAATAAAGGAACCATGAAACAGTGCAGGATTGAGCCTTATGCCAGTTTGCTGGATCATGCTGCTTTCACAAATATTGAGCGAAACACATTCATCCTCTGTGCATCATGAACGTCTGTAAAACAGACACAGTGCCAACAGAACTAAATGTTCCAGGTCTCAGTCTCAGTCTGAAACCACCTCATTTTGTGCATATTGGAGAAGTATGAGCAGAGAAGAACAGCTGCTGATTACACACCATCCATAACCACTGAATCTGACTTCAAACAAAAACTAAATAAGATAAAGTTAAAGTCACCTCTTTGTCGCTACTGGTGTTTCTCCTTTTCTTCCATTGGTAGAACAGCAGAAATACAACCAAGAGTAACAGAACAACCAAGGGGATACCCAGGCCCAGAGGCAGGAACTGGGCATTGGAGGAGGGAGTAGAAGTTGGAGTAGTAGTAGTAGTTGGAGGCCCTGGAATTGTAAACCGTAAACAGTAAAACCATCAGCTACTGAAGAAATACTGATACACGTCCCTGACAACCAGAGACAGACACACAACAAAGATCAGATATGTCAGGTAATTGTAGCAAGTTGGTTTTGCTCAAAGCAAATGAGAAATTAGTAACTGCTGGGTTTTATAATAAACTTACAGAACAATCATATGCTGTTAACTTCCCTGATGACCATTGTTTCAGTTCCCACCAAATACCTAATAGTCCCTAAAATCAGGTGTGTCACCACAGTTAGGGAGGAGCCAGAAGATTCACATGAACAAACATGTTACATTTACAGTTTGAAGGTTCCCAGTCAACCACATTTGTCAGCTGGACGTCTTTATCCAAACTTAAAAAAATAAAAGTCCGTCCATCTGTCATCATCATCCCCAAAGTGTTGTTGCGGTGGCAGCAGATATAATAATTTCTAGCTCCTCTGGTTGGATTCCAAGGTCAGATGAGATACATATATAATCTCTCCAACGTGTTCAGGGTCTAGCACAGGGTCTGTTACCAGCTCAGCGTGTCTGGAAGACCTGAGGACATCTGACTTGCTACTGTTTAGAGCTTTAGTACTGTGCACAGAGCCTTCACAGGAAAAGTTAACTGCCCAATCAAACAATATAAATCAATGACATCAGGTTTCAATCCTTTGGCATCCACAGCACAAACTGAACCTGGTAGAACAGCACTGAACAGAAAATGAATGGATTACAAAGACACGTGTTGATGAGTTTTAAAACACACTCACCGTCTGCAACAAGGATCTGAAACCTCTCATATGAAACTGGAGACAAAGGGTCACCGTAACCACACCTGTACCATCCTGTGTCAGACCTGTTCACTTGTGTGATTGTGACATACAGTCCGGATGCAGATCCTGCTGTGTATTTAATGCCGTATCTTCCAGTCTGAGCTGTGACATTAGTTGTGGTGATGAGAACATTCTCTCTGTTACATGGCTCCTTACAGAAGAACCTTGTGCTATTGTAGACATAATTGTGGCACGGATATGTGATGTTTTCTCCTTCAGTATATGTGCGGATAAAGCCAATAATATTCAGATACACTGTGGAAAAGAACAGGCACAGTTATGGTTACATGACAATACAGAACATTTTATACATTTTATAAATTATTATAAATCCAATTCCACACATCATGAACAAATCACAGTCCACCCACAGTTTAATTTGTTTCTGTTCTGTAGTGTGTAATTTAGAATTAAGTCCAGTTTAAGTTTGATTTAGTTTTCGTCATATAAATGTATAAATCATCAAATTTACATATTCATGACTTATTTAGTCTTTACATACATTTAAAATGGATTTACCCCTGAAGCTGAAGCCGTGAGTTATAAGTTGTATGTACGAATTCACACTGGACTTTTCAGGATTCATTCATTACATAACATAAATTTTCTCTATACACCAACCGTTAATGCTTCAAAGGAAGAGTTAAAATTGTGTTTTCAATCTTGTGCATCTTTTTAATTTCACATTTTTCAATGCTAATTGAGGATTTTAACAAGTTGCAGATATTGATGTTTCTTAAAAACGCGACTATTCTAAATATATTTGGTTTAATGACTTTTAGCAAAAACTCACCTTCTGAAACTCTGATCTCAAAGTCACTGTATGAGTCTGGAACCAAAGATTTGCCCAAACCACACCTGTATGGTCCTGAGTCAGACTGGGTGAAATTGGTGATGCTCACAGTCAAAATTCCATATCCTGATGCATTTTTGTAATCAGTGCTGTATCTACCACTTGTAGCTGTGACGTTATCTGTTTTAATGAGAATGTTTTCTTCTTCACATTGTCCCTTACAGAAGAACTTTGTGTTTCCAGACGGGAGCAAGTAACAAGAAAGTCGACCACTTCTTCCTTTTGATGCTGTTAAAATGATTAGTCCGTTGTTTCCACCACACAGAGCTGTTGGAGGGACACACAGTACATTCTGATTGTCAGTACTTGTGTTTCTGTGTCTGCTCTGACAAATATTGTTCACTGTTCTACATTCTACAGCATGAAGCAGAGAATCTGTGGTCAGAGATTTAAAGAAATGAAAAATGCAGCATTACAGACACAGTCGGGTAATCAGTCCTCACCTGATAAGAAGCAGAGGAACAGAACATGGGGAATCTTCATCCTGATGGAGAAAACTGGTGAAGCTGCAGAAACGATGCCTCTGTCACTTCAAAGTCTCTGTGTGACCAAGCAGGAAGTTGATCTTTGTTTTAGCTCCCAGCTTTGGCTGCAGCCACATCATGATGATGATGATGTGACTGTCAGCACAAGGAAAGTATTTATCATTTACTATGCAAAAATTCCTGATCAGAATAACTGAACAAAGCCTCTCTATTCAAGATGTGGAAGAAATCTCACAGTTTTATGTTACTTTACTGACTCTGGAAGCAGGACGTTCTACTTGTTAAAATAAGTGACACACACACAGCATCACATATATAGAATGAACTCCTACAGGAGATGACTCAGGCTGCTATTGGTTTAGTAAGTATTAGTTTATTTCTCATTTCTCTCAGGGGTTTGAAGGTTATTGCCACAAATAGTGATAAGTACAAAGAAAATCTCTGTTTTTTTACGTTTGGCACCAGTTCTGTTTGGCATGTGGTGATGCTAATGACATAATCCAGACATAATACGCATAATTTCTATTGGTTTATTGTCTATTGTTCACAGCTACATTCACATCAACAGCAATACAGGACGTAAACTAAAAAAATAAAGATGTTACACAGCATCATCTTTGCCTAAAAATCAGACGGAGACAACAGGCGAATCCACATGATTTATAAGTTAGTTTATACATTTATAAATACAATGATTTGACCAAAAGTTGTTACATGATTAGAGTCAGAAGACATTTTTCACATTTACACTTAATTATCTTCAGCAAAGCCTCTCAGCCAGAGAAACTCTGGACTGTTATCAAGTTTCCACCTGATAAATAAAAAGATTTACCTGCTATGTGTAATAATAAAAACATTAGCCATGAGCTCCAGAGTCATGCAGAAAATTCCAAACACTGCTAAATAAATGTGCACATGTACAATTGATCTGCAAATTATTTATTAATATGATACAATGATATAAAGCAGCAGAAAGAATTAATCAAGTACAAGTGTAAGTAGTGATTTATTCAGATTAATTTGTTGTTTATTAACATTATGAAGCAAAAAGTATGTGGATGCTCCGCGTTCGACTGTCCTGATATGAGATGGGTGTAATTTTTGTGTATCCAAATACTTTTGGCCACATGGTGTATTTAGAATTTGATTTACTTCACTGGTTGCTCGATTACGTCAGTGTGCTTTTTATTCAGCATGTAAGTGATTTCAGTTCTTTGCAGGCAACTGAGGACCTGCAAAAGAGAAAATATGAAGTGAAGGCAGAATCAAGAAAATGATGGAACAAAGGTTTCTGTTACTGCAAAATAATGTTTGATAATTACCAAACTTTGTTAACTATGGAAATAGTAATTATATCCATAATCCATTTACTGTGATCTCATGGCTGTTGTCATGGAGATTGCTCCATTGTCATGAAAGAGCAGAGCGGCCTTTGAGCTACTTACAGTAACATATGTAAGCCACCTCCAGGTACTTGTAAGTGCCGACACAGGGGTCTCCAAACACTGAGTTGCTCGCGCTGACAGTGCAGCTGTTTCTCCCGTTGCAGCTGTGGATGCAGAGGGATGTGAGTGAACACAAGTTTGGGTGGGATTTGATAGAAGACAACGTGTAGGATTCAGCTCTGCTGTTCAATTGTCTACGTTGTGATTCCATATTTTGGGGTCAGATTTCGTTGGATTTTGGAGATTTAAAACACTTTAGTACAAAAACAATTGGATTTGGGACACGAGGGAGAAATTGCACCTTTGAGCAACTATGTTAGACGCCCTTGAGCACTGCACATTCTGGACCTGCCCTGCAGGACGTTGGTAAGAGCACGTGGTCTGGTCATGGCGTCCATAATCAGCACTGTGGATGTATAAAACCTTCCCTTTATCTGACAAAAGAAGGAGAAAAGTAACATATTCACACAAGTTCTATGTGCATGTTCATAATATTACTTGAGCAAAGCTGTAATAAAAAACATTGAGATCTCACCACACTGAAGGTTTAACACAGATCCCTCACATGTTACACTGCGTTCTGACAAAGCAAAGACACATCACCTCAGACACGTTGTAATAATCCAACTTAGTGGGAAAAATGTTCAGTTACACACAAATGGAACTGACTTTCTGCGATGCAGGTGTAGATGGTGTCCAGGTATTTGTAGATGCCATAGCAGGGGTCAGAGGTACGAAGGACATTTGTGTTTATTTGACAAACTCTCTTACCATCACATCTGCAGGGAAAAAAATCATATATGCGTCATATTGTGTGTTCAGGCCCTTTTTTTTGACCATTGACCAACTAGTTCACACACTTTCTATGGCGACACGGCATCAACAACTTATTCATTGTGTGTTGTTTTGTCCATTCAAATATTGAAGAATGATTTGAATGAAGGTGCATGAGAGGAACAGTAACTTGTTTGATGATTAAAATAACAGTAGTTAATAGGATGGAGTCCAAAGGTGCAGAGTCCAAACAAATGATGCAGTCAAATGAGCAAAGGCTCAAAACTACAAAGGTACAAAAGAAAAAACTATGACAAGAAACATCCATCAAATATATAAAACTGCCTTATGATTTTATGTCTATTTTTAAGAGGAAATGTTTATTTTGTATAATCATGGAAGGTTTTGGAGGCGGTTGGTCTGAGTGTGCACACAGCAGGAGAGTTGTCACTGTGAGCAACTAAAGTCGCAACCACAATCCAGAACCCTGCAACAGACGCCTGCCTCCCGACATGGTGGCGTTGCTTGACTGATCTGTATGATGGGTAGGTTCAAACATCTTTGGGCGTTAGAGTTTTAAACATTTAATTTAGCTCTCAGGCTTCTGTTCCTGAGCTAAAACAAGTACTGAACCTCAATATAATGCAAAAACCTTTGCTGATCCAACTCCTAAATATTATCAGAGCAAAGGAACCAAATGATATTATTCTTTCTGTTTAATATTACTGTGTGTGTGTGTGTGTGTGTGTGTGTGTGTGTGTGTACCTTTCCTTGAGGACGCTTGTGGTCCCCTGCTGAGCACAGTTTGTATTAGAAAGCTGTTGTGGAGACCAGCCCTCACTGCAGGTCTTACTGTCTGCTCGTCCATACAGAGCTGCCTGCACACTGATCACTCCACTGTCTGTTACACAGCATGTGAAGAGGACACAAATGTTTCAGTACTGTCAGAGAGCAATGACTCACAAATATACTGATGAGACAGTAATGATGTTACAACTTTTCTGTCAGTAATTATCATTAAAAAAATACAACAATGCAGCTCCTGCTAGTGAAAACATGATCATGTAGCATCTGGTAAAAAGAGAAAAAACTGTGTCGTTACACAACTGGCCGCCATTGTCAAACAACAAGACATTGTGTACTTGCTGAGAGCTTCTTTCCATGATTCATTGGATGCTGTAGTGCTTAAGACATGATGGTGTAACCAGAGTCTAATCAAGGATTTTAGAATTACTGGGGTCCTGAATCCAAATCCATCTGCCAGGACCCCACTGACCTGACAATTTTCTGTTAGCTGTGTGGATGTAGTTTTTAAAAGCTTTCAGTCGTACCACAGCTCAGTTGCTGGACGTTGTAGAGGTCGTCGCAGGTGATCGCTCTCTCTGTGGACACGGTGGGAAGGGTGGATGCAAAATCCTGTTCAGCCTCAGAAAAACCTGTAACGAAAATAAACTGATGTGGAATAATAATGCACATGGTTGTAAAAGTTAGAGGAGAATTAATTCTTCCTGAATCTTACTTAAATAATATTTGCAGTTTGCTTTTAAGAAGGACAAACAGATGACGAACGAGCAAAAAGGTGAGAAACTGCTAATATGTGTGAATATGTGCTTTGTTTAAATCTGGTTATCAGCCACAACGTGAAAACCACCACAGTGATCTTTGACCTTTATCGTTCAGGATTAGCACAAACGTATTAGCCTACAACATTCAGACATTTACCTGAACCCACAAGCAAACCTGCTGCTGCCAGCACTGAAAAAAGACACAAATACACGTTGACAGTTGAGTCCTTCATGCAGTTTTTCCTGGGAGACAAATGATTGGTTTGTGGTGTTTAAAAGATGTTTTTAGTTACTTAACTGCTCATTTTGAATCCTCGCATGCACAACATCAGCTCATTAAAACAGATTTTTACTTACATATTACTTTTAATTTGTCTTATTGTTATTCAGATATCAGCAGTGATCTTATGTTTCATTAAAAACATGTTTTGCTGCAAAATGAAACTATACAGTCAACTGTGTTGTACTTACACAGTGCAGTGCTGAGTCTGGAGCAGGACATGTTGTTAGAAGATCTGCTTTCAGGACAAGCGTGGAACTGATGGTGCTTCAGACACACACTGGCTATTTATTGTGTTGGAGTAAAAGGGGTAAAAAGCCACAATGTATGTTTTAGACTGACCGAACAAGGAAATTGAAAGACTGCAAATAGTCGTTACAATAACAGGAAGGAACATCTCTGAAGAAACTCAACCTCTACAATAACCTCATTTCCCAAACAAGGTGTCTGAAAACTGAGATCACATCTAACATCTTGTTTGTCTTGTGTGTAAAGTGTCACATGGTCACTGACCGCAGTGTATCGCCTTTCACTTCTCACGTTAGCAGACACACACCTAACAGAAGTCCTGGCAGCCGACTCACCACCAGCTGGTTTCCATCCAGCTGCTTTTTTCCACATTGTAAAATGTTTGCAGCACTGCGAGAGGCTAAAACCTGAGACATCACTGTTACAATAACTAACAATTTGACTCTAAACGCTTGGTTTACTTCTGATACCTCTGTTTAACTTTGAGCATCCTGGTCAGGCTTTTGTCAATGTTTACGGAACAGGATAATCCCCTTTAGAGCAGCCATGTTAAAGTTGACACCGTCAAAGCAACTTCAATAAAAATATGTTACGTTTAGGAAACTACATGCACAGTGTCCTGTGATCAGAGAACAACACATTTCATTAATGAGCAGGTCAGTTTACAGTGTTTTTTACATTTGAGGGAAATCAGCCATCGGTTTGCAGAAAAACTCCTCTAACAATAAATAACATCGATACACGGTTCTGGCTGTTGCCTTTAATTCTGCCTGTACTTTGTTTAATCCTGACATCATTTTAGCTCTACATGCCATCTTCAGCATCTTTTGGTTTGGCCTGTGTGTAGATTTCTGTCAAAGAGTAATGAGCACCATCACTCTGACAATGAACACACACAGTATAGTACATAGAGTAGTACAACTGTACTTTTATGACCAGGTCTTACAAGCTCAAAGTAAAAGTGTTCAATTGTACAAATTGTCTGTATGTGCTGTTTTTTCTCTTGTCTAAACTTTCTGTAACCTCTAACCACTGTATGTGACTACACCAACCCACTGGCCACTGTTACAAAAATGTCTTTTATGCCTAATGCAGCAGGAAAACTGATTTCAGTTCAGGTTTCGCATGCAGAGGAGACACAACATGATAGAAAACAGCCATTTTGCCACTTTGGTTCCCTCAGGGGAGATTATGGTTTATGGCTCTGCCCCAAACTTTCTGTTTCCTGACTCTTATTTTGTAATTCCTCTGGTTCCATTTCCTGTCCTACACTCATTTAAGCCACTTCACACTCCACATACTGTAAATTCTAATTGTCTATTTAAACCCTCAGCTAGACTCACTCGCTGTCAGATCCATTTTCCTCGATTAAACCTTCTGGTCATGACTGACTTTCGTTACTTGGACTTTATTTTGGGTCTGAGGTTTGGTTCTGTCATGATCTGGCCCTCACATTCACTTCCGGTCTTGGACTTTTATTTTGTACCCCTTCTCTCCACTTCCTGTCCCCAGTTCATTTCTCCATCTTGACCACTCATCACCGTTCACAATTGTTTCCACCTGTTCCCCTGCCTTTGTAAACCCAGCTCATTGTCTTTGTTTGGTCCGTGCTGTGCTGTGTAACACACTATCTTCTGCTTTTCCTGTCTTGTGTCATTTGGATTTCTGACGCATTATTTGGACTCTGTTACCTGTTTGTCTTGGTCTGAGGTTTGGTTTGATTTTTCTTTTGATGTCTTAGTCAGTTTTTTGTGACCTTTTTTTCTGTTTATGAGAAGTCGTTATTTTCTTAGTTATGTTTTACTAGTTAATAGTTTTACATTGATGTTCAGATTTTTCCTGTTCTTTTGCCTCCAATGTTTGTGTGACCTTGTGAAATGGTGTCAGCTTTGTCCTTTTTATAGGAGTGAATTTATGTTTGCTGTTTGTTCTTTTCTTTTTATAATAATCATAAAGCCTTTTTATCATAACCCCCTGTGTCCTTGTTGCACTTGGGTCCCCCCTAAAATGGCTAGTGTGACAGGGTCATTGTGTTATCTATCGAGGATTTGTTCGATAGTTTTTGTGCCTGTTCCGAGTCTATGTACACGTTTTGGTTTCCTGATTACACCTGTTCCTGACCATGTTGTTTTGTTGAAGGCACGTTTTTATATCTGCTGCTGAGATTGAAATATGTAAACTCTGTTTGTGAGTAGCAGGCAGAGTCGTACAGCAGTCAGTGTTTAAAATGTATTTACAAGTCACTCACACCAACACTGGACTTTACAAAGCTGCACAGCAACAAAAAAAGATCCAGATTAATTCTGTTCTTCCGTTTAATGAACATGATTTCACTCACACACTGAAAATCGTGTTCAGATCTAAAGCGAAATTATCAGAATCAAGTTGTTGTTGCTCTGAATAAGGAGGAAGTCCAAAACCTGTGTGGTCTCTGTCCTTAAAGAACTTAAAATGGTAATTTGATATAATGAAATCGAAAAATATGTTTAGAGTGTAAATATACTTTGCTGTTTTTCCGTTTAATGAACATGATTTCACTCACTCTGACAATCGTGTTCAGATCTTCAGCGAAATTATCAGAAGCAAGTTGTTGTCTCTGTCCTTTAAAGAACTTTAACATTTTCAAAAGTGGTAAAATGATTAATTGATATAATGAAATCAAAGAATATGTTTAGAGTGTAACTGTACTTTGCTGTTTTTACTTTCTGTAAAAAGCCACAACACTACTGAGTAATCAAAACATCACGGTTTATTATCTGAACTTATAATCGAAGAATACGTCTGGTCCTGAGTTTGGTTTGTTGGATGGAGGTTTTGGTAGATGGAGTGTTCACATCCTGGGTCAGGAGTCCAGTTCTCATAGGTGACTGATAACTGCAAACAAATGAGGAAACAAAGATTTATATTAAAACATAAATCAGCCAAGTTTAACTTAGTTACCTGAGTTTTGCTCTGTCTCTATCTCTCTTTCTTGTGAACATAGTATAGAAGAACTTCAGAATTGGCACCAACGTCCATTTTCAAGGGTCACCGTAACCACACTGGTACCACCTCGTGTCAAACTTGGTCACTTGTGTGATTGTGACGTACAACCCAAACACAGATCCATCTCTGTATTCGATGCTGTGTCTTCCACTCTTAGCTGTGACGTCATTTGTGTCAATGAAAATGTCCTCTACTTTCTTACATTGGTCTTTACAGAAGAATATTCTGCCTTTTTTCTCCTTCAGCTACTGTTTGGACAAAGCCAGAGTCTCGATCCAACAGTTCTGCACAAAAGATACCAATAAAATATCATGTGTCATGTTTGTTGGTTCCACATCTGGAAAAGTTTAGTTTATTAAATTCAAAGTTAAATGTAACGACATATTGCCAAAAGTATTCGCTCACCCATCCAAATAAATTAATTCAGGTGCACAAAGCAAGGTCCATAAAGACATGGATGAGTGAGTTTGGTGTGGAAGAACTTGACTGGCCTGCACAGAGTCCTGACCTCAACCCGATAGAAACCTTTGGGATGAATTGGAGCGAAGACTGCGAGCACTGTGTATTATGTATTTCATAAACACACTCTTAAACCTGGTGGAAAGTCTTCCCAGAAGAGTTGAAGCTGTTATGGCTGCAAAGGGCCGACGTCATATTAAACCCTATGGATTAAGAATGAGATGTCACGACAGTTCATATGGGTCTAAAGGCAGGTCACTGAATACTTTTGGCAATATGGTGTATTTGGAATCACGTCAACTGGACGTCTTTCGTCTTAGCTCCAGCTCAAGCTGTAGTGTCAGTGGTTTGATTCCTGTCACTAATATTTAAATGGCTCCTGCTTGCTCAGATGAGCAACTTGCAGTTTGTGAAGCCACATGGCAAAGCACTTTGGATAAAGACACTATTCACTATGTGTCTTTGGGCAAGACACCGAACTCTACCACCGGGCAGCTGCCATTGTGTTTGTGTGGTTGACGGAGAAGCAGCTGTATATATATATTTCCCTTTTTCATAAGTGATAAAATATTACAGCCATGTAGCTGCTTAACACAAGAGCATTTGAACATGGAAATGCTTTTAATGTTAAGAACTATCAGTGCTGAATGTGGAGGTAAAGTTGTTAACAAAGACATTAATCACCAATTTATCTTCTTGAAAATGTTTCTTTTTGCAAAGAATCTTCTAAAACGTGTCATAAACAAATAATTCAATAAGTGTACAGTTTATGAGAAATGTTGCAGATATGTTTGGAGTTTTAAATGACTACTCATGTTCTAAACACATCCAACGTAATAAC
Organism: Channa argus; assembly: GCF_033026475.1. NCBI lineage: Eukaryota > Metazoa > Chordata > Actinopteri > Anabantiformes > Channidae > Channa > Channa argus. Next base: position 25,570,316 of record NC_090209.1, read on the forward strand.
TTGCAGTAGAAACTTACCATCTGAGACTCTTATTTCAAAGTTCCAGCATGAATCTGGAACCAGTGGTTTACCCAAACCTTTAGGTCATGAGAAGCATGTGTGTTTAGACGTTTGGACAAATATAAATGTGTCCAAAGTGTTAAAGATATGATGTGATGGTCAGATCTGTCTCCTCATCCTGTAACTACATAGAAAGACAGGAAGCTGAAGTTCCTCTGTTGCCTGTTTCTGTCTTTCTGCATGTTTGTGGTATTTGACAGCTTCAGCTGCAGCCTCAGTATCATGTTGCTGCCACTGCAGGAACCTAAATGCAGGAAATCGGTGCTGGAAATGTTACTGAAGACATGACATGAAGACTGACGTTCACCAAAGTTATTTGTTTCTAATTTTTTTCAAATGTGTTGAAAAAGCAAAAAGTGTCGATGAATAAAACACACACTCAAACACAGAGGCAAGGAAAATTAAAAACCTGATTCTCTTCCTCTTTTTAACTTTTCAGTTAAAATGTCAAAGGCTTTGTGATGGTGTTGAGTAAAATTTAGGTCTTTTTCAGAAATGGTAAAGGGTTCACTTCTATAGTACTTTTATCTAAAGCACTGCAGTGGTTGTGTTTTTTCGACACAAGACACAAAGATGTTGTTGATAGACGTCTCTGTTGCCAACTGAATTAGAGGCTTTTAGATGGTTTTCCACTGTGCTATAGTCTTTAAGGACTTAACTACTGAAAAAGAGGAAGTGAATATAAATACAAGTATTTAGTTTCCCTCCTGATCTCGTGGTGAGTCGAGGCCACAAGAGAGAATTTTAGCTGCTGCACAGACGTACAAACATGGGGACTCACAAACTAAAAAAAGGACAAAAGAAATTCAATAAGTTTAATCAAAATCTAACTTCCAGTTTCTGTTGTTATGAAGAAATGTTCACTGTTCTGCACTTGTCCAGCATTGAGAGAAGGACTTGCTGTCCTGAAAAAAACGGTTTTCTCTGAATAAAGACAAACTGGCATCGACTAGAGCACCTGCCACTGCTGTATGTAAGACGTGGATGTAATAGATGTAGTTTCAGCAGCTGAAGCCTTGTACAGATGTAGTATGTCTGAGCCAGCTGTTTATGGAACGTCTCTTCCTTTAGGACGTCTTTAAACCTGAGATGATGTAGGACAGATACAAAATGGTGATTGTTGGTGTAAAAAAGGCTGCTGGAGGAAGAACAGTCACCTTTTCATGTTTCCCTAAGCCTCAGTCTTCAAACATCCCTCACATTATTTTGTTGGCACTTGTTTAGGTGCCACTTGCCCTCTCTCTCAATTTCACTTCCCTCTGCATCCATGTTGACCTCTGCCCCTCCTCCCTGACAGTTCTCATCTTCCTCCTATTGAAAGCAGACTTGTGCAATGTGCCCCAAGGGCATTCTGGGTCCTCTCTTATTTGCTTTGTACATGCTTCCTGGTGGGATTTTGAATGACTGAACAAACGTATATCGCTGTGCAGATGATATCTGACACATCTCTAGTTTGGACTTAAATGACTTACTGTAACTGTAACTTGTATCTTCAAAGAATAATAAAGCGCTCTAATATTTTACATTAATGCCACCTTGGTGCTGTACAGTGAATGAAAGTTTTCACGTTCCAGCTGCTACCTTGACTTGATAAAAAGAAGATGGAGTGTGTCACTGTTGCCCTGGTTACCTGAGGTTACCTGAGTCAAGATGGCAGGGAGGGAATAGTAAAGGGCAGTGCTGTCAAAAGTAACTGTACACGGACAAAGTGATTACAGATGATGGATTTTAACTTTAAACTGATCAAAGTGATTCAATTTGCATTAGAAAGTGCAGAATAATGAATCGAAATGCACGTGAGCGTGGAGACATAAAGACGGATGCAGAGGGAGCAAAGCTGAGCACTGGGCGTTATGTTTGCAGGAGGGTTTCTATTATAAAAAACAATGAGGTGAGTTTCTTTAACACTTTCTTACTTCGCTTCCTTCTTGGCCAATACGGCTGCTGTAAAACTGAAAAAACATTTCATGTTCCCTTTCATATCCCACATAAATAAGTCAATAAATAAGAATTTCTCAGAGTTTCCAAACAACAAACACGAAGATGCATTAAACTGAGCAATATGTTGCCCTCAGACACAAAGTCATCTTATAGTCCAGTCTCATTTCTTGCTTAAACACTTTCAACATCTTCTTAAACGGTGAAAGTTTAATATGTCATCAATTCATTAACTCTGATTGGAGAAACAGATGGTTTGATGGTTCTTGATAAGATATGAAAATATTAGTGAGAAAAACCCGTTTTACAAGAATTGAACCCCAGTAACTGGACAGAAAAAGTGTATTACTGCCCCGTTTACGTTCATTTCTCAGATTTAGTAATATACTTCACCTAAACTCATTAAATGTGGTAAACATGAGAAGTTTCATACACATTAACTCGGGTGGAGTTTACAGAAAACAGAAGCAGCTACACCAGTAAAACACGAGGAGACAGCTTTAGTCCCCATGGTGTGTTGGCTTTTCTGCCTCCGGAAAATAAAGATTTAAATCGTTTCTTTTTCAAGTTCCCTTGTACGATTGTCCAGTCTCCACGTGTGAGGACTACCTGGGTCTCCATCCAGCCACCAGGGATCAGAACCAATTCTACTCTACACTCACACAACACACATGAACATCCATGCTGATTTGTCTTTCTTGGTTTGGTTTTATACTATATGTTTGATATTTTCATATCATCACTGGTAATAATATCCACATCACACAGCAAATCAACAACTGAAACACATGTTCATACACACAGTGATTTATTCAGAGTCAACTCTACCAGTGGTTTCATGTGTCATCATCACACAACCATTACAGTCTGGAGGTGACTACTTCACCAAAGCCAAGAAAACAAATAAAATCTTTGGGAAAGCTGGAAACGAAAAACCATAACAAGTAGGAGTGAAAACCTGGCTTCATGTAATTGGATTAGAAAACTAAACTTGTGATAATCAACGGGTAAAAGCTGGACTTCACATTTCTATCTTCTCAAAGAGAAGGAGCATGTTTGAGAAGAGTCTCACATCACGCCTGGTTTTGGTTATCATAGATAACAGGTAACTGAAAATAAAACAGGAATGAAAGCAAAAAAGCATTAAAGAAATTATTATTTTAAAATCATAATTGGTGAGTAAAACTTTTTCAAAGAAATTACAAAACTGATATAAAGGAAAACAATAAAACAGCTACATTAAAATTTCCGTTGAAAAGTAATAAAGGAACCATGAAACAGTGCAGGATTGAGCCTTATGCCAGTTTGCTGGATCATGCTGCTTTCACAAATATTGAGCGAAACACATTCATCCTCTGTGCATCATGAACGTCTGTAAAACAGACACAGTGCCAACAGAACTAAATGTTCCAGGTCTCAGTCTCAGTCTGAAACCACCTCATTTTGTGCATATTGGAGAAGTATGAGCAGAGAAGAACAGCTGCTGATTACACACCATCCATAACCACTGAATCTGACTTCAAACAAAAACTAAATAAGATAAAGTTAAAGTCACCTCTTTGTCGCTACTGGTGTTTCTCCTTTTCTTCCATTGGTAGAACAGCAGAAATACAACCAAGAGTAACAGAACAACCAAGGGGATACCCAGGCCCAGAGGCAGGAACTGGGCATTGGAGGAGGGAGTAGAAGTTGGAGTAGTAGTAGTAGTTGGAGGCCCTGGAATTGTAAACCGTAAACAGTAAAACCATCAGCTACTGAAGAAATACTGATACACGTCCCTGACAACCAGAGACAGACACACAACAAAGATCAGATATGTCAGGTAATTGTAGCAAGTTGGTTTTGCTCAAAGCAAATGAGAAATTAGTAACTGCTGGGTTTTATAATAAACTTACAGAACAATCATATGCTGTTAACTTCCCTGATGACCATTGTTTCAGTTCCCACCAAATACCTAATAGTCCCTAAAATCAGGTGTGTCACCACAGTTAGGGAGGAGCCAGAAGATTCACATGAACAAACATGTTACATTTACAGTTTGAAGGTTCCCAGTCAACCACATTTGTCAGCTGGACGTCTTTATCCAAACTTAAAAAAATAAAAGTCCGTCCATCTGTCATCATCATCCCCAAAGTGTTGTTGCGGTGGCAGCAGATATAATAATTTCTAGCTCCTCTGGTTGGATTCCAAGGTCAGATGAGATACATATATAATCTCTCCAACGTGTTCAGGGTCTAGCACAGGGTCTGTTACCAGCTCAGCGTGTCTGGAAGACCTGAGGACATCTGACTTGCTACTGTTTAGAGCTTTAGTACTGTGCACAGAGCCTTCACAGGAAAAGTTAACTGCCCAATCAAACAATATAAATCAATGACATCAGGTTTCAATCCTTTGGCATCCACAGCACAAACTGAACCTGGTAGAACAGCACTGAACAGAAAATGAATGGATTACAAAGACACGTGTTGATGAGTTTTAAAACACACTCACCGTCTGCAACAAGGATCTGAAACCTCTCATATGAAACTGGAGACAAAGGGTCACCGTAACCACACCTGTACCATCCTGTGTCAGACCTGTTCACTTGTGTGATTGTGACATACAGTCCGGATGCAGATCCTGCTGTGTATTTAATGCCGTATCTTCCAGTCTGAGCTGTGACATTAGTTGTGGTGATGAGAACATTCTCTCTGTTACATGGCTCCTTACAGAAGAACCTTGTGCTATTGTAGACATAATTGTGGCACGGATATGTGATGTTTTCTCCTTCAGTATATGTGCGGATAAAGCCAATAATATTCAGATACACTGTGGAAAAGAACAGGCACAGTTATGGTTACATGACAATACAGAACATTTTATACATTTTATAAATTATTATAAATCCAATTCCACACATCATGAACAAATCACAGTCCACCCACAGTTTAATTTGTTTCTGTTCTGTAGTGTGTAATTTAGAATTAAGTCCAGTTTAAGTTTGATTTAGTTTTCGTCATATAAATGTATAAATCATCAAATTTACATATTCATGACTTATTTAGTCTTTACATACATTTAAAATGGATTTACCCCTGAAGCTGAAGCCGTGAGTTATAAGTTGTATGTACGAATTCACACTGGACTTTTCAGGATTCATTCATTACATAACATAAATTTTCTCTATACACCAACCGTTAATGCTTCAAAGGAAGAGTTAAAATTGTGTTTTCAATCTTGTGCATCTTTTTAATTTCACATTTTTCAATGCTAATTGAGGATTTTAACAAGTTGCAGATATTGATGTTTCTTAAAAACGCGACTATTCTAAATATATTTGGTTTAATGACTTTTAGCAAAAACTCACCTTCTGAAACTCTGATCTCAAAGTCACTGTATGAGTCTGGAACCAAAGATTTGCCCAAACCACACCTGTATGGTCCTGAGTCAGACTGGGTGAAATTGGTGATGCTCACAGTCAAAATTCCATATCCTGATGCATTTTTGTAATCAGTGCTGTATCTACCACTTGTAGCTGTGACGTTATCTGTTTTAATGAGAATGTTTTCTTCTTCACATTGTCCCTTACAGAAGAACTTTGTGTTTCCAGACGGGAGCAAGTAACAAGAAAGTCGACCACTTCTTCCTTTTGATGCTGTTAAAATGATTAGTCCGTTGTTTCCACCACACAGAGCTGTTGGAGGGACACACAGTACATTCTGATTGTCAGTACTTGTGTTTCTGTGTCTGCTCTGACAAATATTGTTCACTGTTCTACATTCTACAGCATGAAGCAGAGAATCTGTGGTCAGAGATTTAAAGAAATGAAAAATGCAGCATTACAGACACAGTCGGGTAATCAGTCCTCACCTGATAAGAAGCAGAGGAACAGAACATGGGGAATCTTCATCCTGATGGAGAAAACTGGTGAAGCTGCAGAAACGATGCCTCTGTCACTTCAAAGTCTCTGTGTGACCAAGCAGGAAGTTGATCTTTGTTTTAGCTCCCAGCTTTGGCTGCAGCCACATCATGATGATGATGATGTGACTGTCAGCACAAGGAAAGTATTTATCATTTACTATGCAAAAATTCCTGATCAGAATAACTGAACAAAGCCTCTCTATTCAAGATGTGGAAGAAATCTCACAGTTTTATGTTACTTTACTGACTCTGGAAGCAGGACGTTCTACTTGTTAAAATAAGTGACACACACACAGCATCACATATATAGAATGAACTCCTACAGGAGATGACTCAGGCTGCTATTGGTTTAGTAAGTATTAGTTTATTTCTCATTTCTCTCAGGGGTTTGAAGGTTATTGCCACAAATAGTGATAAGTACAAAGAAAATCTCTGTTTTTTTACGTTTGGCACCAGTTCTGTTTGGCATGTGGTGATGCTAATGACATAATCCAGACATAATACGCATAATTTCTATTGGTTTATTGTCTATTGTTCACAGCTACATTCACATCAACAGCAATACAGGACGTAAACTAAAAAAATAAAGATGTTACACAGCATCATCTTTGCCTAAAAATCAGACGGAGACAACAGGCGAATCCACATGATTTATAAGTTAGTTTATACATTTATAAATACAATGATTTGACCAAAAGTTGTTACATGATTAGAGTCAGAAGACATTTTTCACATTTACACTTAATTATCTTCAGCAAAGCCTCTCAGCCAGAGAAACTCTGGACTGTTATCAAGTTTCCACCTGATAAATAAAAAGATTTACCTGCTATGTGTAATAATAAAAACATTAGCCATGAGCTCCAGAGTCATGCAGAAAATTCCAAACACTGCTAAATAAATGTGCACATGTACAATTGATCTGCAAATTATTTATTAATATGATACAATGATATAAAGCAGCAGAAAGAATTAATCAAGTACAAGTGTAAGTAGTGATTTATTCAGATTAATTTGTTGTTTATTAACATTATGAAGCAAAAAGTATGTGGATGCTCCGCGTTCGACTGTCCTGATATGAGATGGGTGTAATTTTTGTGTATCCAAATACTTTTGGCCACATGGTGTATTTAGAATTTGATTTACTTCACTGGTTGCTCGATTACGTCAGTGTGCTTTTTATTCAGCATGTAAGTGATTTCAGTTCTTTGCAGGCAACTGAGGACCTGCAAAAGAGAAAATATGAAGTGAAGGCAGAATCAAGAAAATGATGGAACAAAGGTTTCTGTTACTGCAAAATAATGTTTGATAATTACCAAACTTTGTTAACTATGGAAATAGTAATTATATCCATAATCCATTTACTGTGATCTCATGGCTGTTGTCATGGAGATTGCTCCATTGTCATGAAAGAGCAGAGCGGCCTTTGAGCTACTTACAGTAACATATGTAAGCCACCTCCAGGTACTTGTAAGTGCCGACACAGGGGTCTCCAAACACTGAGTTGCTCGCGCTGACAGTGCAGCTGTTTCTCCCGTTGCAGCTGTGGATGCAGAGGGATGTGAGTGAACACAAGTTTGGGTGGGATTTGATAGAAGACAACGTGTAGGATTCAGCTCTGCTGTTCAATTGTCTACGTTGTGATTCCATATTTTGGGGTCAGATTTCGTTGGATTTTGGAGATTTAAAACACTTTAGTACAAAAACAATTGGATTTGGGACACGAGGGAGAAATTGCACCTTTGAGCAACTATGTTAGACGCCCTTGAGCACTGCACATTCTGGACCTGCCCTGCAGGACGTTGGTAAGAGCACGTGGTCTGGTCATGGCGTCCATAATCAGCACTGTGGATGTATAAAACCTTCCCTTTATCTGACAAAAGAAGGAGAAAAGTAACATATTCACACAAGTTCTATGTGCATGTTCATAATATTACTTGAGCAAAGCTGTAATAAAAAACATTGAGATCTCACCACACTGAAGGTTTAACACAGATCCCTCACATGTTACACTGCGTTCTGACAAAGCAAAGACACATCACCTCAGACACGTTGTAATAATCCAACTTAGTGGGAAAAATGTTCAGTTACACACAAATGGAACTGACTTTCTGCGATGCAGGTGTAGATGGTGTCCAGGTATTTGTAGATGCCATAGCAGGGGTCAGAGGTACGAAGGACATTTGTGTTTATTTGACAAACTCTCTTACCATCACATCTGCAGGGAAAAAAATCATATATGCGTCATATTGTGTGTTCAGGCCCTTTTTTTTGACCATTGACCAACTAGTTCACACACTTTCTATGGCGACACGGCATCAACAACTTATTCATTGTGTGTTGTTTTGTCCATTCAAATATTGAAGAATGATTTGAATGAAGGTGCATGAGAGGAACAGTAACTTGTTTGATGATTAAAATAACAGTAGTTAATAGGATGGAGTCCAAAGGTGCAGAGTCCAAACAAATGATGCAGTCAAATGAGCAAAGGCTCAAAACTACAAAGGTACAAAAGAAAAAACTATGACAAGAAACATCCATCAAATATATAAAACTGCCTTATGATTTTATGTCTATTTTTAAGAGGAAATGTTTATTTTGTATAATCATGGAAGGTTTTGGAGGCGGTTGGTCTGAGTGTGCACACAGCAGGAGAGTTGTCACTGTGAGCAACTAAAGTCGCAACCACAATCCAGAACCCTGCAACAGACGCCTGCCTCCCGACATGGTGGCGTTGCTTGACTGATCTGTATGATGGGTAGGTTCAAACATCTTTGGGCGTTAGAGTTTTAAACATTTAATTTAGCTCTCAGGCTTCTGTTCCTGAGCTAAAACAAGTACTGAACCTCAATATAATGCAAAAACCTTTGCTGATCCAACTCCTAAATATTATCAGAGCAAAGGAACCAAATGATATTATTCTTTCTGTTTAATATTACTGTGTGTGTGTGTGTGTGTGTGTGTGTGTGTGTGTGTACCTTTCCTTGAGGACGCTTGTGGTCCCCTGCTGAGCACAGTTTGTATTAGAAAGCTGTTGTGGAGACCAGCCCTCACTGCAGGTCTTACTGTCTGCTCGTCCATACAGAGCTGCCTGCACACTGATCACTCCACTGTCTGTTACACAGCATGTGAAGAGGACACAAATGTTTCAGTACTGTCAGAGAGCAATGACTCACAAATATACTGATGAGACAGTAATGATGTTACAACTTTTCTGTCAGTAATTATCATTAAAAAAATACAACAATGCAGCTCCTGCTAGTGAAAACATGATCATGTAGCATCTGGTAAAAAGAGAAAAAACTGTGTCGTTACACAACTGGCCGCCATTGTCAAACAACAAGACATTGTGTACTTGCTGAGAGCTTCTTTCCATGATTCATTGGATGCTGTAGTGCTTAAGACATGATGGTGTAACCAGAGTCTAATCAAGGATTTTAGAATTACTGGGGTCCTGAATCCAAATCCATCTGCCAGGACCCCACTGACCTGACAATTTTCTGTTAGCTGTGTGGATGTAGTTTTTAAAAGCTTTCAGTCGTACCACAGCTCAGTTGCTGGACGTTGTAGAGGTCGTCGCAGGTGATCGCTCTCTCTGTGGACACGGTGGGAAGGGTGGATGCAAAATCCTGTTCAGCCTCAGAAAAACCTGTAACGAAAATAAACTGATGTGGAATAATAATGCACATGGTTGTAAAAGTTAGAGGAGAATTAATTCTTCCTGAATCTTACTTAAATAATATTTGCAGTTTGCTTTTAAGAAGGACAAACAGATGACGAACGAGCAAAAAGGTGAGAAACTGCTAATATGTGTGAATATGTGCTTTGTTTAAATCTGGTTATCAGCCACAACGTGAAAACCACCACAGTGATCTTTGACCTTTATCGTTCAGGATTAGCACAAACGTATTAGCCTACAACATTCAGACATTTACCTGAACCCACAAGCAAACCTGCTGCTGCCAGCACTGAAAAAAGACACAAATACACGTTGACAGTTGAGTCCTTCATGCAGTTTTTCCTGGGAGACAAATGATTGGTTTGTGGTGTTTAAAAGATGTTTTTAGTTACTTAACTGCTCATTTTGAATCCTCGCATGCACAACATCAGCTCATTAAAACAGATTTTTACTTACATATTACTTTTAATTTGTCTTATTGTTATTCAGATATCAGCAGTGATCTTATGTTTCATTAAAAACATGTTTTGCTGCAAAATGAAACTATACAGTCAACTGTGTTGTACTTACACAGTGCAGTGCTGAGTCTGGAGCAGGACATGTTGTTAGAAGATCTGCTTTCAGGACAAGCGTGGAACTGATGGTGCTTCAGACACACACTGGCTATTTATTGTGTTGGAGTAAAAGGGGTAAAAAGCCACAATGTATGTTTTAGACTGACCGAACAAGGAAATTGAAAGACTGCAAATAGTCGTTACAATAACAGGAAGGAACATCTCTGAAGAAACTCAACCTCTACAATAACCTCATTTCCCAAACAAGGTGTCTGAAAACTGAGATCACATCTAACATCTTGTTTGTCTTGTGTGTAAAGTGTCACATGGTCACTGACCGCAGTGTATCGCCTTTCACTTCTCACGTTAGCAGACACACACCTAACAGAAGTCCTGGCAGCCGACTCACCACCAGCTGGTTTCCATCCAGCTGCTTTTTTCCACATTGTAAAATGTTTGCAGCACTGCGAGAGGCTAAAACCTGAGACATCACTGTTACAATAACTAACAATTTGACTCTAAACGCTTGGTTTACTTCTGATACCTCTGTTTAACTTTGAGCATCCTGGTCAGGCTTTTGTCAATGTTTACGGAACAGGATAATCCCCTTTAGAGCAGCCATGTTAAAGTTGACACCGTCAAAGCAACTTCAATAAAAATATGTTACGTTTAGGAAACTACATGCACAGTGTCCTGTGATCAGAGAACAACACATTTCATTAATGAGCAGGTCAGTTTACAGTGTTTTTTACATTTGAGGGAAATCAGCCATCGGTTTGCAGAAAAACTCCTCTAACAATAAATAACATCGATACACGGTTCTGGCTGTTGCCTTTAATTCTGCCTGTACTTTGTTTAATCCTGACATCATTTTAGCTCTACATGCCATCTTCAGCATCTTTTGGTTTGGCCTGTGTGTAGATTTCTGTCAAAGAGTAATGAGCACCATCACTCTGACAATGAACACACACAGTATAGTACATAGAGTAGTACAACTGTACTTTTATGACCAGGTCTTACAAGCTCAAAGTAAAAGTGTTCAATTGTACAAATTGTCTGTATGTGCTGTTTTTTCTCTTGTCTAAACTTTCTGTAACCTCTAACCACTGTATGTGACTACACCAACCCACTGGCCACTGTTACAAAAATGTCTTTTATGCCTAATGCAGCAGGAAAACTGATTTCAGTTCAGGTTTCGCATGCAGAGGAGACACAACATGATAGAAAACAGCCATTTTGCCACTTTGGTTCCCTCAGGGGAGATTATGGTTTATGGCTCTGCCCCAAACTTTCTGTTTCCTGACTCTTATTTTGTAATTCCTCTGGTTCCATTTCCTGTCCTACACTCATTTAAGCCACTTCACACTCCACATACTGTAAATTCTAATTGTCTATTTAAACCCTCAGCTAGACTCACTCGCTGTCAGATCCATTTTCCTCGATTAAACCTTCTGGTCATGACTGACTTTCGTTACTTGGACTTTATTTTGGGTCTGAGGTTTGGTTCTGTCATGATCTGGCCCTCACATTCACTTCCGGTCTTGGACTTTTATTTTGTACCCCTTCTCTCCACTTCCTGTCCCCAGTTCATTTCTCCATCTTGACCACTCATCACCGTTCACAATTGTTTCCACCTGTTCCCCTGCCTTTGTAAACCCAGCTCATTGTCTTTGTTTGGTCCGTGCTGTGCTGTGTAACACACTATCTTCTGCTTTTCCTGTCTTGTGTCATTTGGATTTCTGACGCATTATTTGGACTCTGTTACCTGTTTGTCTTGGTCTGAGGTTTGGTTTGATTTTTCTTTTGATGTCTTAGTCAGTTTTTTGTGACCTTTTTTTCTGTTTATGAGAAGTCGTTATTTTCTTAGTTATGTTTTACTAGTTAATAGTTTTACATTGATGTTCAGATTTTTCCTGTTCTTTTGCCTCCAATGTTTGTGTGACCTTGTGAAATGGTGTCAGCTTTGTCCTTTTTATAGGAGTGAATTTATGTTTGCTGTTTGTTCTTTTCTTTTTATAATAATCATAAAGCCTTTTTATCATAACCCCCTGTGTCCTTGTTGCACTTGGGTCCCCCCTAAAATGGCTAGTGTGACAGGGTCATTGTGTTATCTATCGAGGATTTGTTCGATAGTTTTTGTGCCTGTTCCGAGTCTATGTACACGTTTTGGTTTCCTGATTACACCTGTTCCTGACCATGTTGTTTTGTTGAAGGCACGTTTTTATATCTGCTGCTGAGATTGAAATATGTAAACTCTGTTTGTGAGTAGCAGGCAGAGTCGTACAGCAGTCAGTGTTTAAAATGTATTTACAAGTCACTCACACCAACACTGGACTTTACAAAGCTGCACAGCAACAAAAAAAGATCCAGATTAATTCTGTTCTTCCGTTTAATGAACATGATTTCACTCACACACTGAAAATCGTGTTCAGATCTAAAGCGAAATTATCAGAATCAAGTTGTTGTTGCTCTGAATAAGGAGGAAGTCCAAAACCTGTGTGGTCTCTGTCCTTAAAGAACTTAAAATGGTAATTTGATATAATGAAATCGAAAAATATGTTTAGAGTGTAAATATACTTTGCTGTTTTTCCGTTTAATGAACATGATTTCACTCACTCTGACAATCGTGTTCAGATCTTCAGCGAAATTATCAGAAGCAAGTTGTTGTCTCTGTCCTTTAAAGAACTTTAACATTTTCAAAAGTGGTAAAATGATTAATTGATATAATGAAATCAAAGAATATGTTTAGAGTGTAACTGTACTTTGCTGTTTTTACTTTCTGTAAAAAGCCACAACACTACTGAGTAATCAAAACATCACGGTTTATTATCTGAACTTATAATCGAAGAATACGTCTGGTCCTGAGTTTGGTTTGTTGGATGGAGGTTTTGGTAGATGGAGTGTTCACATCCTGGGTCAGGAGTCCAGTTCTCATAGGTGACTGATAACTGCAAACAAATGAGGAAACAAAGATTTATATTAAAACATAAATCAGCCAAGTTTAACTTAGTTACCTGAGTTTTGCTCTGTCTCTATCTCTCTTTCTTGTGAACATAGTATAGAAGAACTTCAGAATTGGCACCAACGTCCATTTTCAAGGGTCACCGTAACCACACTGGTACCACCTCGTGTCAAACTTGGTCACTTGTGTGATTGTGACGTACAACCCAAACACAGATCCATCTCTGTATTCGATGCTGTGTCTTCCACTCTTAGCTGTGACGTCATTTGTGTCAATGAAAATGTCCTCTACTTTCTTACATTGGTCTTTACAGAAGAATATTCTGCCTTTTTTCTCCTTCAGCTACTGTTTGGACAAAGCCAGAGTCTCGATCCAACAGTTCTGCACAAAAGATACCAATAAAATATCATGTGTCATGTTTGTTGGTTCCACATCTGGAAAAGTTTAGTTTATTAAATTCAAAGTTAAATGTAACGACATATTGCCAAAAGTATTCGCTCACCCATCCAAATAAATTAATTCAGGTGCACAAAGCAAGGTCCATAAAGACATGGATGAGTGAGTTTGGTGTGGAAGAACTTGACTGGCCTGCACAGAGTCCTGACCTCAACCCGATAGAAACCTTTGGGATGAATTGGAGCGAAGACTGCGAGCACTGTGTATTATGTATTTCATAAACACACTCTTAAACCTGGTGGAAAGTCTTCCCAGAAGAGTTGAAGCTGTTATGGCTGCAAAGGGCCGACGTCATATTAAACCCTATGGATTAAGAATGAGATGTCACGACAGTTCATATGGGTCTAAAGGCAGGTCACTGAATACTTTTGGCAATATGGTGTATTTGGAATCACGTCAACTGGACGTCTTTCGTCTTAGCTCCAGCTCAAGCTGTAGTGTCAGTGGTTTGATTCCTGTCACTAATATTTAAATGGCTCCTGCTTGCTCAGATGAGCAACTTGCAGTTTGTGAAGCCACATGGCAAAGCACTTTGGATAAAGACACTATTCACTATGTGTCTTTGGGCAAGACACCGAACTCTACCACCGGGCAGCTGCCATTGTGTTTGTGTGGTTGACGGAGAAGCAGCTGTATATATATATTTCCCTTTTTCATAAGTGATAAAATATTACAGCCATGTAGCTGCTTAACACAAGAGCATTTGAACATGGAAATGCTTTTAATGTTAAGAACTATCAGTGCTGAATGTGGAGGTAAAGTTGTTAACAAAGACATTAATCACCAATTTATCTTCTTGAAAATGTTTCTTTTTGCAAAGAATCTTCTAAAACGTGTCATAAACAAATAATTCAATAAGTGTACAGTTTATGAGAAATGTTGCAGATATGTTTGGAGTTTTAAATGACTACTCATGTTCTAAACACATCCAACGTAATAACTTGCAGTAGAAACTTACCATCTGAGACTCTTATTTCAAAGTTCCAGCATGAATCTGGAACCAGTGGTTTACCCAAACCTTTAGGTCATGAGAAGCATGTGTGTTTAGACGTTTGGACAAATATAAATGTGTCCAAAGTGTTAAAGATATGATGTGATGGTCAGATCTGTCTCCTCATCCTGTAACTACATAGAAAGACAGGAAGCTGAAGTTCCTCTGTTGCCTGTTTCTGTCTTTCTGCATGTTTGTGGTATTTGACAGCTTCAGCTGCAGCCTCAGTATCATGTTGCTGCCACTGCAGGAACCTAAATGCAGGAAATCGGTGCTGGAAATGTTACTGAAGACATGACATGAAGACTGACGTTCACCAAAGTTATTTGTTTCTAATTTTTTTCAAATGTGTTGAAAAAGCAAAAAGTGTCGATGAATAAAACACACACTCAAACACAGAGGCAAGGAAAATTAAAAACCTGATTCTCTTCCTCTTTTTAACTTTTCAGTTAAAATGTCAAAGGCTTTGTGATGGTGTTGAGTAAAATTTAGGTCTTTTTCAGAAATGGTAAAGGGTTCACTTCTATAGTACTTTTATCTAAAGCACTGCAGTGGTTGTGTTTTTTCGACACAAGACACAAAGATGTTGTTGATAGACGTCTCTGTTGCCAACTGAATTAGAGGCTTTTAGATGGTTTTCCACTGTGCTATAGTCTTTAAGGACTTAACTACTGAAAAAGAGGAAGTGAATATAAATACAAGTATTTAGTTTCCCTCCTGATCTCGTGGTGAGTCGAGGCCACAAGAGAGAATTTTAGCTGCTGCACAGACGTACAAACATGGGGACTCACAAACTAAAAAAAGGACAAAAGAAATTCAATAAGTTTAATCAAAATCTAACTTCCAGTTTCTGTTGTTATGAAGAAATGTTCACTGTTCTGCACTTGTCCAGCATTGAGAGAAGGACTTGCTGTCCTGAAAAAAACGGTTTTCTCTGAATAAAGACAAACTGGCATCGACTAGAGCACCTGCCACTGCTGTATGTAAGACGTGGATGTAATAGATGTAGTTTCAGCAGCTGAAGCCTTGTACAGATGTAGTATGTCTGAGCCAGCTGTTTATGGAACGTCTCTTCCTTTAGGACGTCTTTAAACCTGAGATGATGTAGGACAGATACAAAATGGTGATTGTTGGTGTAAAAAAGGCTGCTGGAGGAAGAACAGTCACCTTTTCATGTTTCCCTAAGCCTCAGTCTTCAAACATCCCTCACATTATTTTGTTGGCACTTGTTTAGGTGCCACTTGCCCTCTCTCTCAATTTCACTTCCCTCTGCATCCATGTTGACCTCTGCCCCTCCTCCCTGACAGTTCTCATCTTCCTCCTATTGAAAGCAGACTTGTGCAATGTGCCCCAAGGGCATTCTGGGTCCTCTCTTATTTGCTTTGTACATGCTTCCTGGTGGGATTTTGAATGACTGAACAAACGTATATCGCTGTGCAGATGATATCTGACACATCTCTAGTTTGGACTTAAATGACTTACTGTAACTGTAACTTGTATCTTCAAAGAATAATAAAGCGCTCTAATATTTTACATTAATGCCACCTTGGTGCTGTACAGTGAATGAAAGTTTTCACGTTCCAGCTGCTACCTTGACTTGATAAAAAGAAGATGGAGTGTGTCACTGTTGCCCTGGTTACCTGAGGTTACCTGAGTCAAGATGGCAGGGAGGGAATAGTAAAGGGCAGTGCTGTCAAAAGTAACTGTACACGGACAAAGTGATTACAGATGATGGATTTTAACTTTAAACTGATCAAAGTGATTCAATTTGCATTAGAAAGTGCAGAATAATGAATCGAAATGCACGTGAGCGTGGAGACATAAAGACGGATGCAGAGGGAGCAAAGCTGAGCACTGGGCGTTATGTTTGCAGGAGGGTTTCTATTATAAAAAACAATGAGGTGAGTTTCTTTAACACTTTCTTACTTCGCTTCCTTCTTGGCCAATACGGCTGCTGTAAAACTGAAAAAACATTTCATGTTCCCTTTCATATCCCACATAAATAAGTCAATAAATAAGAATTTCTCAGAGTTTCCAAACAACAAACACGAAGATGCATTAAACTGAGCAATATGTTGCCCTCAGACACAAAGTCATCTTATAGTCCAGTCTCATTTCTTGCTTAAACACTTTCAACATCTTCTTAAACGGTGAAAGTTTAATATGTCATCAATTCATTAACTCTGATTGGAGAAACAGATGGTTTGATGGTTCTTGATAAGATATGAAAATATTAGTGAGAAAAACCCGTTTTACAAGAATTGAACCCCAGTAACTGGACAGAAAAAGTGTATTACTGCCCCGTTTACGTTCATTTCTCAGATTTAGTAATATACTTCACCTAAACTCATTAAATGTGGTAAACATGAGAAGTTTCATACACATTAACTCGGGTGGAGTTTACAGAAAACAGAAGCAGCTACACCAGTAAAACACGAGGAGACAGCTTTAGTCCCCATGGTGTGTTGGCTTTTCTGCCTCCGGAAAATAAAGATTTAAATCGTTTCTTTTTCAAGTTCCCTTGTACGATTGTCCAGTCTCCACGTGTGAGGACTACCTGGGTCTCCATCCAGCCACCAGGGATCAGAACCAATTCTACTCTACACTCACACAACACACATGAACATCCATGCTGATTTGTCTTTCTTGGTTTGGTTTTATACTATATGTTTGATATTTTCATATCATCACTGGTAATAATATCCACATCACACAGCAAATCAACAACTGAAACACATGTTCATACACACAGTGATTTATTCAGAGTCAACTCTACCAGTGGTTTCATGTGTCATCATCACACAACCATTACAGTCTGGAGGTGACTACTTCACCAAAGCCAAGAAAACAAATAAAATCTTTGGGAAAGCTGGAAACGAAAAACCATAACAAGTAGGAGTGAAAACCTGGCTTCATGTAATTGGATTAGAAAACTAAACTTGTGATAATCAACGGGTAAAAGCTGGACTTCACATTTCTATCTTCTCAAAGAGAAGGAGCATAACCAGGTAATGAAGTGAGAAGATGGTGATCATCCTCAGAAACAAACAGTTTCTATCAGCAGAAGTCAGATAATTAAAAACCAGTGAAAAAACTGTAAATCTGCAGCAAAGCTTAAGATTCACGATACAAATTAAATCAATTACTTTTTATTCATTGTCGTTGTAGAGCAGTTCAGGTCCTGATCTCTGGTGGCTGGTTCAATGTTTGAGAAGAGTCTCACATCACGCCTGATTCCAGTTCTCATAGATAACAAATAACTGAAAATAAAACAGGAATGAAAGCAAACTTGAAACAGAGTAACAGAGCAGATTGTGATGTGAGGGCAAAAAAGCATTAAAGAAATTATTATTTCGGTGAGAAAACTCACTACTACTGGTGTTTCTCCTTTTCTTCCATTGGTGGAGCAGCAGAAATACAACCAAGAATGACACAACAACCAAGGGGACACCCAAAACCAGAGGCAGGAAGGAGGCCAGGAACTGGGCATTGGAGGAGGGAGTAGAAGTTGGAGTAGTAGTAGTAGTTGGAGGCCCTGGAATTGTAAACCGTAAACAGTAAAACCATCAGCTACTGAAGAAATACTGATACATGTCCCTGACAACCGGAGACAGACAAACAACAAAGATCAGATATGTCAGGTAATTGTAGCAAGTTGGTTTGGCTCAAAGCAAATGAGAAATTAGTAACTGCTGGGTTTTATAATAAACTTACAGAACAATCATATGCTGTTAACTTCCCTGATGACCATTGTTTCAGTTCCCACCAAATACCTAATAGTCCCTAAAATCAGGTGTGTCACCACAGTTAGGGAGGAGCCAGAAGATTCACATGAACAAACATGTTACATTTACAGTTTGAAGGTTCCCAGTCAACCACATTTGTCAGCTGGACGTCTTTATCCAAACTTAAAAAAATAAAAGTCCGTCCATCTGTCATCATCATCCCCAAAGTGTTGTTGTGGTGGCAGCAGATATAATAATTTCTAGCTCCTCTGGTTGGATTCCAAGGTCAGATGAGATACATATATAATCTCTCCAACGTGTTCAGGGTCTAGCACAGGGTCTGTTACCAGCTCAGCGTGTCTGGAAGACCTGAGGACATCTGACTTGCTACTGTTTAGAGCTTTAGTACTGTGCACAGAGCCTTCACAGGAAAAGTTAACTGCCCAATCAAACAATATAAATCAATGACATCAGGTTTCAATCCTTTGGCATCCACAGCACAAACTGAACCTGGTAGAACAGCACTGAACAGAAAATGAATGGATTACAAAGACACGTGTTGATGAGTTTTAAAACACACTCACCGTCTGCAACAAGGATCTGAAACCTCTCATATGAAACTGGAGACAAAGGGTCACCGTAACCACACCTGTACCATCCTGTGTCAGACCCGGTCACTTGTGTGATTGTGACATACAGTCCGGATGCAGATCCTGCTGTGTATTTAATGCCGTATCTTCCAGTCTGAGCTGTGACATTAGTTGTGGTGATGAGAACATTCTCTCTGTTACATGGCTTCTTACAGAAGAACCTTGTGCTATTGTAGACATAATTGTGGCACGGATATGTGATGTTTTCTCCTTCAGTATATGTGCGGATAAAGCCAATAATATTCAGATACACTGTGGAAAAGAACAGGCACAGTTATGGTTAAATCACAATACGGAACATTTTATACATTTTATAAATTATTCAAATCTAATTCCACATATCATGAACAAATCACAGTCCACCCACAGTTTAATTTGTTTCTGTTCTGTAGTGTGTAATTTAGAATTAAGTCCAGTTTAAGTTTGATTTAGTTTTCGTCATATAAATGTATAAATCATCAAATTTACATATTCATGACTTATTTAGTCTTTACATACATTTAAAATGGATTTACCCCTGAAGCTGAAGCCGTGAGTTATAAGTTGTATGTACGAATTCACACTGGACTTTTCAGGATTCATTCATTACGTAACATAAATTTTCTCTATACACCAACCGTTAATGCTTCAAAGGAAGAGTTAAAATTGTGTTTTCAATCTTGTGCATCTTTTTAATTTCACATTTTTCAATGCTAATTGAGGATTTTAACAAGTTGCAGATATTGATGTTTCTTAAAAACGCGACTATTCTAAATATATTTGGTTTAATGACTTTTAGCAAAAACTCACCTTCTGAAACTCTGATCTCAAAGTCACTGTATGAGTCTGGAACCAAAGATTTGCCCAAACCACACCTGTATGGTCCTGAGTCAGACTGGGTGAAATTGGTGATGCTCACAGTCAAAATTCCATATCCTGATGCATTTTTGTAATCAGTGCTGTATCTACCACTTGTAGCTGTGACGTTATCTGTTTTAATGAGAATGTTTTCTTCTTCACATTGTCCCTTACAGAAGAACTTTGTGTTTCCAGACGGGAGCAAGTAACAAGAAAGTCGACCACTTCTTCCTTTTGATGCTGTTAAAATGATTAGTCCGTTGTTTCCACCACACAGAGCTGTTGGAGGGACACACAGTACATTCTGATTGTCAGTACTTGTGTTTCTGTGTCTGCTCTGACAAATATTGTTCACTGTTCTACATTCTACAGCATGAAGCAGAGAATCTGTGGTCAGAGATTTAAAGAAATGAAAAATGCAGCATTACAGACACAGTCGGGTAATCAGTCCTCACCTGATAAGAAGCAGAGGAACAGAACATGGGGAATCTTCATCCTGATGGAGAAAACTGGTGAAGCTGCAGAAACGATGCCTCTGTCACTTCAAAGTCTCTGTGTGACCAAGCAGGAAGTTGATCTTTGTTTTAGCTCCCAGCTTTGGCTGCAGCCACATCATGATGATGATGATGTGACTGTCAGCACAAGGAAAGTATTTATCATTTACTATGCAAAAATTCCTGATCAGAATAACTGAACAAAGCCTCTCTATTCAAGATGTTGAAGAAATCTCACAGTTTTATGTTACTTTACTGACTCTGGAAGCAGGACGTTCTACTTGTTAAAATAAGTGACACACACACAGCATCACATATATAGAATGAACTCCTACAGGAGATGACTCAGGCTGCTATTGGTTTAGTAGGTATTAGTTTATTTCTCATTTCTCTCAGGGGTTTGAAGGTTATTGCCACAAATAGTGATAAGTACAAAGAAAATCTCTGTTTTTTTACGTTTGGCACCAGTTCTGTTTGGCATGTGGTGATGCTAATGACATAATCCAGACATAATACGCATAATTTCTATTGGTTTATTGTCTATTGTTCACAGCTACATTCACATCAACAGCAATACAGGACGTAAACTAAAAAAATAAAGATGTTACACAGCATCATCTTTGCCTAAAAATCAGACGGAGACAACAGGCGAATCCACATGATTTATAAGTTAGTTTATACATTTATAAATACAATGATTTGACCAAAAGTTGTTACAAGATTAGAGTCAGAAGACATTTTTCACATTTACACTTAATTATCTTCAGCAAAGCCTCTCAGCCAGAGAAACTCTGGACTGTTATCAAGTTAATACCTGATAAATAAAAAGATTTACCTGCTATGTGTAATAATAAAAACATTAGCCATGAGCTCCAGAGTCATGCAGAAAACTCCAAACACTGCTAAATAAATGTGCACATGTACAATTGATCTGCAAATTTTTTATTAATATGATACAATGATAGAAAGCAGCAGAAAGAATTAAGCAAATACAAATGTAAGTAGTGATTTATTCAGATTAATTTGTTGTTTATTAACATTATGAAGCAAAAAGTATGTGGATGCTCCGCGTTCGACTGTCCTGATATGAGATGGGTGTAATTTTTGTGTATCCAAATACTTTTGGCCACATGGTGTATTTAGAATTTGATTTACTTCACTGGTTGCTCGATTACGTCAGTGTGCTTTTTATTCAGCATGTAAGTGATTTCAGTTCTTTGCAGGCAACTGAGGACCTGCAAAAGAGAAAATATGAGGTGAAGGCAGAATCAAGAAAATGATGGAACAAAGGTTTCTGTTACTGCAAAATAATGTTTGATAATTACCAAACTTTGTTAACTATGGAAATAGTAATTATATCCATAATCCATTTACTGTGATCTCATGGCTGTTGTCATGGAGATTGCTCCATTGTCATGAAAGAGCAGAGCGGCCTTTGAGCTACTTACAGTAACATATGTAAGCCACCTCCAGGTACTTGTAAGTGCCGACACAGGGGTCTCCAAACACTGAGTTGCTCGCGCTGACAGTGCAGCTGTTTCTCCCGTTGCAGCTGTGGATGCAGAGGGATGTGAGTGAACACAAGTTTGGGTGGGATTTGATAGAAGACAACGTGTAGGATTCAGCTCTGCTGTTCAATTGTCTACGTTGTGATTCCATATTTTGGGGTCAGATTTCGTTGGATTTTGGAGATTTAAAACACTTTAGTGCAAAAACAATTGGATTTGGGACACGAGGGAGAAATTGCACCTTTGAGCAACTATGTTAGACGCCCTTGAGCACTGCACATTCTGGACCTGCCCTGCAGGACGTTGGTAAGAGCACGTGGTCTGGTCATGGCGTCCATAATCAGCACTGTGGATGTATAAAACCTTCCCTTTATCTGACAAAAGAAGGAGAAAAGTAACATATTCACACAAGTTCTATGTGCATGTTCATAATATTACTTGAGCAAAGCTGTAATAAAAAACATTGAGATCTCACCACACTGAAGGTTTAACACAGATCCCTCACATGTTACACTGCGTTCTGACAAAGCAAAGACACATCACCTCAGACACGTTGTAATAATCCAACTTAGTGGGAAAAATGTTCAGTTACACACAAATGGAACTGACTTTCTGCGATGCAGGTGTAGATGGTGTCCAGGTATTTGTAGATGCCATAGCAGGGGTCAGAGGTACGAAGGACATTTGTGTTTATTTGACAAACTCTCTTACCATCACATCTGCAGGGAAAAAAATCATATATGCGTCATATTGTGTGTTCAGGCCCTTTTTTTTGACCATTGACCAACTAGTTCACACACTTTCTATGGCGACACGGCATCAACAACTTATTCATTGTGTGTTGTTTTGTCCATTCAAATATTGAAGAATGATTTGAATGAAGGTGCATGAGAGGAACAGTAACTTGTTTGATGATTAAAATAACAGTAGTTAATAGGATGGAGTCCAAAGGTGCAGAGTCCAAACAAATGATGCAGTCAAATGAGCAAAGGCTCAAAACTACAAAGGTACAAAAGAAAAAACTATGACAAGAAACATCCATCAAATATATAAAACTGCCTTATGATTTTATGTCTATTTTTAAGAGGAAATGTTTATTTTGTATAATCATGGAAGGTTTTGGAGGCGGTTGGTCTGAGTGTGCACACAGCAGGAGAGTTGTCACTGTGAGCAACTAAAGTCGCAACCACAATCCAGAACCCTGCATCCTTTCAACAGACGCCTGCCTCCCGACATGGTGGCGTTGCTTGACTGATCTGTATGATGGGTAGGTTCAAACATCTTTGGGCGTTAGAGTTTTAAACATTTAATTTAGCTCTCAGGCTTCTGTTCCTGAGCTAAAACAAGTACTGAACCTCAATATAATGCAAAAACCTTTGCTGATCCAACTCCTAAATATTATCAGAGCAAAGGAACCAAATGATATTATTCTTTCTGTTGAATATTACTGTGTGTGTGTGTGTGTGTGTGTGTGTGTGTACCTTTCCTTGAGGACGCTTGTGGTCCCCTGCTGAGCACAGTTTGTATTAGAAAGCTGTTGTGGAGACCAGCCCTCACTGCAGGTCTTACTGTCTGCTCGTCCATACAGAGCTGCCTGCACACTGATCACTCCACTGTCTGTTACACAGCATGTGAAGAGGACACAAATGTTTCAGTACTGTCAGAGAGCAATGACTCACAAATATACTGATGAGACAGTAATGATGTTACAACTTTTCTGTCAGTAATTATCATTAAAAAAATACAACAATGCAGCTCCTGCTAGTGAAAACATGATCATGTAGCATCTGGTAAAAAGAGAAAAAACTGTGTCGTTACACAACTGGCCGCCATTGTCAAACAACAAGACATTGTGTACTTGCTGAGAGCTTCTTTCCATGATTCATTGGATGCTGTAGTGCTTAAGACATGATGGTGTAACCAGAGTCTAATCAAGGATTTTAGAATTACTGGGGTCCTGAATCCAAATCCATCTGCCAGGACCCCACTGACCTGACAATTTTCTGTTAGCTGTGTGGATGTAGTTTTTAAAAGCTTTCAGTCGTACCACAGCTCAGTTGCTGGACGTTGTAGAGGTCGTCGCAGGTGATCGCTCTCTCTGTGGACACGGTGGGAAGGGTGGATGCAAAATCCTGTTCAGCCTCAGAAAAACCTGTAACGAAAATAAACTGATGTGGAATAATAATGCACATGGTTGTAAAAGTTAGAGGAGAATTAATTCTTCCTGAATCTTACTTAAATAATATTTGCAGTTTGCTTTTAAGAAGGACAAACAGATGACGAACGAGCAAAAAGGTGAGAAACTGCTAATATGTGTGAATATGTGCTTTGTTTAAATCTGGTTATCAGCCACAACGTGAAAACCACCACAGTGATCTTTGACCTTTATCGTTCAGGATTAGCACAAACGTATTAGCCTACAACATTCAGACATTTACCTGAACCCACAAGCAAACCTGCTGCTGCCAGCACTGAAAAAAGACACAAATACACGTTGACAGTTGAGTCCTTCATGCAGTTTTTCCTGGGAGACAAATGATTGGTTTGTGGTGTTTAAAAGATGTTTTTAGTTACTTAACTGCTCATTTTGAATCCTCGCATGCACAACATCAGCTCATTAAAACAGATTTTTACTTACATATTACTTTTAATTTGTCTTATTGTTATTCAGATATCAGCAGTGATCTTATGTTTCATTAAAAACATGTTTTGCTGCAAAATGAAACTATACAGTCAACTGTGTTGTACTTACACAGTGCAGTGCTGAGTCTGGAGCAGGACATGTTGTTAGAAGATCTGCTTTCAGGACAAGCGTGGAACTGATGGTGCTTCAGACACACACTGGCTATTTATTGTGTTGGAGTAAAAGGGGTAAAAAGCCACAATGTATGTTTTAGACTGACCGAACAAGGAAATTGAAAGACTGCAAATAGTCGTTACAATAACAGGAAGGAACATCTCTGAAGAAACTCAACCTCTACAATAACCTCATTTCCCAAACAAGGTGTCTGAAAACTGAGATCACATCTAACATCTTGTTTGTCTTGTGTGTAAAGTGTCACATGGTCACTGACCGCAGTGTATCGCCTTTCACTTCTCACGTTAGCAGACACACACCTAACAGAAGTCCTGGCAGCCGACTCACCACCAGCTGGTTTCCATCCAGCTGCTTTTTTCCACATTGTAAAATGTTTGCAGCACTGCGAGAGGCTAAAACCTGAGACATCACTGTTACAATAACTAACAATTTGACTCTAAACGCTTGGTTTACTTCTGATACCTCTGTTTAACTTTGAGCATCCTGGTCAGGCTTTTGTCAATGTTTACGGAACAGGATAATCCCCTTTAGAGCAGCCATGTTAAAGTTGACACCGTCAAAGCAACTTCAATAAAAATATGTTACGTTTAGGAAACTACATGCACAGTGTCCTGTGATCAGAGAACAACACATTTCATTAATGAGCAGGTCAGTTTACAGTGTTTTTTACATTTGAGGGAAATCAGCCATCGGTTTGCAGAAAAACTCCTCTAACAATAAATAACATCGATACACGGTTCTGGCTGTTGCCTTTAATTCTGCCTGTACTTTGTTTAATCCTGACATCATTTTAGCTCTACATGCCATCTTCAGCATCTTTTGGTTTGGCCTGTGTGTAGATTTCTGTCAAAGAGTAATGAGCACCATCACTCTGACAATGAACACACACAGTATAGTACATAGAGTAGTACAACTGTACTTTTATGACCAGGTCTTACAAGCTCAAAGTAAAAGTGTTCAATTGTACAAATTGTCTGTATGTGCTGTTTTTTCTCTTGTCTAAACTTTCTGTAACCTCTAACCACTGTATGTGACTACACCAACCCACTGGCCACTGTTACAAAAATGTCTTTTATGCCTAATGCAGCAGGAAAACTGATTTCAGTTCAGGTTTCGCATGCAGAGGAGACACAACATGATAGAAAACAGCCATTTTGCCACTTTGGTTCCCTCAGGTGAGATTATGGTTTATGGCTCTGCCCCAAACTTCCTGTTTCACGACTCTTATTTTGTAATTCCCCTGGTTCCATTTCCTGTCCTACACTCATTTAAGCCACTTTCAAGTCAAGTCAAGTGGCTTTTATTGTCATCTCTACTATACACAGTGGTTCACAGAACATAGTAGAAACGAGATAATGTTCCTCCAAGAACCAAGGTGCTACAAAACAACACAAGCTATGTAAAGTGCATCGAGTGCAACCTAGTGCAGACAGTGCAGATGAAAAACAGTACAGACAGACAGTGTAGACAGACAACACAAGTAACACAGGACAGGACACAGAACCTAAGACAGTGCCGACCAGTAAACCTACTGTATACTATTTTACAGTACAGGACAGTCAAGTGTGCTAAGGGTGTAAAAAAAAAAGCAGCATGTAAACAGTGTAGTGTGGTAAGTGTAGAATAATAAAAATAAATAAACAAATAAGTGATGGTGGAATGAGATGAGTAGTGAGTGATGAGAGTGTGTTGAGTTCAGGTTGTAGTGTGTGTAAGTTCCATTTCAGTTCTGTTTGTTTAGGAGCCTGATGGTTTACGGAAAAAACTGTTGCACAGTCTGGATGTAACAGCCCGAATGCTTCGGAACCTCTTTCCTGATGGCAGGAGTGTGAAGAGTGTGTGTGATGGGTGTGTGGGGTCGTCCACAATGCTGTTGGCTTTGCGGATGCAGCGTGTGGTGTAAATGTGCATAAAAGAGGGCAGAGAGACTCTGATGATCTTCTCAGCTGTCCTCACTATCCTCTGTAGGGTCTTGCGATCCGCGACGGTGCAGTTCCCAAACCAGGCAGTGATGCAGCTGCTCAGGATCCTCTCAATGGTCCCTCTGTAGAACATGGTCAGGATGGGGGGAGGGAGATGGGCTTTCCTCAGCTTTCTTGGTGATGGAGCTGGTGTTGACTGACCAGGTGAAAACCAAGGAATTTGGTGTTCTTGACGATCTCCACTAAGGATCCATCGATAATCAGTGGAGAATGGTCGCTCTGTGCTCTCCTGAAGTCCACAACCATCTCTTTAGTTTCGTCAACGTTCAGAGACAGGTTGTTTGCTCCACACCAGGCTGTTAACCGTTGCACCTCCCTGTAAGCTGACTCGTCGTTCTTGCTGATTGGACCCACCACGGTCGTGTCATCGGCAAACTTGACTATGTGGTTCGAGCTGTGCTTTGCTACACAGTCGTGCGTCAGCAGAGTGAACAGCAGAGGGCTGAGCACACAGCCCTGAGGGGCCCCAGTGCTCAGTGTGGTGGTGCTGGAGATGTTGTTCCCGATCCGGACTGACTGAGGTCTCCCAGTCAGGAAGTCCAGAATCCAGTTGCAGAGGGAGGTGTTCAGGCACAGTATGCTCAACTTCTCGATCAGGTGCTGAGGGATGATTGTGTTGAATGCTGAGCTGAAGACAATGAACAGCATTCGTATGTATGAGTCCTTATTGTCCAGGTGGGTGAGGGCCAGATGGAGGGTTGTGGAGATGGCATCATCCGTGGAACGATTTGGACGATACGCAAACTCCATGGGGTCCAGCGAGGTTGGGAGTTGGGACTTATTGTGCCTCTTGACGAGCCTCTCGAATCACTTCATCTTGATGGGTGTGAGCGCGACGGGACGATAGTCATTGAGGCAGGAGACAGTAGACTTCTTAGGCACCGGAACAATGGTCGTTGTCTTGAGGGACGTAGGAACAACGGTGCTGCTCAGGGATATGTTGAAGATACACTCCACATACTGTAAATTCTAATTGGCTATTTAAACCTTCAGCTAGACTCACTCGCTGTCAGATCCATTTTCCCCGATTAAACCTTCTGGTCATGACTGACTGTCGTTACTTGGACTTTATTTTGGGTCTGAGGTTTGGTTCTGTCATGATGTGGCCCTCACATTCACTTCCGGTCTTGGACTTTTATTTTGTACCCCTTCTCTCCACTTCCTGTCCCCAGTTCATTTCTCCATCTTGACCACTCATCACCGTTCACAATTGTTTCCACCTGTTCCCCTGCCTTTGTAAACCCAGCTCATTGTCTTTGTTTGGTCCGTGCTGTGCTGTGTAACACACTATCTTCTGCTTTTCCTGTCTTGTGTCATTTGGATTTCTGATGCATTATTTGGACTCTGTTACCTGTTTTTCTTGGTCTGAGGTTTGGTTTGATTTTTCTTTTGATGTCTTAGTTAGTTTTTTGTGACCTTGTTTTCTGTTTATGGGAAGTCATTATTTTCTTAGTTATGTTTTACTAGTTAATAGTTTTACATTGATGTTCAGATTTTTCCTGTTCTTTTGCCTCCAATGTTTGTGTGACCTTGTGAAATGGTGTCAGCTTTGTCCTTTTTATAGGAGTGAATTTATGTTTGCTGTTTGTTCTTTTCTTTTTATAATAATCACAAAGCCTTTTTATCATAACCCCCTGTGTCCTTGTTGCACTTGGGTCCCCCCTAAAATAGCTAGTGTGACAGGGTCATTGTGTTATCTATCACTCTGTTATACGCACATTTAGTTTTATTGTTCCCGATCGTCTGTCAATGCAGAGGATTTGTTCGATAGGTTTTGTCTCTGTACATGTTTAGGTTTCCTGATTACACCGGTTACTGACCTGCTGTTTTGTTGAAGGCACGTTGCACGTTTTAATATCTGCTGCTGAGATTCAAGCATGTAAACTCTGTTTGTGAGAGGCAGGCAGAGCCGTACAGCAGTCAGCGTTTAAAATGTATTTACAAGTCACTCACACCAACACTGGACTTTAAAAAACTGCACAGCAACAAAAAAAGATCCAGATTAATTCTGTTCTTCCGTTTAATGAACATGATTTCACTCACACTCTGACAATTGTGTTCAGATCTTCAGCGAAATTATTAGAATCAAGTTGTTGTTGCTCTGAATCAGGAGGAAGTCCAAAACCTGTGTGGTCTCTGTCCTTAAAGAACTTAAAATGGTTAATTGATATAATGAAATCAAAAAATATGTTTAGAGTGTAAATGTACTTTGCTGTTTTTACTATCTGTAAAAAGCCACAACACTACTGAGTAAAGGTGAAGCCGGCAGCTTAAGCAGACTGTCAGGGAAGTCAGCAGAACATCCACCTGATGGATTGTGGATGTGGACAATCCTCAGCACTAAACCTTCCAGGAATGTGTCTTTAACGTCTGGGCCACTGGGAGCTACCACAGAACCCCCTGCTGGTGCTGGAGGAGTATTAATGTCATTGTAGAATACAACGACATTATTACGTCTCTGAAATAGTTTTAAAACCTTCATACTTAGAGACCTGTTAGGTCAACATATATGATCCTGAAAGGAGCTTTAGTATCTGTTCAGTCAGAGACCCCCAACGTAACATGAAGACAAGAACAGCTACAAACAACAAAAGCAGTTTTTGAGGAGCACACAATCGTATCTGATGACACTGCATCATTTTTGCAGGTTCATGAGAAGAGTTTCATGCTGCTAATGTCACCTGGTCTCAAAGTGGCTGCAAATGAACTTAAGAGGAGGATGTACAGTGGGATTTAGCAGAGATAGGGCAGGGTTACTTTGGCCTGACAGGGGGAATCTGACACCCGACATTCAGGTTGTGTCTGCATTGCTCCACGCATGTAATGAGAGACTTGTGATTCTGGATGACTTTAGACCTGTATAACAGACATGACATCAGCTCCAAATTCATGAGTTACTGAAATGATCACTTTTAAAATACAGCCGGTAACATGGATGAATGTTTAACAAGCACCGACAGGTTCAAAGCAGTTAAATCCTCGAGGTTCTGTCTATTATAGGACACATACAGTAGATGTCAAACCAAACACTAAGAATCCATAGGGCTCGTCACATTTGGGCAATATCCACATAAATACCCAAATCTATAATGAGTCCACACATATTCTAAAAAGAACTTCAGCAGTTGAGTCCACTGAATGATGCCCATATTTTTAAGTAATTATCATTTGCAGTATCGTGTTTATCTACATGGGTTGACTGAGAACATTCTCAGAAAAAGATATGCTATGAACAGAAAAAGATAAAATTGAGATCTTGGGCCACAATCGCAAGGACATGTTTGGAATATTTAATAGTAAAACAGGTGGTCACAAAGAAATAACCTGTGGCTGTCTTGATAAATCCTTAAAAAAAAACTTCTGTTCAGCCTCACTGTGCACACATTTTGTCTACCTGGTTCTGAAATGGTTGTAAACAGACTTTTTCAGACTAAACAGACTATAATTCACCTAAACAAACTACTGATCTGAACAGGAAGACGCTGTCCTTTCTCTTCAAAAACTCCAAAATATGGACTTTTCCAAAACTTCCAAAACATTTGACTGCAAATCAGAAATCATCTGGCCAAGTTTCACAATCAAATATTAAAAATGGGCCTTTAATTTTTGGTTATACTAGATTCTTAAGTCTGGGGCCTATAAATAAAATGTGCTATTCCTACCTTGTAGATCTAATTGAGCTTTTTTTTTTTAAGCCAACAATTCAGAACATTCAGAATCAAATCCAAAATTACAAATATTGTGTCACAATACAAATATATGTGGACTTGACTGTAAATGCACAGAAACTCACCGTCTACAACCAGGATCTGAAACTTAAGGATGAATCTGGAGACGAAGGGTCACCGTAACCACACTGGTACCACCTCGTGTCAGACTTGGTCACTTGTGTGATTGTGACGAACAACCCAAACACAGATCCATCTCTGTATTCGATGCTGTGTCTTCCACTCTTAGCTGTGACGTCATTTGTGTCAATGAAAATATCCTCCTATCCTTTATCCTTTTTTCACATTGGTCTTTACAGAAGAACATTCTGCCTGTGTTGACATCAATGTTGCATCCATATGTGACTTTTTCTCCTTCAGCTACTGTTCAGACAAAGCCAGAGTCTCAATCTAACAGTTCTGCACAAAAGATCCAAATAAAATATCATGTGATGTCATGTTTGTTGGTTCCACATCTGGAAGTTTATTAAAGTGAAATGTAACGACGTAAGATATTTGGAATCACGTCAACTGGACGTCTTTCGTCTTAGCTGCAGCTTAAGCTGTAGTGTCAGTGGTTTGATTCCTATCACTAATATTTAAATGGCTCCTGCTTGCTCAGATGAGCAACTTGCAGTTTGTGAAGCCACATGTCAAAGCACTTTGGATAAAGACACTATTCACTATGTGTCTTTGTACAAGACACCGAACTCTACCACCGGGCAGCTGCCATTGTGTTTGTGTGGTTGACGGAGAAGCAGCTGTATATATATATTTCCCTTTTTCATAAGTGATAAAATATTACAGCCATGTAGCTGCTTAACACAAGAGCATTTGACATGGAAATGGTTTTAATGTTAAGAACTATCAGTGCTGAATGTGGAGGTAAAGTTGTTAACGAAGACATTAATCACCAATTTATCTTCTTGAAAATGTCTCTTTTTATAAAGAATCTTCTAAAACGTGTCATAAACAAATAATTCAATAAGTGTACAGTTTATGAGAAATGTTGCAGATATGTTTGGAGTGAACACATCCAACGTAATAACTTGCAGTAGAAACTTACCATCTGAGACTCTTATTTCAAAGTTCCAGCATTAATCTGGAACCAAAGCTTTACCCAAACCACACCTGTATCATCCTGAGTCCGACTTGATCAGACCTGTGAAGGTCACACACAGGATTCCTCTTCCAGATAATCTGTTTCTATATTCCATGCTGTATCTGCCGCTGTTGGCTCTGACATTGTCTGTTTTAATGAGAATATCTTCTTCTGCACATTCATCTGTACAGAAAAGCTTCCAGTTTCCAGTCAGGTATAAGCAGCAATACATTTCACCACTTCCTCCTTCAGCTCCTGTAAAAAAATCAAGTTTTGCACTGATCAGCCCAGTGTTTCCACCACACAGTGCTGTTGGAAAGATGGACAGTGTATTCTGTCAATAATTTGTGTATTGTGTTTACGTAACTTTACTACTGGGTGAAGGAAAATGTTTCTACATTCTAACAACTACCATTAACAAAAAGCATCTGTATTTAGACGTTTGGACAAATATAAATGTGTCCAAAGTGTTAAAGATATGATGTGATGGTCAGTTCTCACCTGATAAGAAGCGGAGACATCTGTCTCTGCGTCCTGTGACTTCATTGAAAGACAGGAAGCTGAAGTTCCTCTGTTGCCTGTTTCTGTCTTTCTGCATGTTTGTGGTATTTGACAGCTTCAGCTGCAGCCTCAGTATCATGTTGCTGCCACTGCAGGAACCTAAATGCAGGAAATCTGGTGCTGGAAATGTTACTGAAGACATGACATGAAAACTGACGTTCACCAAAGTTATTTGTTTCTAATAGTTTTTTCAATTGTTTAGAAAAAAATAAAATTAAAAAAAAAATAAAAAAATTTAAAAATTCAAAACCTGATTCTGTTCCTCTTTTTAGCCATTCAGTTAAAATGTGAACGGCTTTGTGATGGTGTTGAGTAAAATTTAGGTCTTTGTCAGAAATGGTAAAGGGTTCACTTCTATAGTACTTTCATCTAAAGCACTGCAGTGGTTGTGTTTTTTCGACACAAGACACAAAGATGTTGTTGATAGACGTCTCTGTTGCCAACTGAATTAGAGGCTTTTAGATGGTTTTCCACTGTGCTATAGTCTTTAAGGACTTAACTACTGCAAAAGAGGAAGTGAATATAAATACAAGTATTTAGTTTCCCTCCTGATCTCGTGGTGAGTCGAGGCCACAAGAGAGAATTTTAGCTGCTGCACAGACGTACAAACATGGGGACTCACAAACTAAAAAAAGGACAAAAGAAATTCAATAAGTTTAATTAAAATCAGACTTCCTGTTTCTGTTGTTATGAAGAAATGTTCACTGTTCTGCACTTGTCCAGCATTGAGAGAAGGACTTGTTGTCCTGAAAGAACTTAGGTTTTCTCATCTTCTTTCTATTGAAAGCAGACTTCTGCAATGTGCCCCAAGGGCATTCTGGGTCCTCTTTTATTTGCTTTGTACATGCTTCCTGGTGGGATTTTGAATGACTGAACAAACGTATATCGCTGTGCAGATGATATCTGACACATCTCTAGTTTGGACTTAAATGACTTACTGTAACTCTAACTTGTATCTTCAAAGAATAATAAAGCGCTCTAATATTTTACATTAATGCCACCTTGGTGCTGTACAGTGAATAAAAGTTTTCACGTTCCAGCTGCTACCTTGGAGAAACAGATGGTTTGATGGTTCGTGATAAGATATGAAAATATTAGTGAGAAATACCCGTTTTACAAGAATTGAACCCCAGTAACTGAAAGAAAAAGTGTATTACTGCCCTGTTTACGTTCATTTCTTAGATTTAGTAATATACTTCACCTAAACTCATTAAACGTGGTAAACATGAGAAGTTTCATACACATTAACTCGGGTGGAGTTTACAGAAAACAGAAGCAGCTACACCAGTAAAACACGAGGAGACAGCTTTAGTCCCCATGGTGTGTTGGCTTTTCTGCCTCCGGAAAATAAAGATTTAAATCGTTTCTTTTTCAGATTCCCTTGTATGAGAACGATTGTCCAGTCTCCACGTGTGAGGACTACCTGGGTCTCCATCCAGCCACCAGGGATCAGAACCAATTCTACTCTACACTCACACAACAAACATGAACATCCATGCTGATTTGTCTTTCTTAGTTTGGTTTTATTCTATAAAACTGATATTAAAATGATATTTTCATATCATCACTGTTTATTTGCAGATAATGTTTCATGTACTTTTTTTGCTACTGTCTATTGCAATGTGTCACAATGAAAACAACACACAAAGAAGTTTTGCATATAGTCGTTTATTAAAGCGTATGATTATTAAAACACAAGGAGAAAGGATATAAGATTAATCAACCAATCTGCACAAATATCAAATTCCTCAAAACAGCTGCTGACTCTGTTCAGGGTGCAGCTAACTTATCACACACGACTATAATCAGCTTACAGCTTACATTCAGGTAATAATATCCACATCACCCAGCAAATCAACAACTGAACCACATGTTCATACACACAGTGATTTATACAGAGTCAACTCTACCAGTGGTTTCATTTGAATGATGCTGACTTCATGTGTCATCATCACACAGCCATTACAGTCTGGAGGTGACTACTTCACCAAAGCCAAGGAAACAAATAAAATCTTTGGAAAAGCTGGAAAAAAAAACCATAACAAGTAGGAGTGAAAACCTGGCTTCAAGTAATTGGATTAGAAAACTAAACTTGTGATAATCAACGGGTAAAAGCTGGACTTCACATTTCTATCTTCTCAAAGAGAAGGAGCATAACCAGGTAATGAAGTGAGAAGATGGTGATCATCCTCAGAAACAAACAGTTTCTATCAGCAGAAGTCAGATAATTAAAAACCAGTGAAAAAACTGTAAATCTGCAGCAAAGCTTAAGATTCACGATACAAATTAAATCATTTACTTTTTTATTCATTGTCATTGTAGAGCAGTTCAGGTCCTGATCTCTGTCGCTGGTTCAATGTTTGAGAAGAGTCTCACATCACGCCTGGTTTTGGTTATCATAAATGAAAAAAAAAGCATTAAAGAAATTATTATTTTAAAATCATAATTGGTGAGTAAAACTTTTTCAAAGAAATTACAAAACTGATATAAAGGAAAACAATAAAACAGCTACATTAAAATTTCCGTTGAAAAGTAATAAAGGAACCATGAAACAGGAAGGATTGAGCCTTATGCCAGTTTGCTGGATCATGCTGCTTTCACAAATATTGAGCGAAACACATTCATCCTCTGTGCATCATGAACGTCTGTAAAACAGACACAGTGCCAACAGAACTAAATGTTCCAGGTCTCAGTCTTAGTCTGAAACCACCTCATTTTGTGCATATTGGAGAAGTATGAGCAGAGAAGAACAGCTGCTGATTACACACCATCCATAACCACTGAATCTGACTTCAAACAAAAACTAAATAAAATAAAGTTAAAGTCACCTCTTTGCTACTGGTGTTTCTCCTTTTCTTCCATTGCTAGAGCAGCAGAAATACAACCAAGGGTGACACAACAACCAAGGGGATACCCAGGCCCAGAGGCAGGAAGTAGCTTGGGAACCGGGCATTGGAGGAGGGAGTAGAAGTTGGAGTAGTAGTAGTAGTTGGAGGCCCTGGAATTGTAAACCGTAAACAGTAAAACCATCAGCTACTGAAGAAATACTGATACACGTCCCTGACAACCAGAGACAGACACACAACAAAGATCAGATATGTCAGGTAATTGTAGCAAGTTGGTTTTGCTCATTTACCAATGAGCAAATGAGAAACTACAGAACAGCACAAACTGAACCTGGTAGAACAGCACTGAACAGAAAATGAATGGATTACAAAGACACGTGTTGATGAGTTTTAAAACACACTCACCTTCTTCAACAAGGATCTGAAACCTCTCATATGAAACTGGAGACAAAGGGTCACCGTAACCACACCTGTACCATCCTGTGTCAGACCTGTTCACTTGTGTGATTGTAACATACAGTCCGGATGCAGAATCTGCTGTGTATTTAATGCCGTATCTTCCAGTCTGAGCTGTGACATTAGTTGTGGTGATGAGAACATTCTCTCTGTTACATGGCTCCTTACAGAAGAACCTTGTGCTATTGTAGACATAATTGTAGCACGGATATGTGATGTTTTCTCCTTCAGTATATGTGCGGATAAAGCCAATAATATTCAGATACACTGTGGAAAAGAACAGGCACAGTTATGGTTAAATCACAATACAGAACATTTTATACATTTTATAAATTATTATAAATCCAATTCCACACATCATGAACAAATCACAGTCCACCCACAGTTTAATTTGTTTCTGTTCTGTAGTGTGTAATTTAGAATTAAGTCCAGTTTAAGTTTGATTTAGTTTTCGTCATATAAATGTACAAATCATCAAATTTACATATTCATGACTTATTTAGTCTTTACATACATTTAAAATGGATTTACCCCTGAAGCTGAAGCCGTGAGATATAAGTTGTATGTACGAATTCACACTGGACTTTTCAGGATTCATTCATTACGTAACATAAATTTTCTTTATACACCAACCGTTAATGCTTCAAAGGAAGAGTTAAAATTGTGTTTTCAATCTTGTGCATCTTTTTAATTTCACATTTTTCAATGCTAATTGAGGATTTTAACAAGTTGCAGATATTGATGTTTCTTAAAAACGCGACTATTCTAAATATATTTGGTTTAATCACTTTTAGCAAAAACTCACCTTCTGAAACTCTGATCTCAAAGTCACTGTATGAGTCTGGAACCAAAGATTTGCCCAAACCACACCTGTATGGTCCTGAGTCAGACTGGGTGAAATTGGTGATGCTCACAGTCAAAATTCCATATCCTGATGCATTTTTGTAATCAGTGCTGTATCTACCACTTGTAGCTGTGACGTTATCTGTTTTAATGAGAATGTTTTCTTCTTCACATTGTCCCTTACAGAAGAACTTTGTGTTTCCAGACAGGGACAATTGGCAAGAAAGTCGACCACTTCCTCCTTTTGATGCTGTTAAAATGATTAGTCCGTTGTTTCCACCACACAGAGCTGTTGGAGGGACACACAGTACATTCTGATTGTCAGTACTTGTGTTTCTGTGTCTGCTCTGACAAATATTGTTCACTGTTCTACATTCTACAGCATGAAGCAGAGAATCTGTGGTCAGAGATTTAAAGAAATGAAAAATGCAGCATTACAGACACAGTCGGGTAATCAGTCCTCACCTGATAAGAAGCAGAGGAACAGAACATGGGGAATCTTCATCCTGATGGAGAAAACTGGTGAAGCTGCAGAAACGATGCCTCTGTCACTTCACAGTCTCTGTGTGACCAAGCAGGAAGTTGACCTTTGTTTTAGCTCCCAGCTTTGACTGCAGCCACATCATCATCATGATGATGATGATGTGACTGTCAGCACAAGGAAAGTATTTATCATTTACTATGCAAAAATTCCTGATCAGAATAACTGAACAAAGCCTCTCTATTCAAGATGTGGAAGAAATCTCACAGTTTTATGTTACTTTAGTGACTCTGGAAGCAGGACGTTCTACTTGTTAAAATAAGTGACACGCACACAGCATCACATATATAGAATGAACTCCTACAGGAGATGACTCAGGCTGCTGTTGGTTTAGTAGGTATTAGTTTATTTCTCATTTCTCTCAGGGGTTTGAAGGTTATTGCCACAAATAGTGATAAGTACAAAGAAAATCTCTGTTTTTTTACGGGTGGCACCAGTTCTGTTTGGCATGTGGTGATGCTAATGACATAATCCGGACATAATACGCATAATTTCTATTGGTTTATTGTCTATTGTTCACAGCTACATTCACATCAACAGCAATACAGGACGTAAACTAAAAAAATCAAGATGTTACACAAACATCAGACTGAGACAACATGATTAATAAGTTAGTTTATAATTTTAAACAGAAAAGTAGAAATGGGAATTTCGGAGGACATTATGTGGGAGAGCTGTTAAGCTGCCCGTTAGAGGCCGATCACTTAGAAGCTGCCTGGAGATGACAGGATTGCACGTTCAAAGCAAAACATGAAAAAGTTGCAGAAGACAAAGAGATAAATATGCACAGAAGGAGAAAGAAGCACGATGAGAAAAAGAAGGAGAGAAAGACAACAGGTACAGGAAAAGTTGAAGAAGTAGAAAGAAACAAACTCACGTCACCACATGAACCTTTTAAATCATAACCACTATGTACAGCAGAGAGTTGCATTAACTTCCTCTCAGTGACTGTAGACCAAATAACAAATGTTGAACTGTCCAGGTATTTGTAGATGCCATAGCAGGGGTCAGAGGTACGAAGGACATTTGGGTTTATTTGACAAACTCTCTTACCATCACATCTGCAGGGAGAAAAAGAAATTCTATGTCATATAAATCATATATGTTTCATATTGTGTGTTCAGGCCCTTTAATTGCTAGTTACATCCCTCTGACCATTGACCAACTAGTTCACACACTTTCTATGGCGACACGGCATCAACAACTTATTCATTGTGTGTTGTTTTGTCAATTCAAATATTGAAGAATGATTTGAATGAAGGTGCATGACAGGAACAGTAACTTGTTTGATGATTAAAATAACAGTAGTTAATAGGATGGAGTCCAAAGGTGCAGAGTCCAAACAAATGATACAGTCAAATGAGCAAAGGCTCAAAACTACAAAGGTACAAAAGACAACTATGACAAGAAACATCCATCAAATATTTTCACAGAGTATCCTGTTAAAGTCACAGGGGGCGCAACCACAATACAGAACCCTGCATCCTCTCCTCTCCTCTCTCCCCATCAGCCCTCACTGCAGGTCTTACTGTCTGCTCGTCCATACAGAGCTGCCTGCACACTGATCACTCCACTGTCTGTTACACAGCATGTGAAGAGGACACAAATGTTTCAGTACTGTCAGAGAGCAATGACTCACAAATATACTGATGAGACAGTAATGATGTTACAACTTGTCTGTCAGTAATTATCATTAAAAAATACAACAATGCAGCTCCTGCTACTGAAAACATGATCATGTAGCATCTGGTATAAAGAGAAACTGTGTCATTACACATGAGACATGTGGAGACATGTTTTGCTGCAAAATGAAACTATACAGTCAACTGTGTTGTACTTACACAGTGCAGTGCTGAGTCTGGAGCAGGACATGTTGTTAGAAGATCTGCTTTCAGGACAAGCGTGGAACTGATGGTGCTTCAGACACACACTGGCTATTTATTGTGTTGGAGTAAAAGCGGTAAAAAGCCACAATGTATGTTTTAGACTGACCGAACAAGGAAATTGAAAGACTGCAAATAGGTCTTGGACTTTTATTTTGTACCCTTCTCTCCACTTCCTGTCCCCAGTTCATTTCTCCATCTTGACCACTCATCACCGTTCACAATTGTTTCCACCTGTTCCCCTGCCTTTGTAAACCCAGCTCATTGTCTTTGTTTGGTCCGTGCTGTGCTGTGTAACACTCTATTCTTCTTCACACTCTTCTGGTTCCCCTGGTGTGTGTCATTTGGACTTCTGATGGATTATTTGGACTCTGAGTTTTTGGACTCCGTGACCTGTTTGTCTTGTTCTGAGGTTTGGTTTGATTTTTCATTCGGTATCTTAGTCAGTTTTTTGTGACCTTGTTATCTGTTTATGGGAAGTTGTTGTTTTCTTAGTTAAGTTTCCCACTTTAACAGTTTAACATTGATGTTCGTTCACCATCGCGGGATCATTGTGCTATACAGTTGTTCTTGGTGTCTTCTGTGCGGTGCTGGGACCACCAGACGTCGTTCGTTGGCAGACCACAGTGGACAGGAAGGATTGTAGACTTGAAAGTTCTTGTGTCTGAGCTCACTTTTAAGTTCTAAGTCAACTTTTGAATTGCGTCTATTTCCTTTTCCGGTTCCTCAGTTTGCCCACTCAGCCCTTGTTTCATTTTGTAGTTTATATATCCATGCATGAGTTAATTTCTTGCCTCCAATTTTTGTGTGAGCTTGTGAAATGGTGTCAGCTTTGTCCTTTTTATAGGAGTGAATTTATGTTTGCTGTTTGTTCTTGTCTTTTCTGTATAATCTCAAAGCCTTTTTATCATAACCCCCTGTCTCCTTGTTGCACTTGGGTCCCCCCTAAAATAGCTAGTGTGACAGGGTCATTGTGTTATCTATCACTCTGTTATAAGCACATTTAGTTTTATTGTTCCCGATCGTCTGTCAATGCAGAGGATTAGTTTGATAGTTTTTTTTTTTTTTGGTTTCCTGATTAAACCTGTTCCTGTCCTGCTGTTTTGTTGCACGTTTTGATATCTGCGGCTGAGATTTGTCGCATGTCTTACCAAGATTTACCTGCGGTGCAACCATTTTTATCGTCCCTGCTTAATTCCAGCTTTCCTGATTTTGTTTACTTGCATTGGATTTCTGTTCATTACCACAGCACTTGTTTGTCCACCATCTCATGTACATCCCCTTAATATTTTTCCTCTAATCACATACCCCTGCTGATGAATAGCCCTTCTAACAGGTTCTGGATCAGGTCAATCAAATAACGAAGGAATCTAAAGGTTTTTACTCTTGTATCATCCTTCTGCTGGATCTGGACACTGTCTTGTTTCAGGGGTGGAAAACATACTGCACATGGGGGGTGTGTTTGCAAGTAGAAGCTCATTTTCCCATTTTTGAAGAAGTTAATGTGCATAATATTTAGTATGGAGATGTGGGGAAAATGAACGGGATTTAGAGTTTGGCCTTTCTCAAGGGGATCATTGGAAGTAGAGTGGAAGGTGATGGTGAAAAGAAAACTAATGACAGAAATAACATTTTTTTATTTTAGTCAACAAATTAAAATTTTATAAGAAAATAAAATATGATAGCTGTGATAAAGACGTCACTTGTGTGATGGGTAGGTACATAAGTTACATTAGATTTTGTTTGTTTATACTTTCTCCATGTCAGAAAAATTGTATATGGCCTAATAAAAATCATCCAGCTTATGAGGATTCGAACACAGATGATCCCAGGATGCAGGTAAAGAAGTAAAGCACACACTAGTCACAAACCATTTATGTTGACCTGGACTTTGTGTAATTCTCGTATCAAGATAGGGAGCTGTTCACTGCTTTTCCAAAACAGTAATCCTCCTTTTCAGTCAGGATTACTGTTTGGGTAAAGTGCTGGCTTATGATTGAGGGAACCTGACACACATCTAACTAGTCTTTCCCTGATGGGGCCCTCACACATCCAGTTAACCTGAGACACGAATATGCTCATATGCTTATGTTTCTAGTCTTCCACTTATGGGGCCCTCAAGTAGTCACTGAATCTCAGTGAGGGGGGGGGAAGGAGAGGGAGAGGGAGAGGGAGAGGGAGAGGGGGGGGGGGGCGAGCGAGGGGGGAGAGAGAAAAAAACCCTGATTTGGGAAAAAAACTGCATGGTTTGGTAATTGAGCTGAGATCAAGGTTTAAGTATTATAATTTTCAAAATGTGAAATGGTTGGTGTAGAAGAACAACAGATGTGGAATAAAGAGAATGTAAAGTAGAATATAAATCCCAGATACTGCTCTACATTTTCTCCAGATAAAGATTTTGTTCCCTGCTTAAGCTATAAAAACTGGAAATATGCATGTGTGTGAAGATGATATCTAACAAAGACTGAATGTTAGAAACAGACCACACAAGCA
This sequence comes from Channa argus, assembly GCF_033026475.1. Classification (NCBI taxonomy): domain Eukaryota; kingdom Metazoa; phylum Chordata; class Actinopteri; order Anabantiformes; family Channidae; genus Channa; species Channa argus. The sequence continues at coordinate 25,611,299 of NC_090209.1, forward strand.
GCAAAAAAATGGTCATGGAAAAAATTGTTTTAAATTCTGTTATTTAAAAGTGATATTTATGATTTTTTTTTTTTTTTTGACTTGTGTGATTTTATATGAAGGTGTAGAACCACAGGAAAGGGTGGACCCCACCAGTGGGTACAAAATTAGCGGGCCTCACAAGGGAGGAAAATAAGTGTGTGTGTGTGTGTGTGACTGGGCTAACGTTTCCAGTTTTTAAATTCTTCTTTATAAATAAGTACTTTGAAACTCCCCTGAACTTCATTCCTGGCCCCTGTTGTATCATCTTTCACCACACAGCTTCTATCAACAAGTGTGTCAAACAAAACTAATTATGATAAACAAATGACAAAACTTGGTTAACATCTGGCTTTGCAAGGCTTTTATTATAAAATGCCACTTCGTCTGTATTGTCGAGTAGTAAAAGCTGGACTTCACATTTCTTACCGTACAGCTTAAAGATGTTGAACACTGTCACAAACATGGTCAATGCCGAATAAACAGATGATGGGTGAATAAAAATGTCACATTCACAAATTATAGCTAAAGCACAAATGGAATAACATGGAATTATGGGCTGCACAACCGAAAATCCAGATTCAAGTCAAAACATCACCGTTTGGTTTAAGTGTGTGTATGCAGTGTAGGGTTGATTCTAATCCCGGTTTGCTGGATCAAGGCTCTGGTATTCAGACTCTTCATGAGCAGGAACTGGGGCCCTGCTCTTATAGGTGACAGATAACTGAAAAGAAGCAGGAATGATATAGAATTGGATTTACAGCAGTAGCCAGAGAAACAGTAGTGACAACGATTTAAATGGCTGAAATATAACGATTTTGTATAATTGAAATTTATTGAGCAGAGGAGAAGATGAATCTCATTTTATGTAATTAATTGTACCTTTCATGTATTTAACAGTGTATAGTCATGCTGTTGATCATCAGTTGAAAGCTCAGTGTGAGTGACTGCGCTCTGTATTTGGAAATGGAGGCAGTAAAGGCAGAATTATACTTCTTCGTTGATGCAGACCTACGCACAGAAGACAATTATGGGTAACCTTAGGCTGCAAAGGCCTCAATGTGCACACCTCCCAAATCTAAACTGTGCAGAGAGGATTGTTTCACAATTTCACACCTGCTTTTAAAATGGCACCTCAGTATAGTCGTATGTTTGATTCAAATACATCATATCGATGTTTTTGAATAAAACATACAACTCATCTGAGCACTGACTGCAGAAAACAAGGAAACTCCAGAGGCCTCAGACTTTCTCTTGTCGCTGTAATTTGGCACTTCTACTTCTGTGAACTTCAGTTCAGCAGACCACACTTCAGCAGGGCATCCTGTCAAAGAACCATTTTTGCAGGGTTCTGGAAAAGGTTCATCAATGGTAAATGGCCACTTATTGTGTTGATTCCCATTCACACACACACTCACACACTGATGGCAGTGGCTGCCATGGAAGGTGCTCACCTGACCCACCGGGAGCAACTTATCGTTGAAATCCACATTTACCTTCACAGCAGTTGAGTGTTTAATTTGTGCTCTCAGATTGTTTCTTCATTTTCAGCAAATTGAGGGTTTGTTAAACGGGATACTGAGGACACATACGTCACACAAGTAAAAAAGAAATGTGAAAATATGTCTGAGCGTAGGTCTTTGACGCTTACGTGTATCAATGGAGAAGCATAATTCTGCCTTATTCAATTCAATTCAATTCAATTCAACTTTATTTATATAGCGCCAATTCACAACAAAGTCATCTCAGGGCACTTTACAGAATAAAGTCAAGATTATAAAGATATATAAAGAGAACCCAACAATTCCCCCTGGAGCAAGCCATAGGCAACAGTGGAGAGGAAAAACTCCCTTTAACGGAAGAAACCTCCAGCAGAACCAGGCTCAGGGTGGACGGCCATCTGCCTCGACCGGTTGGGGTGAGTGGAAAGGGGAGAGAGAAAAGAACAGAGCAACAAAAGCAACAACAAAACATCTGGCAGATTGGTAGGATCAGTAGCTTCACGCTGGAAGACACACAGCTTCAAAGCCGGGGGACACCTGCAGAAAGGGACAGAGAGAGGGGGACAGAGGAGGACAAAGACAACTACGGGAGAGAACACACAGAGTTAATGACATACAGTGGTGACAATTGCTGGATGAGAGGAGAGGAGAGATGGTCAAGAGGAGGAAAGGAGCTCAGTGCATTGGGGGGTGGGTCCCCCAGCAGTCTAAGCCTATGGCAGCATAACTATAACTAACTATATGCTTTATTAAAAAGGAAGGTTTTAAGCCTAGACTTAAAAGTAGAGAGGGTGTCTGCTTCCCGAATTTGAACTGGGAGCTGGTTCCACAAGAGAGGAGCTTGATAGCTAAAGGCTCTACCTCCCATTCTACTTTTGGAAATTCTGGGAACCACAAGTAGGCCTGCATTCTGAGAGCGAAGTGGTCTACTGGGATGATATGGTGCTATGAGGTCTTCTAAATATGATGGAGCCTGACCATTCAGAGCTTTATATGTAAGAAGCAGGGTTTTAAATTCTATTCTACATTTAATGGGAAGCCAATGGAGAGAAGCTAGTGAAGGTGAAATATGATCTCTCTTGCTAGTTCCAGTCAGCACTCTTGCTGCAGCATTTTGGATTAATTGCAGGCTCTTTAGGGAGTTACTGGGGCATCCTGAAAGTAGGGAATTACAGTAGTCCAACCTAGAGGTAACAAATGCATGGACCAGTTTTTCGGCATCACTTTGAGACAGGATGCTCCTAATTTTGGCAATGTTCCGTAGGTGGAAGAAGGCTGTTCTAGAGATTTGTTTTATATGTGACTTAAAGGACAGATCCTGATCAAAAATAACTCCAAGGTTCCTTGCAGTAGTACTGGAGGCCAGACTTATGCCATCTAGGGTAACAATATGGTTGGACATCATATCTCTGAGATTTTTGGGCCCAAATACTATGACTTCAGTTTTGTCTGAGTTTAAAAGTAAAAAATTGTGGGACATCCAGGCCTTGATGTCTTGTAGGCATGCTTGAAGCTTTATTAATTGATTATTTTCATCTGGTTCCATAGATAAATATAGCTGGGTATCATCAGCATAACATTGGAAATTTATGGAGTGTTTTCTAATAATGTTGCCTAAAGGAGACATATATAAAGTAAAAAGTATTGGTCCTAACACAGAGCCTTGTGGAACTCCATAGCTAACCTTTGTGTGCATGGAGGATTCATCATTAACATGAACAAATTGAAATCTATCAGATAGATAAGATTTAAACCAACCTAGTGCAGTTCCTGTAATTCCATTTTCATGTTCCAGTCTCTGTAATAAAATGTTATGATCAATGGTATCAAATGCAGCACTAAGATCTAAAAGAACAAGTATAGAGATGAGTCCAGTATCTGAGGCCATGAGAAGATCGTTGGTGACTTTTACCAGTGCTGTTTCTGTACTATGATGAACTCTAAATCCTGACTGAAAGTCTTCATACAAATTATTCCTATGAAGGTGATCACATAATTGTTTTGCGAATACTTTTTCAATTATTTTAGAAATAAAGGGGAGATTAGATATTGGTCTGTAATTGGCTAAAACACCTGGGTCAAGACAGGGTTTTTTAAGTAATGGTTTAATTACAGCTACCTTATAGGCCTGTGGTACATAGCCTGTTTCTAAAGATAAATTTATGATATCTAATATGAATGTATCTATTAAGGGTAAAGCTTCCTTGAGCAGCTTAGTTGGAATAGGGTCTAGCAGACAGGTTGTTGGTTTAGATGAGGTAATAATTGAAGTTAGCTCAGAGAGATCTATGTGTAAAAAGCAGTCTAACAGGGAGTGGGGCCTTATCGATGACTCTAGCACTGTTGAACATGAAGATCTATCTGTAATTTTTGGGGGGAGGATCTGGTGAATTCGTTCTCCAATAGCTACAATTTTATTCATAAAGAAGCTCATGAAGTCATTGCTGCTCAAAGTTAAGGGAATAGTAGGCTCAACAGAACTATGGCTCTTAGTCAGCCTGGCTACAGTGCTGAACAGAAACCGGGGGTTGTTCTTATTTTCTTCTATTAATGATGAATAATATGCTGTTCTGGCATCACTGAGAGCTTTTTTGTACATTTTTAAACTATTTTTCCAGGCTAAATGAGATTCTTCTAACTTTCTGGAACGCCACTTCCTTTCTAACTTTCGTGTTTCCTGTTTTAAGTTGCGTGTTTGTGAACTATACCATGGAGATCGCCTCTGCTGATTTACTGCCTTCTTTTTTAGAGGGGCAACACTATCGAGTATTGTACGTAGTGAGGCTGCAGAATTGTCAACAAGATAATCTACTTGTGCAGGAGTAACATTAAGGAGACTACTTCCCATTGTATTAACATATGGTGAAGCAAATGATGAAGAAATAATTTCTTTAAATTTGTTGACAGCTTTTTCACTTAAGCATCTGCTATAGTGGAATTTTTCCCTAACTGCTATATAGTCCGTTATTGTAAATTCAAATGTTATTAAAAAATGGTCAGACAGAAGAGAGTCGTGAGGAAATATTGTTAAATTATCCGCTTCAATTCCATACGTAAGGACAAGGTCTAACGTGTGACTAAAACAGTGAGTGGGTTTATTTACATTTTGGGAAAAACCAATTGAATCTAATAATGAATTAAACGCAGTGCTCAGGCAGTTACTGTCAGCATCTACATGAATGTTAAAGTCACCCACTATAATGACTTTATCTGTACTAAGCACTAAATCAGATAGAAAATCAGAAAATTCTATCAAAAACTCTGAATAAGGGACTGGAGGACGGTACACGATAACAAATAATAGTGGTTTTTGAGTTTTCCAGTTTGGGTGTGAAAAGCTAAGAGTAAGACTCTCAAATGAGTTATAACTATGTTTAGGTCTAGGAATTATTGATAAGCTACAATGGAAGATTGCTGCAACTCCTCCACCTCGGCCTGTGCTTCTAGGAACATGATAATTAATATGACTTGGGGGGGTTGACTCATTTAAACTGACATATTCTTCCTGCTGCAACCAAGTTTCAGTGAGACAAAATAAATCAAATTGATGATCAGTTATTAAGTCATTTACTAACAGAGATTTAGAAGAGAGAGATCTGATATTTAATAATCCACATTTAATAGTTTTGGGGTTTTGTTCTGTAAGAGGAGTAGTCTTAACTTTTATTAGGTTATTATGATTAACTCCTCGTGTTGTCATATTTACTTTATGTAATTTAGGTCGGGGAACAGACACAGTCTCTATAGGTATGTGGGAGTTGTGGGGGGGTGACGGTTGTAAGGACACTGCAGAGAGGCGTGTAGGACTGGATCTCTGCATCCTAGGCTCAACTCTGGATTGTCATACTTTTGGTTGTTTAATAAAACCAGCCATATTTCTGGATAAGAAAGCTGCACCATCTAAAGTAGGATGGATGCCATCTCTCCTAATCAGCCTAGGTTTTCCCCAAAAACGTTTCCAATTGTCTATGTAGCCCACATCGTTTGCTGGACACCACCTAGACAGCCAGCGGTTGAATGACGACATGCGGGTGTACATGTCGTCACTGGTCAGATTTGGCAGGGGACCAGAGAAAATTACGGAGTCCGACATTGTTTTGGCAAAGTTACACACCGATTCAACGTTCATTTTAGTGACCTCCGATTTGCGTAATCGGGCGTCATTAACTCCCACGTGAATAATAATATTACTGTATTTACGTTTATCCTTAGCCAGGAGTTTCAAATATGATTCAACGTCGCCCGCTCTGGCCCCAGGAAGACATTTGACTACGGCCGCTGGAGTCTCTAACTTCACGTTTCTGACTATGGAGCTGCCAATTACCAGAGTTGGTTTCTCAGCGGGTGTGTCGCTGAGTGGGGAAAATCGATTAGAAACATGAACCAACTGGTGGTGAACCTCGGGCGTCTGTTTAGCATTAGATCTCTTACGAACCGTCACCCAGCCGGACTGGCTTCCCGGCTGCTCGGGAACTGCCGGGGGACAGCTAGCAGGGGCTACGCTAGGTCGGCCCGCACCAGCTACCGGGGCCTGACTAGCTGAGTTGTTTTCCATGGTGCGGAGCCGTGCTTCCAATTCCGTGAGCCTCGCCTCCAAAGCTGCAAAAACCTTACACTTATTACATAAACCATTATCACTAAAGGAGGCAGAGGAAAAACTGAACATAAGACACACCGAGCAAGTGAGAGAAGGAGAAACAGAGGGAGACAGAGAAGCCATTGCTAATGGATAACCGCTAAGCTAACGAAGCTAATATAAGATAAATGTGGAATTTGTAAACTTTAGCTGGTTATGTTTTGCAAAAGCAGGTGCTTGTGTAATACAAGCATATGTTACGACTAAGTATTAATTCTTGTGCGAAGAAACCACTTATTTAAGTAAAAATAGCAGCTACAATTAATCAGTAAACAATCCTTCGGTAGACACCCAAGAGTGTGCAGAAACAGGAAGTGACGCGATACGCTTACCGCACGAGCAGCCAATTGATTGAAACCTGTCTACCCAGGTTGTACAGACACAACTTATGGCATCACCACCCTCAAAGTTGGCTGCCTCCATCGCTTAACTAGGTTCCAATGATCACTGTGTTTAATCTACGCGTATTAAGTGAGACAAAATAACTGAAAGTTACCTCTGTGTCTGCTCCATCTGTTTCTCCTCTGGAGCTCTGGCCAACGTTGACCCTTATCTTCCATATGTAGAGCAGCAGCAATAATACAACCGACAGAATCAACCCAAAGAGGAAAATAAGCTCAAGCTCAGACATGAAGTAACCTGGATGGGGGTCAGAGGGGGACAGAGAAACTAGTGGTGTATAAAGAGTTTAAAATACCCACTGGTTTAAAAGATGTACAAGAACAAGATGTAGAAGTACTGTTCTGACCCACAATTCATGGTGATGAGATATAAAATTCAGGAGCAAAGCTTTCGACTGATAACAAATTCATTTGAATATTTGCTTTGTTGAAGGTGAATTCGACATTGGGATAATCCCACTAAACTATGCGGTGAGCTGTACCTTCAGAGGGGGTGGATTCGGTGGGGGCTGATGAATCCGATGTCCAGTTTGGCTTGAGAGGAGTTAGAGCTGTCAACAGTAAAGACAACGAAACAATCAGTGCTGCAGATACTGCTACTACCACTACTACCTCTGAACAAATGTGTATTACAACAGTAATGGAACAAGGCTGAGTAACTTGTTCATCTTCATTCTTTTTTGCACTACACTGAGGACATTTGGATTTAAGATCAAAACATGCAAATAAGGTGAAAGTTCACCCTGAATTTCATGCCAAGTACACCTCCACATGTGGAACAACATAGCATCTTTAGTATCTGATGACCCACATTGTAGCTGAGCAAAATTACTGGAACATGCAATTGACAGTTGTGTGTTACCTGGGCCTGTCCTGTCAGAGTAATTCACAACAATTAATAGCTCACAATGAATGTTGGTTTTAGTCATCAACATTAAGAATCAAAAAAAGCCAGATTTGTTTTAACCCATGAGCCCAAGATGAACCTCTGCCAAAGTATTCGAAGAGACAGTGTGGAGGTGATCTTATGCTTGGGCTGCATGGCTGCTTCTGGAATAGACTCACTGAACTTTATTGATGATAAAAGTCATGATGGGACCAGCAGAATGAATTCAGAGGTGGATACAAATATGTCATCTGCATAAATATAACAATTTACTAAAAACAAAAATTCAAATTTATCATTTATATTTCAATATATTCAATTATCTTCTCTTTAAACAAATAGGAAAAAGTATGCAGGAAGTGCAGGACTTAGTCGTTTTACTTCCTACTTGCGACCCATCAACACACGTCATGTAAATTGACGTTTACGTCATGGACTACATTGTTGCGTCGCCCCACCCCCACAGACAATGTTCCAAAACTCACCATCAACTCAGCAAAAGGGATTCAGAGGGAAAAAGTGACACATGTTGGACTGACTGAGCCAATAACTAGACCTTAACCCAAAGAAACGTGTTTCACCGGCTGAAGAGGAGCAGCACACAAAGGCTGCAGTAAAAGCCTGGGAAACTTTTATTTACTTCAACTAGTTAAATAATATGAATCGATTACTGTACATGTAATAATATTTTTTACCCTCATACCAAAGTCAATCATTTTAACAAAAACTCACCATCTAGAACGATGAGTGGAAACCTCCAGTGTGAATCTGGAGACAAAGGGTCACCGTAACCACACTGGTACCATCTTGTGTCAGATGTTGTCACTTGTTTGATTGTGACATATAGCCCAGTTTCATTTTTATATTTAATCCTGTATCTGCCTTTCTGAGCCATGAAATGATCTGTGTCTATGAGAACGTCCTCTTTTTTTTCACACGGGTCCACACAGAAGAATTTCCTGCTTCCCTTCACTTTAGCTCTGCATCTATAGGTGAACGTTCCTCCTTCAACTTCCGTACGGGTTAGACCAGATATTTTGCGAAGATTATCTGTAGAAAAGATAAATATGTTACCTGCATGAGACTCCATACATAAGTCACATTCTTCCCACAGTTTTAGTGGATTCTGCTCTACACAGTGTAATAAGTCAAAGGTTCTCAATTTATGAATGGTCACGTATACATATTCAAGCCTGTACTAACATGCTGTCTGAACAAATCTATTTACTGTTCAGATACATGTTCAAATCAGTCACATATTATAAAAATACAATTGCATCTACTGAACCCCTTCAGCCATCTATGATAAACCCATCTGTCCATTTGCCTCTGTACACTTCAATTCAATTTCAATTAATTTTCATTTTAAAATGTAACAATTATAATACACTGCCAGTATAATAATAAGAAGAAGAAGGAGAACAACAATAGTAGTAGTAAAACCAGAATGTGTATAATTATAATAATTATAGAAATAAATAGAAATTTCTGTGCTGCAGTGTTGGACGCAGCATAAACACTTCCAGAGGGATGTGGTGGGTGGAGGAGTGGCTCCATTTAAAGTAACAGTAGCAGCTCGGGGTAAAACGACATGCTAGAATACATAATCTACAGTATGTGGTGTTTCCTGCATGAAGTTAAAATACTTCTGAAAGCAGTTTAAAAAGTGACTATAATATCAAACTATCCCTCTTGGTTTAAATCATAAAACACTGCTCAGCCATGACATCAACATCACTCTGTGGTGTTAATGCTGTGATGCAGAGTGGTCATAATGAGAAAAAGGTAACTCTGGCCATGACTAACAGGTTAACTTGCTCCATGTGGGGCAGTTCAGCCATAGACCAGTCAGGGTGTCCACCACCAGGTGGTGCTGCACTCATGGCTGATCAGCATCTGTCCTTTTACTGTGTTTGTACACTTTGTTTGTACGTCAGGTATAAAAGCTCCATAATGACGGGTTAAAGCTGTTATCAAAGACCCTAATGAAGCATTTCAATCTCTGTCTGCTGAGAAATGCATTAATGTCTTAAATATTTAATAGAAACTCACCATCTGCAACTCTGATCTCAAAGTCTATGAATGAACTTGGATTTTCAAGTGTCCCCAAACCACACCTGTAGCGTCCTGAGTCAGTCTTCTTCAGATCCATGATGGAGACAGACACCGTATTTTTCCCAGATGATACTGTGCTGTAGCTAATTCTGTATCTGCCCCTTGTAGCACGGACACCTTTGATTTTAATGAGAAGATCTTCTTTTTCACATTTTTCCTTACAGAAGAACTTCCAGCGTCCAAAAGCAAAAAAAGAACAGTTAACAGTACCATTTCCTCCTTCAGTTCCTGTGTAAATGTGAAGACCTCCACACAGAGCTGTTGAAAGATAAACAGTAAATTCTGCATCATTTCTCTTTACATGTGTTACTGTGGCCACCTGATTACTTGTCCCTGGGCCAGTGGATGTGGTGGTGGACTTGTTGCTACTTACTGTACAGGAAACTATTAAATGCCAACAGTTACCTAGTGAAATATGCTCCTGTTCAAATGTCGTGGTCCTTCCCCAGTGACAATTCTTCTAATAGTCATGCCAAAGAATTTTTAAATGTAATAAACTCTTAATTTTCAGCAACATGTAGCTGGTGAAACGTACACTGGTGGTCACACTCTCGATCTTGTTTTTGGTCTCAGTCTTATCAGAACTGAAAATGTTGGATTTGTCTGTATCTGAGCATATTGTTTTGAGCTGTGAATTACAGATTGGTTGTTATGGGAAAATGAAATATGATTAAATTTGAATGCTTGTGTTTTGTCTAGCTGTAATGGTAAATTGTCCTAAAACCCTAAAGACATCCTGGGTGTTAGGCACAGAGACACCAATGCTGAGCCAGAGTCACTAATGCTGACTCTTATCAGGCTTGTGCTCTGTTCTAGTGCTGTTGGATTTAACTGCTGCATTTGACAGAGTTGATCTTAACATTCTGTTGGACAGACTGAGGCACTGGGTGGGTAAATGGGGCACAGCATTAAACTGGTTTGGATCCTATTTGTCAGATAGGAAATATTGTGTGTCAATTATATGTCATTCCTCTCCCCCTGTGAATATGTTATTCCCTAAGGATCCATGCTTGGTCCAATTCTATTCCCACTTTACATTTTCCCCCTGGGGGATGTCATTCCATTGTTATGCTGATGACACTCAGCTGTATCTCCCTATTACTCCCATTGTGCATAATAGGCTGAGATCTCTACAAGATTTTATGTCTGATATTAGAAACTGGATGTCCTTAAATTTTCTTCAATTAAAATTAAATAATTCGTAAATTCCTATAATTGGTTCTCAAAATATTTCCAGTAATATTCTCCCATCATTAGGGCCTTTATCAAAATTTCTTAAGCCAGATGCCAGAAATCTTAATGTTTTATTTGACTGCAACTTGAGTTTTGAGCATCACACCACTAAACTACTTCAGTCCTGTTTTTAGGAATATTACAAAAATCCAACCTATGTTAAATTTGAATGATGCTGAGACTGTTATTAATGCTTTTATCTCCTCACATCTCGATTTTTGCAATAGCCTAGTTTCCTCACTTAATCAAAAAGACTTGAAACGCCTACAAACTGTTCAGAACTCACAGCTCGGCTCCTGACTAGAACTGTGAAGTTCGGCCACATTACTCCTTGCCTACACTGGCTCCCTGTTAATTCTGTTCATCAATTTTAAGATTTCATTGATGACTTATAAAGCTCTTTATGGTTTTACTCCATCCTATATTTTTGATCTTTTAATTCCATATGTGCCATTATGAAATTTCAGATCATCAGACAGTGGATTGTTGTCTGTTCCAACTTCCCAGTTAAAAACCAAAGGGGGCAGAGCATTTTCCATCATGGCTCCAAAACCCTGGAATGACCTACCTGAACTAATCAGACTCTCTGACTCAGTGTCATCTTTAAAGTCTAGTCTGAAAACGCATTTTTATTGAATTGCCTTTCCTGAGATGTGAGACTCTTACTTTAGTATGAATTGTATATTCTATCTATGTCATTTTTGTGCATTTCAACCTTGTGCGTTTCTTTGATTTGATTTTGTTTCCTTTTTACTGTGCAGCACTTTGTACTTTGATAGCAAAGTACTAATGTTCCTGCATCAAGCAAAATAATGTTACAATATTATGATCATTATTATTATTACGTTCCTACATGCAAACATTTCAACACGCAAGTGTTCAACACGCAAGTGTTGAAATGTAGGATTTGTAGTAGGATTTGTAGTGTTTTTAGCAGGGAACTGGCACAATTAGTCAAAATACAATCTCTAATCGGATTTGGACAAAAAGCTGTGTTGTGCAGCTTTAAAGAAACAGTCCTCACCTGTTAAGAAGCAGAAGAGCAGAACATGGTGGATTTTCATTCTGAATGTGATGCTGATGGAGGAAACTGGTTAAACTAGATGAACTACTTTTGTCTCTTCACTCTTTTCAACTGATCATTCAGGAAGCTTTTTTTTTTTTCAAAAATGTTGTTTCCTTCCTCAGTATGTATGTTAGTGTGTAGTTAATGAGTAGCCAAACAACAACTGTACTAAATGCAGCTATTTCCTTTGACAGTTATGATGTGCTGAGGACATAAATTTCAACTGAAATATGTACAAGCAACAAACTTGTTACTTGTAACTTGTAACTTTATTTGTTAAACGCTTTAAAACAACTAGGTTGACCAAAGTGCTGTACAGGTTAAAAACATGAAATAAGAAGAACACAATAGCATAAGACGTGTGATAACAATAAATAAGACAGAATAATACAACAAACAGATAAAATAATGTCAACAACTCAGACTTTGTCAAAGGCCAATGAAAACAAGTTGGTTTTGACAAGCTCGGTCTCCTCTGAGCTTACGTTTAGTTTTCAGTGCACTCAGAAGCAGCAGGTCAGCTGATCTAAGTGACCGTGGTGGAACGTATGGATGCAGAGGCTCAGAGAGGTACAGCAGAGCAGCCCCATTTAATCATTTGAAAGCAAATAAAAGAAGTTTAAAATGGATCCTAAATTGCACAGGCAGCCAGTGAAGTGAAGATAAAATGGAAGAAATATGCTCATATTTTCGAGTACCGGTTAAAAGACGTGCAGCAGCATTTTGGACGAGCTGCAGTCGAGAGACTGACGACTGATTTACGCCAAGATAAAGTGCACTGCAGTAATCCACCGGGTGGTAACGAAGGCATGGATTACTGTTTCAAAGTGCTGCTTTGTAAGAATGGGCTTGACTCTGGCCAGCTGCCTCAGGTAAAAGAAACCAGACTTCATAACAGACCGGATCTGGATTTCAAGCTTCAGGTCAGTATCCATTTTAAACCCAAGGTTAATAATTTCAGATTTGGTGTATTCAGCCAAGGGTCCCAAGTCTACAGGGGCAGTCCCACTAGATGAGTTAGTTCCCAACATAATGACCTCAATCTTCAAAGTCGTTAAAATGTAGAAATTTAAGAGTCAGCCAAGCCTTAATGTCCTCCAAACATTCCAGCAATGAACTGACCGAAAGCCATCCTTCTTGTTGAGTGAAACATAAATCTGACAGTCATCAGCATAGCAGTGAAACACAATGCCATGTTTTCTAAGGATGGAGCCCAGAGGCAGCAAATACATAGAAAAGAGGATAGGGCCTAAAATAGAACCTCATGGAACCCCACAGGACAGAGGAGCAGAAGAGGGTTTGAAGTCTCCCAATTGGACACAAAAAGTTCTATCTTTTAAATAGGACCTAAACCAATTGAGAGCTAAGCCCTTTATGCCGACCCACTGTTCTAAGCGGGAGATTAAGATATCACGGTCCACTGTATCAAACGCAGCAGTTAAATCGAGTAATACAAGGACCAAAGAGTCACCACAAAGGCAGTCTGGATCTAGCCCCGGTGTCTTGATAAAAGGCTGAACTATGGCATGTTTAAAAATTTTGGAGACCACCCCACAGGTTAGGCTGCTGTTTATAATGGTGAGAACAGACGCCCCTAAAGTATGAAGAACCTCTTTAAAGAGATCTTTAAAGAGAGGTGAACCCGAGGGCTTCAAATGACCAACAATCTCCTTCACCTGAGACAAGGTGTCGGGCTCAAATTGATGAAAGACAGCCGAGCATGAGGGCAGAACTGAAGGGTCAAAGGCCAGCTGGGAGATTTGGACCCTTGCCATAGAGACCTCATTATAAAAAAATGTAAAAAGTTTTCACAAGATTTCACAAGAGGACTCAAAGTACACAGTCTGAGGAGAATTAAGACATTTGTCAATTGAGTGAAACAACACACAGGGTTTGTGACGGTTTGTAATAATAATAATATAAGAAAAGTTTCCTTCTAGCATCCTTTACTTTGGACTGGTAGAGGCGCCAACAGTCTCTCGATATTTGAAAGGAACTTGTAGTTTATCCTTTTTCCACTTGTGCTCAGCTATGCAGCACTGCCACCTCACAGCACGAGCCCGATGAAGCAGAGAATGAGGTTTATTAAGAAAACCATAATGTAAAATTTGCATATCACATTAGCAGGTTGGATGTGGGCTTGTATTAGTATTTAAGGTGAGAGTGCAGGGATTATTAAGGGGAATGTAACAGGTTAAGTAAGTAGAAGCAGTGTGGTGTCAGAAGTCAGGTGATTCGCTTCTTGTGTTAGACGTAATTTGTTCCTGTGTCTTTTTTTTTTTTCATCCTGTGTCTGTACGTGTCCCCCAGCTGTGGTTTCCCACCACTCAGTTCCACCACAGTCTTTTTCCAGACCCTCTTGGTTTTCCGTTCCTCAGCTGGCACCAGTCAACACCCCTGATTCACATCATCCATCTGTTCTTGTTTTATAAGGACTCTAATTCCCATTGTTTGTTGCTACCGTGTCTCCCAATGTATCATTTTATCCCTGTTCTCGACCGACCACCAGCTTAAGTATCGTCCTAGTGCGATAGTCAGTCTTGAGGTTTTGTTTTGTTAATTAGTCATTTGAGTAATTTATTGTTGGCTTTCGGTTAGTTTTGTTTCTAAATTGTTTGCTATTCCTGCTGCCTTCGACAGTGAGCGTTTTCTCTTTGTTTTAATTCCTTTGCCTGCCGTCAGTTCAATTTATAATCTTTTGCTGATAAATCTTTTTCTGCACTTCCTGTTTTCCTTTTCTGGAACAAGGAAGGCTTTTCTGCAAAGAAAAATGTAAAGAGAACAGGACCAAAATTAAAACACATGGTGACAGAACTGAAGGTGGCAACCAACACATTAAATCAAACCAAACCCGACCTTACAGTACTGCTGCGGTTTGGGCAGATTACGTACATGACCACTGAAATCATTTTCTAGATAATCAGTTGAAGCTAAAGTTTATTTAAAAAGTTCCCTTCTTGTCTGTGGATGTCTATTAAAAAAACAAAAACTGTTCACCGCCAGCTGCTTTAATTTTCGTACTTACTGAATCAGCAGTTCGGCTGTAGAGTGATAAACTGAAGCCAACGCATTAGTCTCTGTACACAAGTGGGCTGCACCTATTTATCATTTCATGTGCTACTTTTGTGGTAAAGAGATTTATATCAGCGTCAGGAGAATGTGTTGTGCAAACACATTTCAACAGTTGGTGGTAGATGTTCCTACTTACATATATGTGTTATGTGTTACATGTACATGTAAAGTATAAATATTTTACATGTACAGTTGGGTGAAAATGTTTTAAATAGGCAAAAAATAAAAAGACTTTTTTTCCATCAACATAAAATTTAAGGCATAAACCCTTGTGGCCAACCTTGTCAATCTTTCAGACATGCACAAAGTATGTGATCGATGATGTTGTCATTGTCTCTGTGCAAGAATATCTAAGAACTTAATATGACACGAGATGTAAATCAGTCCACTGTGTTGTGCCCAGTCCTCCCTCTCCCTGCTCCTCTATGTTCTTTTATGTTCTGCTACTCTCTACTGCGCTCTGCTCGTGTAGTAGTAACTATCAAATTACAATTAACCAGAATTGTGGAAAACTTATAATCAAGCAGAAACCGTAAAAATTCTCTGAATTAATAAAGTTTAGAAGCAAATATCTCTGCAGTGCTGATTGATTTCACAGGAGCATCACAATGGATGGAATCATAAAATCTAATTAAACTGTTTTACTGAATCCACCTAAATTATTGTTGGAATAACTTCTGTCACAGCCACAGAACTGGGCAGTTCCCATTGTGACTGGATCCAATGTAAAACCTCATGTATTAAAACCAGAATGCTAAAGAAAAGCCACGGTTGAAAGCCGCTTTACTCGTTTGGGTACTTGGTAAGGAAGTAAAGCAAAGTACATTCTTGTAAACACGGGTACTGTAGGTTAGTGACCCTGAGAGCTCACAGCTCGGCAGCAAATGAGGTTGTTAACAGCTCATATCCCAACTCAGTGAGGGCGAGACAGCTCCCGTGGGAATTCTTCTGCCTGCTCGGAGTCTAGTCTCCACGTCTGTCTGTGTTGGCCCTCTTGCAAGTACCTGGTCTGAACGTGACCCACCTTGTTTTGCTCTGTCTAGTTAACTTTTATAAGGCACTGGCCTCTTGTGTTAGCTGACGTTACCCCTCAATCTGAAAGGCGCTTTTAGTTTGTGTGTCCAGCCTACGTTTCATCCTGTACTTGCCAGCTTTCCGGGCAGCTCTCATTAAAACATACTTACTCCGTACTTCAGCTGGTGTTTGTGTATTTTGGTTCTGCTTTTGGGTCAAAGTCCGACCTACCGTAACATCATCAGGTTTCAAACATACAGAGCTGCCTGAAAAACCCTCTTTTTAGCTACTTCTGCTGCTTTTGAAGCTGTGTTTAAATAAATACCCAGCTAAACCTGGATTCATTTAAAATGATTTATTGCAGACTAATGAAGTTTGCAGTGGGAGACACTGAACTGTATGTTGTTATGTTGTTATTGTTATTTGTTGTTATTATTATTGAAAATGTTTTAAAATGTGTGTAAAAATATAAATTTCTTACATCATTACGGAACTTTGTCTTTGATGTCTGAATAGAATTTTGCCTTTGAAAAACGATGACATCATCGCTCTAACCAGAAGCTAGGACCCAGCAGATTGTAAACGCCGTCATTTTACACTTGGTGAGTGCACTCAGGTTTGCAAAGGACACTGTGTGATATAGAGGAACAAAGTGTCAAACTGGGACAAAGATTTCCATGGAGGAACTGCAGAATGAGATCACATCCCTCCGCAGAGACAAGGAGGAACTCACCAGAAACAACCACGGACTCCAGGCACAGATCAAGGAGCTCAAGGACGTCAACACAGAGCTTAGTAAAGTTTTAGAGTGGTCAAAAATCCAGAGAAAAAGGTTCCTCCAGAAGGAAGATGAGGTTCTGGTGGACACAAATAAGGCGCTGGTCTTAAAAGTCACCAACCTGCAGAGTGAAAATGAGGCTTTGAAAAGTGAAGTGCAGCTTGTACAAAAGGAAATGGCTGCCGAGAAAATGAGTTTCACTCAAAAACTGCAGGAGCAGGAAAACCAAAACAAGGCCAGAGATGAAACCCTACAAGAGGTTGAAGCCATTCAGTGTTTCTGTGAAGAACTCAAATGTAAAAATAGATATTTAAAACAACTTTACAGTGATTTGCAACAGGCTTTTTATGAGCAGGACAGAAAGTTTCAAAGTGACAATGGAGCAATTATAGACGAAAGAAAGGCCCTGCAAGTAGAGCTTCAGAAAACCACCGAAGTCCTGGAAGACCTCAAGAGAAAACATCACACGCTGAAGCAGTGGACTGATTTTAAAACTCAACTGATCAAAAGTCAGGAACAGAAGATTTCCATGCTCAAAAAATATAAGAAACAAGACAAGAAAAAAGAGAAACATTCTCGACGACAGGCTCCAGATCTCAGGCAGATTGCTTTAAGACAAAGCATAAAACACAGATACTTTAAAGTACGAAAGTGCAGCATATGTTTCATTAACCTAAACAAGACCCTTAAAAATCAAGCTGAGGCACTTGAAATCCCAGACCTTGAGCAAGAACTGGAAAGTGTTCATGACAATTTTACTGCCATAGAGCCGGACGACCAGTGTCTGAAAAAGGAGATCCTAGAAAGGGGTCTTAAGGAGGCCAACAAAAAACTCTGGTACTATTTACCGTGTCTTATTATATGTTTTATGTTTTTGTGTGTTCTGGTGTATGTGGGCATCTAAACTGCCTCTCAAACAGACATTTAGCAGAATCTCTGATTAAATCAATGGTAATAAGTGTGATTCCCAGCTATGGCCACATTTATTACTGTGGGAAAAGGATTCACATGTGTTGAGGCTGCAGTTTGTGTTATTTCATCTGTAGCCTATCTACTCTCTTTTTTTACCTTTTAGGTATCTGTCTAAATTACTTTTACTTTTGTACTTTATTACAGAAACATACACGGTCCAGGACAACAGAAGCAACAAACTAACGCCTACACACACAAAAAACCTTCATTAAAAACACATTTTAGAATGGGACATATTTACATATAAGCTAAAACGGCAATGGTTCCACATTTGACAGAAGAACCTGAGCAGTTAACGTAGAGCCTGCAGGTACATCTGCACATGACATCCCGCACAAAAACCTGGCAGGCCCTGCTCCACCGGGGCACCTTAAGCAGCAGCCTCGTCCCACCATTACACGCCACGTTAAGTTTGTGCATACTGCTCTTTCTATAGCGGAGGGGAAGTGGAGACACTGGTAACTGAGTTAAAAAGAAAAACTGAGTGAAACCAAAAAAAAAAGGTTTATTTTTCTGGAATTGGAGGACGAGCTCCACCCTGGGTTTTTCCCGCTCAGAGTTGGCTAATGTTAGCTAACGTTAGCTGGAGGCAGCGGATTGTGTGTCTTTGTTTAAAATTATGGACAACAGTTTTTTTCCAATTATTAACCATCAAACAAATGTTGGTTCAGCGGCCTAACACAAATGCATATTATGAAAAAGTATATGTGAGAATTGTCCTCCAACGTTCATTTACCTGAATCCAGAAGCAAACGTGTTGCTTCCAGCACTGAAAAATAAAAAAAAAAAATTACACAAAAAAGTTGATTTTTTTTCGTGTTGTTGTTACTTTTATTTGTTTAAATCCACTTTACCTGAGCTGTTCAAGTTCATGAAACATCTCTTCACAATTCAATAAAGTGTTTTATAATGAAAAAGTCCAGCCTGTGAACTGAGTCTCAACTTCATGTGTTTAACTGCTTTTAAGAAACAAAAATTCCCAAAGTCTTCACTGTACAAGTTGTCGGCAGATACCGCAACTAAAACAAATAAGAGCATTGTTGAGTTTTTTCAAAGTGGACAAATTCAACCTATAAAAAGACATAACCTTGTTGAAGTAGAATTCAATTGTAATAAATTGCACAGATGGTCGTAAAGTTCTGCCTGCTCGGTGTCCGGTGGCACACATTAAACCGAGTGGCTAACAGTGTCTTCTTGTAGTGTTTGCTTGAAATTCTGTTTGTTTATAATCATAGTGACTTGTTTCAGCTTGGTCAGTTCTACTTGTGCTTAAAGTCCACAGCAGGTTTCTACCACCTACTCTGCCAGCCCACCCCTCTAACCTGCCCCTCGATGAAAGTACTACACAGCTGTTATTTCAGTGTGTTGACATCCTAAGTTTAAGATGCTGCTTCTTGTTGTGTTTCTTCCCATGTAAGAAAATATGGATGATGCTACAAACATTCCTGTCCACACACCAACAGGTCATACAACGGCCTTTAAATTGCTGCAAATTTCTTTAAATATTTGTTGAAAATGAAAGATGGGGTTGGGAATTTTGAAGTGTACCAGTTTGGTTTGGAAGTGGAAGGAGCTGTGAATAAAGAGATTGTTGAATTGACCTGATGTATGGACACAGTAAATGGTCACAACCCCCAATTGAAACAAATTAAGTTGTGAAAAGAGAGGCAGGCTTGTGATGAGGCTTGAAACACAGTCCAGGACCAAATCATTTCTATTTTAAAGAATCCCAATCAAAAATGAGTAAAACACATCTCAACCGTAGAAATGTGCGTTTTGGTGTAAGACTGTGAAGAATGTGGTAAAGGTTGACCACAAAGCAGAACAGTTTTACAATAATTTAATGACTTTATAAATAAGATTTTTGTAGGGACATTGAGAAATAATGTAGACTGACCAAGAATCGATGGTTAAGACGTGACTGAGCTGTTAGTGTTGTTACAGTATCTGTGCTGAACAAAAATATCTTCAGTGCAAATATGTAGTTAGACATTATATTAATATGCTGTTTTTTGTACACGTCAGACAACAGGAGTTAAAGGACCACACACAAATCTGTGTGACCATGTTAAAAATGTATAATGTGTGAATGTAAAAGATAAACTAGAAACAGCTTTTTGATGCAGACACATGAGATAGAAAGAAGTAAGAGAAGGTCTGTTTTACATAAAATACTTAATAATGCAGCTAAATGTGCAATAAAATCCGTAAAACTGTTAATTTGCTGTCATCGCACACAAACTCATTTCTGGTAACTTCTCACTGGGGGAAGTTGACTGAAATTCTGCTGAAATGGTGTTTGTATCAGATAATCAAAGTCCTGGTGTTAAAGAGAGATTTAATCTCACAGCCTCTGCATCCTGTAAATACCCGACCAAGCTGTAATCTGTTAGTTTGTGGCCGTGCTCTGCCTGCTTCAAACGCTCTGCTCGGCCCTGATGAAAAAGAATTAATCCTTTAATTAAAGGAGTGGTTAAAATGGTGACCCTCACTCTGTAACCTTTACTGCACTTTCCTCCACACACTGATTTCTGTTTTGTTTTGGTTGGTTGTTGTGTTTCATCTGCTTAATTTGAAAATTAATGTATTTTTTAAAAGGTGCTTTCTGTAATTTATTGAGCAAAGAAAAGCCAAACTAAATCAACCCTGATTGCACATGTACTAATGTGAAGTCAGTAGAAGAAACAAACACAACGTGTGTGGGTCCGTCTGCAGGACAGCTGCATGTTGGTTCTGGGGTTTGTCTGATGCACTGTTACAGAAAAAAACTTTTGTGGCTGCAGAACTGATCAAGACTCACATGGGACTTCCTCTTTGCTTAATTCAGTTTCTGCAAATATAATGTTTAATAGTATTTTAATAGCATATTATTGTTCACAGCAGCTCAACCTAAGTGAAGACCCCACCCCCCAACCTTTAAACTCTGATGCATCATGTTGTACGTGAAGCTAAAGCAGTGACCTGCTCTAAGAACTTGAGACAGAGGAAGGAAAAGTTACATTAAAGCAGCTTCAGTTTCCTGAAGCTGCAGAGACGGGTCACGATGAAAGTCGGCCACGTTCTGTTCGTCGGCTTCCTATCAGGTGAGGGCCGAATACATTTGCTTATACTGTACATCAGTATGTACATCAGGTACTTTATCCATGTTATGATACTTTGACTTCACTAGCAGCTGTAACTTTAAAACGGAGAACAAAAATCATATCATTCTGACAGTACTTTTACATCTGGTGCTTTGAGAATATTGTGCTAATACTTTGTACTTGTCCATGTTGGTACTGGCTGTCTGTTTTACTACAGAACACACTCCTTATGTACAGTTGTTGTGTACATTTAAACAAACCTCAGAGTCGTTGTTCTCTGAAATGTTTCAGTACTTTGTAACTAGTTGCTGCTGCAACATCTCCATAAGTTTCTGTAAGATGAATAAATATACTGTAGTTACATGAACCATCCATTGTAATTCATTATTGCGCAGTGATGTGTTGCAAAAAGAAAAACAGATCAGTAGACATAGAGTAGTAGTAGTACTAAAAGTATGACTACAACGTGTAAAGTGAGTAAAAATGTAAGCTTTGCTAATGTTCTGCACGTTTCTACCTATTGGCAGTCAAAGTACTTTGCATTGCTTCTTATTCACCCATTCACACTCACAATCACACACACACTCATACACTGGGCGACACTCAGCGGGAGCAACTTTTACATTGTACCAACAACTGCAGGATTGGTGGACGATGGCTCCACCTTCCTGGGCCACAGTCGCCCTGCTAACGGCTGCTTCTGTGAGATTAAACCAAAGGTGATGATTTAACAGTGAGTCTTCTTCATCGCTGTTTGTCCTCTCTGCAGCACTGTTGGATGCAAACGCAGGTATCTCAGTGTTTCCGAAACCTGAAGGAAAAAGTTTTATAATGGTTTGGAAGTTCTCCTCCTGTGCAAGTCGGAGGTTCTTCTGTAGAAGAGAGTGTGACGATGGAGACGTCCTCATTGACACAGCTGAGAACAGAACTTGGAAAGGCAGATACATCGTCCAATGTACAAATACAGAATCTGCCGGAGCAATAATGACTGTGACGATCCCACAGCTGATCCGGTCGGACTCAGGACGGTACAGGTTTGGTGTCGGTGGATCAGAGGCTCCTGACTCATATGGGGAGTTTGAGATCAGAGTTTTTGATGGTGAGTTTGAAACCTGATGTATTGATAGCATTATTTAAAGATGTTGACATAAATGTTAATTAATCTCCAGAGGCTGTGGTCAAACTGCTCAGAAAACTGTGATCTCTCTTATCTTTTCAGCGGCACTGCAGGGCCAACAATCTGAAGACGTCATTTATTTAGTAGCTGAAGGGGAACGAGTGGAAGCTTCCTGCCAGTTTTCGTTCTCTGAAAGCACAAGGTTTTTCTGTAAGGGACGATGTGAAGAAGGAAACATCCTCCTTGAAACAACCGGTGACCGAGCTCGTAGTGGCAGATACAGCATTGAGAATATAGAAGAATCTGCCACAAAACAGATTCTTCTGAGTGTGACCATTACAGACCTGAACAAGTCCGACTCAGGACGGTACACGTGTGGTTTGGGAGAATCTTTGTCTTCAGCTTCCTTCCAGTCGTTTGAGATCAGTATTGCTGAGGGTGAGATTGAGGCTTATTTGGTTTTTCTCTTTCAGCGCTGATCCAGTATCTGACTGACGTATTTTCATTGCTCGCAGCTCCAGTCACTAAACCAGCCTGGACTCTCCGGCCTTCGTCAGTCTCCACACCAACATCGCTGGGTTTAACATCCATTTCGGGAAGTTTCTCATCAGCTTCTCCTGAAATCACCAACCGGTGCACAGGTACAGTCCACCAGTTAATCCAGCACAATTTACAAAAGTAAACGTCATGATCAGCTTTACATTAATATTCATTATTCTGATAACTATAGCATGTTGAGGATGTGCAATGTCCGATTTAACACTTTTCTTTACTCATGAGATCTAAATGTAAAGAGGCATCCGGACTTTTCCCCGTCCCCTCTCCCCCAGTCTCCTCCCATGCCTTTCACCTAGTGTCCTTCTGGTCTCGGGTTCTGTGTGTCCCTGTGATTGTTCTGCTGTTTGCTGTGGTGCTGCTGCTCCTTTACAAACTGAAGACAAACAGGAACAAGGAGGTGACTTTCTTTAGCTCAATAGCAAAATGGGGAATTAAAGCTACATCAGGAAGCAGAATTACTAAAACAGATCACACACATACTCACCACTAGTAAAAGTGCAAAGTTATTTCACTTGAAGCTGTTGATAACATAAATGTGCAAGTCTAGTCCAGCTTTGTGCCACATGTGCCTCATAAATAAAGTTTCTGCAGAAATCTGAAATGTTCAGGTCTAAACAATTCATGTAACAGTCTCGAGGAGAGAAACACTTAAAGACCCTGACTTCTGTGTATTTACTGTGTCACTTCATTAATAAAAACACTATACATCATTAGTCTGTGTTTAAAAGTAATTATTATATTCTTGTTATTAGTATCATTTTATCATTGGTCTGTTTTCAGTGTCAGTTTGTCACCTATACGAACCAACCTCATGTTCCACGAGTTCCTCATGCCTCCACATATGAAGACTGTCTACTAGAGCCTTGATCCTGAGAGTGCGGGTCAGGACCAGACCTGACCCCAACGCCCCGCCCGGTTACATAGCTGAGTAAAAAGATATATTTTAACTGACTTATAAATGAGTTCTGTGAACAGCAAAGCAAAAATCACCTTGTTTTCTACTGTGGTGGTAAAAGTTGTTACTAACTAACAAATGTATCAATAATCTACTGGTGAGTTAAGTTGTAGTCCTCTTTAGTCGTCTCTAACCTCTCTAACCTCTGCTTTTCCACCTTCCTCAACATCACTGTGTTCACTTTGGTCCAGAATGAACTCATGTCAGCAGCTACTGAGTAAGTTACTGTGGAATACAGTGTATAATTCACTACGTCCTGTGCAGTCAGTTGGTAACAGGACAGAGCCTCCTGTTACCAACGGACCCATTTTAACGTTCTGTTATAACTGATATGTTACAGCTGTTCATTGACTTTATTTGTAGTATTCAGTTTTGCAGTTTGTGATGAACATTCAACTCTTTGTTTGAGCAAAATAAAATAGTGAGTTCATGTGTGTGTTTTCAAAGAAGATTTTTTTTTAAAGGGGGGAAACATGTTTCCAGAGAGGAAACCATCCCAGTCACCACATAACAGATGTATGAGAAATACTTTGTAATAACATTTTTGCCTTTACACACACACGCGATACAGAAACATTTTCCATCCATTTTATTCCTTTAATGTCATTTAAAGGAGAAATTCGGTTAATGTATTAATCAGTATTAAGGAAACTTTCATTAGATGCTTTAACACACACAGTAATTCTACTATGTGTTTATTATTGAGGTCATAGTGGCCTGTGGGGTCACACTGGAGTGGATTATAAGAGGTGGTTCTAATGTTTTGGCCACCTCATTCATTTTAAATAGGGCGGGTGCAAGTAAAGAGCATCTTCATTAAAGTCACAAAGGTTTTTTTTATTTCCCACTGAGGTAAATGATGAAGAATTGTCTGGTTTGTGCAGCAGAATCAAAACCTGCCTTACCTGCCTTGACACAAACTGGGAGGCTGATTTCACAGTGTGAAAATCCACTCGTCACTGCTCTCTGGTGGTGATGCACAAGCCTCTATGATCGTTCAAAATCTTATATCTGTTCAGGTCGACAGATTTCTGTAATCTATGTAAAGAGTGTCCTCTGATCATTGTGCAGTAAAACTGTTTTCATCGACCACAGTATTAAAATCAGTCCCTGTGATGAATATGAATAAGTCCAGCCGTCTTTTACATGCACATTAAATAATAGTCCTCAGTAGAGCAGATGGATGCTTTTGTTATGTTTTATTATTTATTTCATTGTTCTAAACTCTCACAGCTGAAATGATTGGTTTTGTTTCTATCTAAATACAATTCATTCAAGAAAAAAAGCAAAGCATCAGAAAACCGCCGCATGTTCTTATATAATGTAACATAACTTATTCATTCATTCATTTTTTTTACACCTCTGTCATTTAAAAAAGGACAAAGTTGAACCTTGCTGCAAGTAAAATGTAGATTCAAACAAACAATTAAAGAAACAACTGTGCAGTAGAACTGCTCCTGATTCTTGGTGTCTGGATCACAAAGAGTCTTCACAGCTTTGGGCCAAAGCCTGGTTCTCGTGGATGTTAGATAACTGAAAAAAGAGGAATGACATCAAATACGTGAAATACTACATTAGCCATAAAGACCAAATATGTGTTGGTGAAGACAAATCAAGTGACTAAAATAAAACATTTGTCTTTTTTTAAATGAATCTTTCTCATGTTGCATTAACCTAAATTTACTTCAGTTAATTTGTGTTTCTAAGTTGAAGGAACGTAAAATAATTTACAGTCTAAATACTGAAATAACTTTGACGACTTTTGAGTCAAAGAAAGTCACCTTAAAGCTTCCCCTGTTCTTCACTGTCTTCCACTTGTAGACGAGCAGCAGGACCAACAGTAACACACCTACTAAAGACACACATCCAACCAGGGGCAGGACGTAGCCTGGGTGAGGGACGTAGGGCAAGAGGGAGCGAAGAGAGAGAGAAAGAGCAACAAACAGGAATTAATCTTTTAACTGTTGTTACATTATTTAAACCACTTCATTAAACCAAACTACATGTCAAACTGTGCAGACAGGAAGTGCTTTTATTGTTAAATTTCATGTCATGTAAAATCTGCTGCTGTGTGTTTCTGCTCATGAAAACATGGCAGACGGACACTGACAGTCAGCTGGACGCAGTATTATATAAAGTGTCCTGTACCTGTGAACTGGTCAGTGGTGTCAGAGAAAACCGATGGAGCTGTGGAGCTGGTTAAACCCTGTGCTGCTGAAGGTTGGAGCGTCTGAGTTGGTTTAGAAGTGGTCACAACTTTAAACAATAAGAACACAAACAACAATCAGACACTGAATGAGGACTGAGGGTCGATAACTCAGCTCAGCACAACAGTCCCTTCAGGAAGCCGTGGACATTTTGTCTTTTAAACCGTCTAAAATATCAGATTTGTTGTGATGTTTTAAACTGCAATTACTTGTGATGGAGACTTCCTGGAAGGACGGGACTAGAAGACTGTCTATAAAAAGTTACTAGATTTGAACAAAAAGTGCAACCTGCAGCTGCTGACTGCTCAGTGATTTCAGTGGAAACTGGTGATGGTGCAGAGCTTCCTGAAGTGGAGCCGATTAAACTCTGCGGTGTTGCTGTTGGTGTGGAGGGTGATGGGGCTAAAGGTCTGAGAGTCTGGGTTGATGGATCTGTGAACAGGAAGACAGTAGAAAACACACTGATACAGACTAAATCTGATGCTCTAAATATAGACATTAAAAAGAAAAATCTGCTCGGATGTTTTTCTGTATGTCTGATTATTTTAATTATATAGGTTTTGTTAAAATGGGAAAAAGGAAGAAAGTGTTCTTCTAAAAATTATACAGATTAAATGACAAGAAAACAATTCTTCACTGTCAGTTAAATTAATTGAAATCAATTCTTGTGCTTTGAACAGAACATACAAAGATTCTGAAGTAGTTTCACAACACTGAATAAAAAACTCACCCACTATAACAACTATTGATATCGTGTTGGATGAATCACCGCACACGTACCGTCCCGTGTCCGTTGTCTTCATGTGTGTGATGGTAAAATACAGTCCAAATATAGATCCGTTTATATATTCAACACCGTATCTTCCACTCTGAGCTTTTTTCTGATCTGTTTCAATGAGGACGTTCTCTTCTTTTTGACAGTCGTCTTTACAAAGGAAGAAGCTGCTTCTATCCACTTCATAGAAACACGGGTGTGTGACATTTTCTCCTTCTGTGTTTGTCCAAATAAAACCAGCATTTTTATCCATCAGCTCTGAAAAAATGAAGAGTGAACACTGATCAGGCAAAGCATTATGACCACCTGTATAATCTAATGCAATCCCATACAGTTTAGTTTGATTCTATTTGATTCAAAGCTCTAGAAATCATAGAGTTCATATTGTAAATACATACATTTTTAGTAGGAACTCACCGTCTGACACTCTTCACAGTATGAATCTGGACCTGAAGATGTGCCCACACCATACTTGTATTTCCCTGAGTCAGACTGGGTCAGATTTGTGATGCTCACAGACAGAATCTTTTTTCCAAATGATCTACTCTCATATTTAAAGCTGTATCGCCCATTGTTAGCTGTGTCACTCTCTGCTTTAACCAGGATGCCGCCTCCTGAACATTCTTCCTTACAGAAGAACTTCCAGCTTCCAGAAGAGCTTCCAGAAGAAAAGTGGCAAGAAACTGACCCATTTCCTCCTTCAGCTCCTGTGAAAATGCTCAGTCTTGCATTGACAAACCCACACGATGCTGTAAAAAGGATGAACAGCAATATCAGTACTTTCTCACATCAAAATATCAGCTGTGACAACGCAAAGAAGACAAAGTAGAAAGGCAGAGAGAAAATGGAGGAAAACTAAACTAATCGATCCCACCCACTTCCTGTCCTTGAACTTTTATTTTGTGGCCCTTTCTCCCCACTTCCTGTGCTTTACCTTCATTGTCCCTTATTGTTTGCACCTGTTCCCTTCACTTTTTAAGCCCAGTCTTTCCCCTCACTTCTCTGCCGGATCCTCGTCGTCATCTAACTCACAGTAGACTCGCTGAGCTCTTGGGAAACCAGACTTTATGGATCCTGGACTCTGTGTTTCTATGTCCTGTTTAGTAGTTTATGTCGATCCGTTTCTCTTTTGTTTGGTGCAGCTGTGTTTTGTTAGTTTCCTTTGACGTTCGTTTGTCTTAGTGTTTTGTTTCGTACGTCTCCTTTTAGTTTGATCTGCTCCCGTTTATTAGTTTTCTTTGTCATATGCCATGTGTTCATTCCGTTTTAGTGGTTTATGTTTCTCATCCGTGTCTTTTATTTGGTGTTTCTCTAGTTTTTCTCCGTTCATCCATTTAGCTGTAGTGTAGCTTTCAGATCCGTCTTTCTTGACTTCTTGTCTTTGGATTCCAGACTCTGGTTTTTGTCCGAGGATTGGTTTGCTGTGTTTGATTCAGTTTAGTTATCCCTGCTGTAGATGCCCGTGTTTCATGTTAGGGTCTGTTCCCTTTAGCAAACTGTGACCACTAAAGTTTCATTATGAGGTTTTTAAATGGGGCTGCAGACGTGCTGGTTTCGGCTTTTTCTCAGAGATTATTAATAAAGACAGAAATAATCTTCGTTACAATCGATAAACTAATTAATCAATCATCATAAATGGCTCCCGGTTTTAATTCAGTTGATAAATGTATGGAGCTGATCACTTGTTTTTTTTGTGTTTTTTTTTTTATCAACAAACTACACCACATCAGGCAGGTTCACTTAGATTTTTGGTCAGGTTTTAGTTTATCACAGCACAGAGTCTCAGTTTAAGTTTTACTTGAGTTTTAGTGCAGCTTCTGATACAGTGGACTGGAAAGGTTAGAGAATTGGGTGGACATCTCTGGAAGCAGCCTAAATTGGATTAGATCCTACTTAGAAAAAAAGAAATATATTTGTTGTCTTTGGAGATAATTCCTCATCTAAAGTGGAACAGGCTTGTGGAGTACTGCAAGTACCCCTTTATTTTAACATATATATGTTCCCCCTGGGTCATGCAATGCATAAAAACTAATTTTCATATCAGTTATCCTGATAATACTCAAATCTATTCCAGTGTATTAATGAGATTAACACCTGGATGCTTTAAAGTTTTCTTAAACTAATAGTGATAAAATTTTAATGTTTTTTTCCCAAAAACTGAGAGTAAAAAAAAATAATGACCCACTTGAGGACCCTTTAGTGTCCGTTGTATATGTATATTTTAGATTCAGACCTCAATTTCACTGCTCAAGTTGAATCTGATGTGAAATTTGCTTTTTATCACATTAAAAATATTAGCAGAATTGTAAATCCGGTGTCTAGAGAAGAGCTAGAAAAGCTCATTCATGCTTTTTATTCATAGCTGATTGAATTTCTGTAATGCTCTGTCTTCAGGTCTTGGAAAAAAAAAATACATTATAATTTACAGCCATTACTGTACAACTTGTTCCAAAAGCTGCATCAAGGATGCTGGATACCAGTTCTTAGAACTTTGCACTGGCTCTCGGTTCTTTTTAGTTAGAATTACTCATTTTTAAATCAGTTAATCTTGAGAACTTCTGGGACTGATCTACTGACCGTCCCGTGTTTGCACAAAGAACAATTAGTTTTTAGTTTTTTAAGATGCCCATCGTTGGGATTTGTTACCTGTAAATATAGGACACTAATAACAATAATATAAATGAAAAATATTCCACTTAAAATGGAATTGGTTTGGATTCACTTAGATTTGACTTTGCCGTGAAAACGGAATAGATCAGAAAACTACAGGACATAAGACAAATTACTAAACAAACTGTCAGGTAATGAGTCCTCACCTGAAAGAAAGCAGAAGAGCAGAACATGGTGGATTTTCATTCGGAATTTGATCCCGAGGAGAGAGAACGACGAAAACTGCCTCAGCCACTTTGCAAAGTTGTCTGATCCACCAGGAAGATGAAGCTGCTCAATTTCAAATGCACTTCTTTTTTTAATTTCACGTGAATCGGGAAATGTCTGACAAAGCAATTTTCCTTCCCTATTCTTTGTTATTCTGTTTGTTAAAGGTTCCACCCAAAGCTTTTGCACTTTTTCAAATGGCAAAGCTTTCAAAAAAGTGTAATCACACTTGAAACTACACAATCTGAACTTACAGTAATGCAGTAAAAGTCATCTGGATTGATAATAGTATAAGACAACAAAACAGTCTGTAAGTGATGAATTTTCTATTTTGATGCTACTGTGATATTATACAGCATAATACAGTTAAAGAAGTGACATGTATTAAAAGTAGAAGTTCTGCTGAAAGAAACAACATGTAGCACTCGATTGTCATTTTACACTACAAAGAAGTAAGTGTGAAGCTCATGCATGGCCTTGTTTTTCCAGATGTTCAGTGATGCTAATTGATTGTATTTTAGACTTTAAAGGTCTGTGCTGCAGAAAGCAGTGGATTAAACTTTCAGTTTAAGGAACTGTCAGATGCCTGAGGAAGG
Source organism: Channa argus (assembly GCF_033026475.1). Classification (NCBI taxonomy): domain Eukaryota; kingdom Metazoa; phylum Chordata; class Actinopteri; order Anabantiformes; family Channidae; genus Channa; species Channa argus. The sequence goes on from NC_090209.1 coordinate 25,641,160, forward strand.
AAAACGAGGGCTCGGCCCACAAGCTGGGAAACATTTAGTACGATCATGACTGTTACTGGCGGAACAGAGGGAAGAAGGAATCAGTGAAAATCTGCGGTTTGTAGTGACAGCTGGTGGTCTGATGAAGAACAGTCTGCAAGTGTGAGCAGTATTTGTACATATCTGTCTCTCACACACACACATAATTGTGACTCCGATTCCTGCAGAGTTTCAGACACAGTGGCTCTGCTTACATGTTCTTCAGAAAGCGGGTTATTGGAAATCCAGGGGCAAAGCACTGGGGCTGTTTATTACTAACAATGAGAAATAGATGTAGATGATTGTAACTGCTATTGCAGAGAAAACGTTCATCGTAGTATCAAAAACCAGATTGGATTTCATTGACAAACAGTTTTTGGATGAGAATCTGTGCAAAGGTGTGGAAAATAATGCTCTTCATTTCGGTTGAAACAAATGTTTGTTTTTTTTTATTCTTGGTTTCCCCATGAAGTAAAAACAATGTTCTGCTGATTCTCCTCTCACCAAACCTGGTCAATGAGTCACTTTTTGTAAAATAGTTTAGTACATGCTGAGGATTTCTTAATAAATGCATAAATCCAAACAGTCATCCAGGGTGTGAGTGTGTGATTGTACAGTAGATTTGGTTGGGATCGATGCTGGCTGAATTGAGATTCTGGTACGTGGATTCTTGGCATGGTGGGGGTGGAACATAGACCTCATACGGGGAGATCTGAAAGTAAAAGCAGAAAAGCTGAAGAGAGATGCTTGTATTGTAGTAGAAGAAAGCCTGTGTTATATTTCACAGCTCTGTTTATAACTGGGATGATACTGTGGTTGTGGCTGTAACTGTGCAGAGACTGGCTGAAACTTTAGTCTGTGCTGAAGTTGGGTGGTTGCGAACATGGTATTCATGAACTAACAGGTACCATCAGAACCGTAACAACCAAAGAAGAGGCTACAGCCACAATCCTAGTTACATCGCACTCATAAAAACAGTTACAACCTAATACCACAGTGTCGAGACCTACTGTAACTAGCAAACTGAAAGTAGACAAAAAAGTTGGGACATGACCGTCAGGACTCCACAAACTCCTGATGGTGGTGGAAGCCACTGAAGTACAACTTCAAGTACTTGTACTGTACTGTCCACAACCTGCCAGTGCTTCTGCTCCACTTTCTTACTTCATTACTTTAGACTTTAGTGCATGTACAAGTTTTACATACCAACCTAATTTAAACATAAAGTATGATACTACACTAAACACTTTGTACACTATATGTACACACAATGTGTTTGTTCAAATTAGTTTCAGTTCAACCATCACTCAATAAATAAAGTACAAGTGGTATAGTGGTATTTTAGGATGTAAGTACCACAGGCTGCCCCCAGTCAGTTAACAAAAAATACAGATACATAAATACAGATAAATACTTACAGAAATATGGCGTGTGCTGTTCAGTAAGTATATTTTTATCATTGAACCACTTCTCTAAAACTAGAAGCTACTATCAGACAGGAAGTGACAAGATCAACCTGAGGCTGCTGACTGAAACAACAACTATTCTAATAGAAGAGAGAAGAAAATTTCCAATAATTTGTTTTTTTTTCTAATTAAGAATAAAAGTGACCTCTTTTGAATTGGGATAATAATATAGAGCAATTTGTGGGGTAATTATTCATGATAAATGTGTAATAATTCTGTAGTAACAACTGAATGGTGTAATATTTATGTAGTAACAATCTAATTGGATGATTATGTTAATAAAAATAAAGTATTGTTATGGTAATGACTAAAATAATAACCCATCACGTGATGGTTTTAATATAAAAATAGAATATGTTTTTTGTAAATAAATCACATGCTATACAGTAAACAAACAGGCATCTAATGAGGACAATGACAATTTTTTTTAGTATTTTAACCCACGTCAGGATTGTTCACTAAGTTGTGTCTAAACCTAATTTATACCATGACAAATGTCTGCCACATAATGTTGTATGCTAATTATTTTTTAAATTACTTTATCAAGAGGGATGCACCAACATAATATTTATTAAATTACTATATTACTATAACGTTATAACATTTGTTACTTCTAATGATGAAAGAACATTCATAGTACTTAAGTGTACATTATTGTGTTTAGGGTTAAATTTGCATTTCAGTGTAAGGAGATTCACACTGGACCCTGAATTATCATCATCATCATAATAATGCACACTCGGGTACTAAAGTTAAAAATTACCTTTAATTTCTAATGAAACCAATGAGTGCTGTGATCACACTGACTATCAACATCAGTTCATCCTTTCTGCATTTGCTGCCGGCATAATGCATCTTTTTATTGTCGCAACCTTCTCACGTCATTCTCCTTTTTGTAGCTACTTCACAGTAGACGTATCTACAACAGACGTATCTCTTTTTCCTAGTGATAACAACCTCAGTCATCTCAAGTTTCCCTTTCTGGCCTTAGCAAATGAACGTAAGCAGTTTTAAAAAGTCACCTTCGTGTTCCTGTCATCAAGGTTTCCTCCACTGTTCAAACCTGTGGAGAAGAGAGAGGAATTATTTTACCTCTGTGGCTGATTTGGTTGTGGACGGGCGGCAAGATCCGGACGGACACTCACCATCAATGTTCCTCTTTGACCTCAGCTTGTAGAGAAGCAGCAGAACAAGAGCCAACAGCAAGACCACCACAGGCAAACATGTAACCAGGGGCAAGAAGTAACCTGAGCCTTCAACAGGAGGGAAAGAGTTAAAAAGGATCAACCAAACTTTTTTGTCAGGATCCTTTATGTGTCAAAACAGATTTTTCTGACATCTTCTTCAACTGACCTTTAGCTACAAGCTCATTGGGCAATAAATGGAAAGTTGTAGGTGTGGAGTGGATGGAGCTGGTGTTGGCAGCTGCGAGAAATTAAGAGACGTTCGATATTTAAAAAAGAAAAACCATCTCATCTTTATGTTAAATATCTGGTGTCAACCTCAATCATTGAAAAAGACCAAACTAAATCTAATATAAGTGGAACACTGATGTGTAAATGGACAAGTGTTCCAGTCAAATCTAATGTAGGTTTAAATGAAATTTTTAAGGGAAAAAAAGTAAGAAGTAAGAAACTCACCATCCTCAACGACAAGTTCGACGTCGTCATACAAATTGAGAAAAAGGGTCTCCAAACGACACCTGTAGCGTCCTGAGTCGGACTTTGTCAGCTGTGTGATGGTGACAAAAAGAGTTCCGGACGACATGAAAGCTTCCTGGTAATCGATGGAGTATTTGTTGTTGTGAGCTTTGGCTTCACTTGTTACTATGAGTACGTTTGCTCCTTCACATTCCTCTTTACAGAAGGACTTCCTGTTTCCAGAGAAAGAAAAACGACACACAACAGTAATACCTTGCCCCTCAGCTCCTCTGAAAGTCTTGATTTCTGCACTGACACACATTGTGTTTCCACCGCACAGCGCTGTGGAAGAGAGGAACAGTGCGCGGTGACAATCGCGCCACAAAAAACACAAAACAGTGCAAAGTTTGTCTCCTTTGCTTAGACAATTGTGTTCACTCTGAAGTCAAAAATCAGCTTCCAACATCTTATGGTGATTTTACTAGAGAGAACAAACCCTGCTGCTCTCTAAACTTTAAAGGTGATGCATTGAAATACTGTAAATAAGATTTTCTAAAAGGTTTTCTTGACTCATTCCTGTGTCCAGGTCTCCAACCGTCCTTGACATGCAGGACCTACAGCGAACCTAAAATCTGAAATATTTTTTTACTGTGCTGCATCAGATCTGATTCCCTTTTTCCATTATCCATCACAGAAAGACTGAACACTGTGAAAACTAACATTCGAACTAACTCTTAAAAGTAAAAATCCACTAAAAATAAAAAGAATCCAAATGAAACCAAAAAAATCTAAATGAAGACATGAAAAATTGTGACTACAGTTAGTTCATTGTGTCCTGTCCATTAGGCCTCAGTGTCCCATCGCTTGTCTGTGATCCAGACTAACATCTTTTATAAATGTAACAAACTCATCGCTGATTGGAGACGTTTGCATGTCATCTCTAACAGCTGGAAACGTGTTTTTTTCTTTTCTTTAAATAGTGAATACAATAAAGTTTTGGGTCACGGAATTACAAGTGTTCACTGTTGTGAAAAATGCCGTTTGAAACCAATGGAAAAGCGTTCACATGTTGGCAAGAGAAGATTTCAGCTGCAATAAGAAGGCGATGATGAAAATCAAGTGGATCCCAGTTTCATTAAAAGCAACTTAACAAGTGGTAAAACTGGGATGTGCAACAAGAAAACTCTTAAGGCAGTGAGCTGCAGCTCCAAAGACACAAACAGACTATCAGTCCTCACCTGATAAGAAGCAGAAGAGCAGAATGTGGTGGATCTTCATCCTGAATGTTAATCTGATGGAGCCAAGTGATTAAACTACTGAAGAACCGCCTCTACTGCTCTGCTATTTCAGTTTACTGTATGACTACACAGGAAGTTAATTTCCTCTTTCTCTTTGTGTTTAGTTGATGTGACTAATTCTCTAAGAAAACTAGAATCTGACAGTCAGTGAGTACACAGAGACCTAAATCAATGAAATCTGGCCTCCTTTGCTCTAAGTGGGGTCATCAGGTCGTCGAGCAGCATCTGAGCAGCTTTTCCGTCTGAGGAAACTTGGCTGAGTTCTCACTTGGCTTAAATGGGCTCATGTGGTCAAATGGAGGATGCGGGTGGGTCATGTGACCACGACTCATACTACACCTCACACACTCATAATATGGGTCACATACACCTCTGGGTAAAAGTACAGTAAAAGTGTCCTAGTGGAAGTGGGGACACACGTAGACTGAATATCTGAGGTGAGATGCAACAACTCAACTTCCAGGTTTATTTAGAGAAGTTGTATCAGTGCAGTAAGAAGAATCGTGTGAAATGTTTGTCTCTTCCTTTTTTTAAGGCTAGTAGTTTACAACATCTATGTAGTACTGGATGTTGTGAGCTAGTGATGTGCAATACCACTCGTTTCCTTTCCAATGCAGAATAAATAAAAACCAGGCTGAGCTTTCTTCTTATATTTAAAGTGAAAACTTGAGGTGAATAAGGACACAAGTGGTCACACAATTCACAAACACAAACGTTGGAGCCGTGGTCTTTACACAGCTATTCAACCTCTTAACATTGAAGCGGCCTGGCTAGCAAACCAGCTAGCAGACTGGCAAAGTGGGCCCCAGGGCACTATGGGCAGAGATGTGTAAATAGTTCTGTGTGTTTGAAGTGTTGAATGTGTGTAATTTGCGTTATGTTAACCATTCTAGGTGTGTTTGAATGTTCTGCTTCTGTTGTTTTTGTTATGTCATATGTGGTGTTGGCTGGTACTGTGGGGGAAAGTGTTGTGTAAAGGACTGACCCTTGTGGTGACCGGCCCCTGTTCAGTGGTCCCAAAATAAACGCAGCTATCCCTGGTCACAGGGATCCCTGGAGCCCTACCTCGCCCAGGTCAACACTGGGATGGAGTGGTTAACGAGGGCCCGGCCTTGCAAGTGCTCGCTGACCTGTCCCCAGAAGATTGCAGAGAGCTCAGGGCCATTGCCACTGCACTCAACCAAGCAGCCACGGATGAGATGGAGAGAGCTTGGGGGCACCAGAGCAGCTCCATCAACAATTGCGAGACTGATGGAGAATACTGAGAGAGTGAGGATCCAGCCGGGCCCAGGGGACGACTGCTGCCACGGCTGCGGGGAGACGGGACGTGTTGCCAGGGACTGCGCAGCCTACGCACCTGCACCAAAGCCGAGCCACTACCAGTAAATGCCCACGGGATGAGGCAGTGAGGGGCCCCTTGCCCCGTCCCCAGTCACCCGTGCATATAGACTGCCCCACAGTGGGACGCTGCAGTGCCACTGTGGGACTGTACCTGCGCTGTGTCATCGCAGGGCGGCCTTGCAGTGCACTAGTGGATACAGTCTCCATCATCTGCCTGTTGTGACACGGGGTGCTACCAGGGACCGCTGGTCCTCTCCCCAGGGACTGGACCCCCACCACCACCGAACTGCTCACAGTGATGAGACAATGGGACTGGGACCAGCACGTGCCCCTGGAGCTGTGGACTTACCGGACCGCTGTCCAGGAGTCCAGCCAGTGAACCCCAGCCACACTGATGCTTGGAGGGACACCAGTGGACTTTTTAGACAGGTGGCCCAGAGCTAGCTGCTTAGCCTAGCTTAGTTAAACTAGCTTAGCCTTAGCTTCACTGCCTCCCACAGTTAACTGCTCTGCATGACGCTATTCACAACATAACCTCAGTAAAAACTTTTCTGAGTGGATTTAGAAAAACCTCCTGTTGTTTTTAACCCCTCATTCTGACAACCAGTGGTGAAGTACTCAAAACTGTACTGAGCTAAAAGTAAAAATACACATACGAAAATGTACTCCAAGTACAAGTACCCACTGACGTTTCTACTTAACCCCCTAGGGCACAAATACTGACTCTCTTTTTGCCACATGACAAAGTGCTCAGATCACCTTAGCAGCAGCACTTTAAATGTAGCAGCTGTCTAGAAATAATTCCCCAGTGACGTCTTTGAAAATGGAAAAAAACATTTCTTCATATGACAGGTAGCAAACAATGATGGTTTGATTAAACAGATGTACAACAATAACTGCTGCAAAGGTTTAACACATATTTGTTATGTCTTATAAACTGTTAAATAAAGACTCCATTTGTCATTAGGATCCTCAGCATGTTCATAAAATGGGCTTCAACCTGGATCTGTGTTCAGATTTTAGAAAATTCATGTTGTAGTAGTTGTGTGCACTTTGTGGTTTTTCTGCTGTCTCGATGTTTCTTAGAGATGGACATTAGACATCATGACTTCCTGAGGAAGTACAGGGCACAACTTACTTCCTGTTTTTTTCAAGTACCCCACTGTGCCTCCCTTAACTTTGCACAGTATTTGTTTTCTAATTCCTGAGCACAAATTGGGACATTGTGTGATGGCAAATCAAGTCTGATTAAATTATTACATTTTACTCTTTTACTAGCATTTTACCTAGTTATAATGGAAACGTGTACTCAGTGTACTTTTGAAGGATGTTTAAAAATGCTCATCACATTCTTCTTTACTGAAGAACTTGGTGCTTCCAGTCTCTTTAAAGTGGCAGTGCATGGTCCCACTTCTTGCTTCTGGTGCGGTGAAAATTTGGACAAAATTTGTCTCATATACTTCTTTCGTCTTCAAGTGTTTGCAGAACTGCTCCAAGGTCAGTTACTGTCTAACAGCAGACCATCCCCCACTGGAGTGACCCAGAGTCACTTAAGGTTTCCATAAAAAGAGAAAAGGGCTGGAAGCAGTAGCCTGAGGGGGGAGAATGTTCTGCCCAGCAACAGAAAGTTATAAAACTGTGTGATGTATGAAGTTAAGAACTGTGCAGGATGGAGACTTGGATGGAAACTCTGTTAATGTTCTTCTCTCTTGCAAGATAATCAAACCCTAAAAGACGTCCTGGATGTTGAAGCTTCTTTACTGATTACACTTTAGGTGTCTCAAGACCAGATACTGTTATTTTGGCCATGACACATTGTGAGCAAAGGGAAATGATTTCTGAGCACATCAAAATCTATACAGTACGTCTTTGGCCCCATTTTACTCATTTCCTCTCCCACACACTCAACTTTACCTGCTCATTTGCTCTGGTTGGCACAGTTTTACGTACATAACGGCCACAGATGTTGCCATGAATCCTACTTTGGCCTCTCTCTCTCTCTCTCTCTCTCTCTCTCCGTTATGTGCCAATCATTCACAGGTGTCCTGACTTACCTTACCTCCACCACACCTGTCCCCTGTCAGCTCCTTAGTGCCATACATTCCCTAATGAACTTCCAGTGTCCTTGCTCTCTCTGGCTTCTGTTTTTTTTTCTGGATTTGTTTCTAATAAAGAACAATTGCTCTGTTAGTACATTTCATTTTATCTGATTAACAGGATGCTGCCCCTATCAACAGGACTTCCTCCTTTTCTTTCTGTGTAGTACAGCTATGTGGATGTTTATACAAATAAAGCAAGAATAATGCAGAATAAAAGTTCATTAAAGGACATTAACTTTTCTCTGTCAGTCCAGATGAGGTGATATAGTTGGGCGAGGACACTGTACCTCTGTTATGTTGGTTTGAAATGTTTCACTACTCATCTAAGCAGCTTCGTCCGTCTGAGGAAAGTTGGTTAGGGAGCCCCAGGTTGATCCTTCAGGGAGGTTTAGTTTCTCACCTGACCTCATTATGTGGCCAACAGAATGGCTGTGGAGAGGACATCATCAGCATTGTACCATCACACAATGGGTCATTAGGTGTATCCTCCCTGGTGGACTGCACCATGTTCTTGCACATAGATGTCTTCTTCCATCACCTTTTAAACCATCAATGGTTTATGTCCAGACTTTGAGGTGAGAAGCAAAACCACTCCACAGAATAAGTCTGGAATTTCCTTGACCAACATTCCTCAGACTTAAAGGGCGACTTTATCAATTATCAACTGGCTTTCTTTGACTTTAGTTTAGGTTGTAAATGTACTTTAATGCTTTTAAACTTCCCTCTGACTTCCTTGTATTACAATATTTCTCTGCTTCTTGCTGAAATCTCACCTGGAGGTGTTTTTTATTATTAGGAGTTCAGATGATGTCATCTGGGGGACTTCAGATGTTTAATGGCATTTGTGTGCATGTACTACCCCAACTAGAACCAAAGGCAGGCTGGGTGTGTTGATCACATTTGGGATAGAAACTTTTTTATATGCACAGTTTCCAATAGTTTTCGATCATGTTGTGCCTCCTGTGAGCTGTGTGGAGGCACAAGTGGAGTTTCTCCTGTGAGGATGGTTCTCAATCTGACGAACTCCTGCTGTTCGTTGCATGTGTGAAACTCAACTCTGGACATCGTACCAGGCTGATTTCTCCTCACACTGTCCAGAGTTTAATTGTTTACTAAGTTTTATGGCCTAAGCCGGATCTGAGTTCTGTCTTTGTCCATGTGTGGTTGGCTGTGTTTTTCCCTGTTTTCCAGGAAACCAGTGGGTGGAGCTGAGATTTATAGGCATGCCGTACACCTGTGTGCATTGGGTTGAGGTTCCTATAAAGGAGGCCTTAAAGATTGGCTCAGTCTCTTCCCCTGGACCTGCTTGCTGGGTTCTCTTTTGTTTTGTCTACATGTCTCTTACACTTTCCATCCAACATTGCATAAAACACTGATTTGCTCACAAATACACACAACATTAACTTGAATCTTTATACACTCAATTAAAATATGTTGAGTTACTTGAGAACCTTGTGTGGCCTCTCCTTTTTTGTCGCATACTGTTGAGTCAGGTTGTGACATAAGCTTTACACTAAGAGACTACGTTTGTCCTTCTGAAAAGGACAGCAGAAGAACTTCTACCGCAGATATACAACCCGTTAAACGAATCAGTGTTTGCTTATTGTCACGGCTCTTGCTTACCACAGTCATTTTAAAGCAACTTCTCAAAGTAAACTGAGCATCAACCAGACTGGTCTCTCTAACCAAAAGGGAGGGACAGCCACTGGTTCGACACAGTGTATCGGCCGAGAAGTCACTGACATGGGTTCAACCAGGGCCAAGGGTGTGGAGCAAAAACAAGGCAAAAGACACTCACCACCAGCAGCAGCTTGGTCTGTCCAGGACCTTAAGCCTGTAGCTTCAATTTCACAGTCACAGCATTGGTCGAGGTCCAGTGTTTGATTGGTCACAGGTTATAAGACTCAGCAGGAACTAAATCTACATAATACACAGGTTAAACATCACCAAAATAAAATCAAACCATACAATAAAACCTCTCACAATAGGCAGCACAGTGGTGGATGGGTTAGTGCTGCCATCTCACTGCTAGAAGGTCCCCAGTTTGAATCCCAGGCCACCTGTGCGTACCCCGGCTTCTTCCCACAGTCCAGAGACATGAATGTTAGGTTCATTGGTGACTCTAAATTGTGTAAATTGTCCATAGGGATCAATCGCTGTCTGTCTTTGTGTGTCTCTTGCTGTTGGCCCTGAGACAGACTGGAGACCTGCCAGGGTGGAACCTGCCTCTAACCCAATGACAGCTGGACCCCTGCAACCCTAAACAAGATAAGAGGTTACAGATGACGGATGGACAGACATGCAAATACATTTACCAAATGTTAATACTCTGTAATGAGTTTAACGGTTGGACCGAAGTGTAAAACACAAGACTCACATCACCAGCACCAAAAAAAGGTTCTCTGATCTGGATCGATCGGTTTCTTTGGTCAAAAAGCGTCTGAATAAATTCGTCACTGGCTCCAAACCAGCCTTGAAATGGGTGAGTGGAAATGTTTTCCAATAAATTCCTCTACATAGATTCAGATGACAGGGAGTATATTTAAGGAAACTTTTCAATGTTGCTGTTGTGCATTTTATAACAGTGTCAGGAAACGAGTGAGTGGGAGATAAACAAAGGTCGCTGCCCACCCTCTCTGCTATGTTAATAGATTTAACCTTCTCCTACATTGGCTTGCTGTTACTGTCTCTCGTGTTAACGGCTCGGTTTAGATCCTTGTCTTGAATCAGCCATTAAAAACTTAAAAACGGGTCGGTGGCGACCCTAACACAAGCAAGGTCAGAAGATAGTGAGGATAACATATTGCTGTCTGTTCAAACTTTTGTTTCGATGTCAAATATTTATTTAATTAAGCTCTCAGCTTAGATCCAGTACAGATGCTTCCTTTTGGGAGAACAGATCTTTGCGGGATATAAACAGGAAATGTGGCTGGGTCCTTCATTAAGCAGGCAAATGGGGCATTAAGTGGAAAAAAGATTTACAAGTACAAGTGTGGTGTGGGGGTGTGGGAGGATGGGGGGCTGGGTCACACAGGGCATTAAACTGAGCAGCATCAGCTTTCTGATGGACCAGACTCACATGGAGTGGACGGAGTGAAGTTTTCCTGCAGTTTGTTCCATCTGGATCAAATGAAAAATGATTATCCGTCACATTCTGCTCTTCTGCTCTTTATCGGGTAAGGACTGATTATCTATGTGACAGTTTGTCACCGTTTTCTGCTGCACAAAATCAAATTAACCCAATTTTTCATGTTGATTGTTGCATGGTTTATGATAGAAAGTACACTCAGTGTCAGTGTCCCCCATCTTTCCAGCAGCACTGTGTGGTGAAAACACCGGGCTCGTCAATGCAAAAGTCCAGATTTTCACCGCAGCAGAAGGAAGAAGTGGGACCATGCACTGCCACTTTAAAGAGACTGGAAGCACCAAGTTCTTCTGTAAGGAAGAATGTGATGAAGACAACGTCCTCGTTAAGACAGACGGTGACGGAGCGAACAGCGGCAGATACAGCATCACATTTAAAGACAAATCACCTGAATTGGGAATTTTGTCTGTGACCTTTACAAATCTGACCCAGTCTGACTCAGGACGATACAGGTGTGGTTTTGGCAAATCTTCGGTTCCGGATACATTCTCTGACTTTGAGATCAGAGTTTTAAACGGTGAGTCATCAAAATTCGTTTATTTAGAATATTCACCACGGTTTTAGGGCTTTGGGGAGTGTAATAAACCAAATGTAGCCTCACAAGTAAAAGACTGTGGTTGACTTCAGAGATCTTGGTTAACGTGAGGCTGCCTCCTCCTCGTTTCTACAGAACCTTTCTTCAAAAACGATGGTTTCATTCAGACAAATACAGAAGGAGAAAACGTCACGTATCCGTGCCACAAAGATGCGCATACAAAGGGATTCTTCTTCTGCAAGGACCCATGTGAACGCAAAGAAGACGTACTGATTGAAACCGACGGGAGAGGTCAGAGCGGCAGGTACAGCATCGAGTACAGACACGCATCTGCAGTCGGTCTGTATGTGACCATCACGCAGGTGAAGAAGTCGGACACAGGATGGTACAAGTGCGGTTACGGCAAAGCTTTATCTTCAGATAGATCCTCCACATTTCCTCTCATCGTTTTAGAGGGTGAGGTTTTGTTTCTTCATGTTTTAAAATTTTATATTTTACATTACATGTAAAACTTTTTTAAAGTTTTTTTATTATTATTATCTGTTCACACCAGCAAGATCTGGATTTGTCTGTTTCATTATTTTTGGGGGGTTTTCGAATATTTTCATCATGTTTTCTGTCCACAGCTCCAAGTCCGACCAAACCAAACCAGGCGTTTCGACCACCTTCAACATTTGCCTCCACAGCAACAACAACAGCAACAACAACAGCAGCAGCGGCAACAACAACAACAACAACAACAGCAGCAACAACAGCAGCAACGACAACAGAAAGTTTCAGCTCCTCTTCACGAAGCCCCACAGATTCATCAGTTCACCCTGAAATCAGCAGCCAGTCACCATCTGGAGGTTGACGTTTCAAACCCCCTTTTTTCTAAACACAATTTATTTTTAACATCTCTTTGATTTTAAAAAGCTTTTTATTTATAGTTGTTAAAGTTTGATTTCTTCACTGTTGAGTTTAAACGTCTGATCACTGTTTTCAGCTCCAACCACCTCCAAACCAAACTGGACTCTCCAACCTTTTTCAGCATCAACCTCCCTCAGCTCAGAAAGTTCAACACCTTCATCATTTCTTTTTCCTGAAAGCGCTAACTGGTCTGCAGCTGCAGGTAAACGTCATGAAGCGGCACTTTGCACATCCACAAATCAGCTGGTACATCTGAACAAAGTTTAAAAAAGGATTTAAAGAGGAAAATAATCATTTCAAGGATCTTTGTTACTCTATTCTATTTTAGTCAGTAACTGATGTTTATGCACAGTATGTTTCATATTGTTTGCAGCTCTGCACACTTCCTCCGCAACAACAATGGCTCCACCCTCCAGTTCAGGACTCTCCACAGCCTTAGTTTTCCCTGAAAGCACCGAGCAGTCTGCAGCTGCAGGTAGAATTCACTCAGCAAACACCCGAAACTCACTGGAGCTTTGTTCGCATGTGGGTGTGTGTAACCTGACTTGATTTAAGTCTCGTCAGTGTGAACGCATCACACAATGCTTGGTCTGGTTTTTTTGCAGACATTTTAATCAGCCTGGTTCCTTTTTCTTGCCATCTTTCTTCCCAGCCTCCTCTAATGGCGCTCGTCCAGGACACTTCGCTGCAGCATGTGTGCCTGCAGTAAGTGTGTTGCTGTTGGGTGCTCTCCTGCTGCTCCGCCGCATGTGGAAAAAAATGCAGAACAGACAGCAGAAACAATTGGATAGTTATGTGTATGTCTCTGGAACAGCTACAAAAGTCTGAGTCAGCAGCAGCTGAAAATCCAGGTGTGCTGCCCAGCAACACCTGCTGTGAGCTACAGATGCAACAGGAGCTCAGCCACAGTTTACTACCTGACGTAGATTATCTCTAAAGTAAAATTGCACTTTTCTGATTATTAACAATGTGTGTTTGATACACAACTCACCACCGTTATTGGTGTTGCTGTAGGAAAAAAACGAATAACGTGACTCGCAGCCAGACGCCAGCTACAACATTGTGAAAGCACCTTCGCAGTTCACGTTTCTGTTTCCATCACCTTATTTTTCTCTGTGCATTGATGACTGTTGCTGCGAAATATTATTTACTGAAGTCAAGCCAACGTAATTAATCTCGCTACATAACGATTTTAAATGTCTACATTAAAATAACCAAAACAGAAACAATATTAGTGACATTACACACAGTGTGTATGTTCCTAGTTTGTAAACATTTACTTTGACACAATTCAATAAATAAATGTTTACTTCTTGTTAATTGAGCAGATCACTTACTAGCTTGTTAACGTTTCTTCATTAGGGCTGTGACACATGCAGCCAGCGGTTTGTGCAACATCAGTCCTGTGGATGAGAGAGGCCACTCTGATTGGCTGTGGGCGAGACAGGGACCAATTATTAACAACGTCAGTACAATTTGTGACATGTTATCAAACATATGCAGTGTCCTGTCATCAATAGAGAAGTTAAGTAAGTCAGTTGGTCAGTGGTTTGATCCCCGGTCCTTGCTATGTGTTAGAGTGTCCTTCGGCAAGACACCGAACCCCAGGTTGCTCCGACATAAACACTACACGCGTACAGTACCGTTCCGTAATATGATGTCATAATTCTTTAAACTGCTCCATACGAAACAGTTTGTAAATGAATGACTGAAACACCTGCGGTTACACTATTTAATGTTCGACTTCTTTGGACTCTTATGTTGGTTTAAAACATAAGTGGGCATTTGAAGCTGATTGTAGTTCCCGATGATGTTTCTGAGCATGAAGGTTTCACATATAATTACTGTAAAAGATTTTTTTCAAACAATATATGCTGAGTGTTTAAATGTTGAATATTTGAATAAATAAACGACAACAAAATTCAATGTTTGAATATTTACAACATTCTTTAAAAAGACATGACAAAGTGTATTTGAGTTTCATTCTTTTTCAACAGAAGGTATAATTTTTTTTCTATATACAGTATTTGTATTCATTCTAAATAAACAGGAAGAAATACATTAAAAGCCAAAAGGGCAACGCAAGAGGAAATGAACACGTGTTCATAGTGTTACACTACCAAAGAATAAGGAACTGTCACCTCCATCCAAATTTAACAAACAAGTGCAATTAGAGTTCACACAACTGAGCCATCGGAGTAAAATGAGCAATTTTTATCAAATTCAGAATGAAAATCCACCACGTTCTGCTCTGCCGCTAACAAATGAGGGCAATAAGCCTAAATGTATGAGATTATAGAGCAGTGGCACCAATGAATGCAAATAAAAGACTAAGAATTATAAATGATAATCAATAAGTTATAATACAAACACAGTAGAGCAAATACAATCTAGATAAATATATAGATAAAAACAATGAGGACTAAAGCATAAAAATGACCAGACACAACAACTTTTTTATTATGGGGTTATTATCTCTTCATCTGAATGAGTTATGTTACATGATCTAAGAATATGTGTATGAAGACAGAATGTTTCTGATGCTTAGCTTTTTTTTCCATTTAAATAATCTCAGCTGTGAGGATTTAAGACAGTGAACTAAAGGAGAAAGTATAAAAAAACACACACACTTACACACAAGACTATTATTTAATTTGCATGTCAAAGACATCTGCACTTCAAATTTGTGGCAGGAAAAGTATTTTGATACTGCAACGCCTTCATCTGTACAAAGGTCAGAGGGCACTCTTTAGATTTTACACTTTTAAAAATTCACCTCTTCCCCAACTCTACTGAACTCCAGCTTTGACACTGACTGTCCACCAGAGAGCACTGACGTCTTGATTTTCACACTTGGTCCCACAAAAGACCTTGAGGGCGTCTGTCAAACTGTTCGTGTTCACGTGTTTGTATGAATATTCTTCTCATGAGCTTCAAACAGTGAGCGGGTCTAAAAACTGTCAGCATCAGTTGGACTGAAAAGCAAAAGTTACTGTCGAGCAGTGCTAAGCACAATCTGAAGGATCTGGTTTAAAACCAAACAAATTGAAGCCTTTGTGATTTTAAATGAAGATCCTCTTTACTTGCACCTGTAAAACAGCCCAGTGTGTGTTAAAGCAGAAAAAGATGATGGACAGACAGGAGACATACTCAATCTGCTTTGATTGCAGTTACGTTTTTGATTTAAGTGACACTTTTTAAACTTAGTGGAGACCGGTTTTGTGTTTGTTTTAAATATGGGAACCACCACCCCAGTTTCCCAGGCCTCAGCCACTGTACCCGTCCCCCATGAGACACTGAACAGGTGTGTCAGCAAAGACAGCTGGATAATGTGTAGAACCTTCAGCATCTCAAGTCGAATCTCATCCTCCTCATAAGGGGGATGTCCACACTGTCTGACCTTGTTACTCACTGGACCGTCTACACACTGTGGGACAGGAAGGTTAGGCAGTCGTCCACCAATCTCGCAGTTGTTGGTTCAATCCCCAGCTCCTCCGATCACATTGAAGTGTCCTTGAGCAAGACACTGAACCCAAACTTAGTTGCTCCCGGTGAGTGTTGGCCAGCTGCATGGCAGCTCCTCCATCAGTGTGTGAGTGTGTGTGTGAGTGTGGATGGGTGAAGTGCTTTGAGAGCCTATAGGTAGAAAAGCACTTTTTGCAGACCTTTTACCATTTTTCTTGTCTTTCCTCCTCCTGAAACTCTGCACTCAGCTTCTTAAACTCTGTGTGTGTGTGTGTGTGTGTGTTTTATTATAATCAGTTGAATCAACTGACAAGTATAAAAGACTGCAAGCACCACCTAGAGGCTGTTGTGTTCATTACAAGGATGTAAAACAGCACCAGAACCTTAATACCTTGAGATGACAACATTAACATTCATGCTCAAATGTCAAAACATTTCACTCAGTCCATTTACTGCAAATCAGACAGTAAGTACATCACAAGTCAAGTGTAAGGAAAGATACGCATTGGTGTCCACCTGAATAGCGTTGGTTTTACTACATGAATGAGGTTTAATGATGTGAGAGACCCAAAGAAACAATGAAACACTTTAACATCGTTTTAATCTAATTCACTACTTAAATTTTCCGCACTTTGTACACGTACACCACTTTAGACTCAAGAATTATGTCCAGTAATTCACAATGTTCAATACTTAATCCATGCATTTCAGTATTCAGTATAAATATCTCATTTTACACAGGTCCAACATGGTTATTGTCACAACCAGTGTCCTCTGAAGCCCCGAGCTCAGCTTGATCCCAGCGCCAGGGAAAACAGTATAAGCAACAAAACGTAATAGACTATTAGTCAATTTAACATTCATGTGTAAATGTGTCAGAAGGCATCTACTTGTACATTTAAAGGACTTTTAGAAAACACTGACACCTGACAGTCAGATATAAAAGGTGGAATTTGTCTTTGATGTAAATCATGGTCAAACGCTGACATTTCCTCTGATTTGCTTATTTCTGTTTATTTCATGATAGTGTTTTAACCAAAACGGCTGATGAGCAGGTTGGTGTCTTCCGAACTTTGACTATTTGTGCAGCCGATGTTTCAACTGTGCTTCATTCACTGTATCGTCTTATTTCCCCTTTTTTGCTGCACTCACAGATGCAGTTCAGGAGACAAAGTCTTGTTTTTTTCTACTCTCAAGTTCAAGCTCAAACAAACATGAAGCTTCGATCTTTTTTCTACTGCCAGTGTCTCTTGTCCACTCGTCCTCTCGTCACACTGTGGTGACGGAGAGCAGAGGATTGTAGATTTTCTTTCCATCCGACGACCTCGAGCCATGAGCCAGCAGCTCCTGGATGGTGATCCAGTTGTCGAGGATCCGGCGGTTCCTCCTCTTCGTGATCTTCTTCTGGCTCAGTAACAGGATGTTGTTGCTGGGGGAGTCCTGTTGAGAGGGAAGCTGGGTGCCCTGGGACAAACGGGGGTCTTCAGGGGCCCCTGATGACGATGAGAGGTCCCTGGGAATCAAACAGTCATTTCTTATTTCATTATTTAGACCACAGTTCAACATCATAATCCACTTTCTTTAACAGCACAAATAAATGGAATTACTTTTTTATGTTCTTCTAAACCAACTTTACACCTCTCAGCAGCTTCTGTCCCTTTTAAGCCTGTTGTCATGGTTGCACATGTCCCTACTCTCCATAAATTAATTAATGCTGCTGTGAAGTTTTAGTTCCAGTGAGAACACAGCTCCTTTATATATTAGGGCTTTTGAAGGGCATGTAGATTTTGTTGTGGATGTTCACCTTCACAGATATGTAAACTCAGAGACAAAATGGATGCTTACACAAGTCAAAATAATCCCATATCTCCACTACACCTTGTCAAACAAAACCTAAGTACATTTAAAATATTTAATGACTCACTTCTGGATAAAACTGGATAAATGAACCTGATAAATGTTTCTTCTGACAGTGATGGAACTCCATAGTCTCTGCACAGATACATTAGCCACAGTATGGGTGTTACCTTCAGTCATATCTTTGTCTTTGGGAGAAAACTGGATGTTTTGTACCTGTCTCCTCTGAGGTAGTCCAGGCGGCTCTGCATCATAAACTCCCGTCTCCGTCTGTACTCTCTGGCTCTCAGCAGCTGCTGCTTCCTCTCCTCTTTGCTCCAGTATCGGCCCTGTAGGAGCACACACGTGCTGCAGTGAGCAGTTTGCCCTGCAGTGCCTGACTGGTCTGGATGTTCCATCAGCCCTGGAACCCTGTATTAAAGCCTGTTCTGATTGCTGAGCTCACTGTGAAATCTGTACCTGCTTCATCTCGCTGGCAGCGTCGTCGTCAGTCGTCATGCCGCTGCGTTCCTCTCTGATCTTCATAGCTCTGGCCTTTAGGAGACGATCCCTGACTGGCCGCTTGGCCACGTACCGAGTGCCATCGCTCCGGACCTTCACCTGTACACAAGGAGGACAAATAAGTACTTCCCGATTAGGACAGTTGGGGGAAATTGCATTGAAGAATATTGTCAGGTTCTTTATTACTCATTTACAGAACGGCAGGCTGTTTTATGGCTGATCATGTTCATATGTTTTGGAAAGGATAAGCAATTCAAACCTATGGGTCAGATATAGTGAAAGACATAAAGTCAACAATGTGCCTGTAGATTGATTGAAATTTCATATACCTTGGTAATGTACCAACCACACTTAATACACAGGACAATTACCTTCTTGAACGATGCCTTCACTGATATCTTACCAACACTATTCTGTTTTATTTATACATGCATAACGGCTTAGAGACAGTGGCACTGAAGAAAAGACATGAGTCTTTGAGCTGGAGGTAGCAGAGCTTAAGATGTTGAGGTTCTCTTTGGGAGTGACAAGGATGGACATGATCAGGAATGAGTACATCAGAGGGAAAGCTCATGTTAGATGTTTTGGAGATAAAGTCAGAGAGGCCAGATTGAGGTGGTTTGGACATGTTCAGAGGAGAAACTGTGAATATATCGGTAGAAGGATGCTGAGGTTGGAGCTGCCAGGCAGGAGGTCTAGAGGAAGAACAAAGAGGACATTTATGGATGTAGTGAGAGAGGACATGAAGTTATTTGGTGTGAGTGAAGAGGATGCAGAGGACAGAGTTAGATGGAGGCACATGATTCACTGTGGAGACACCTGAAAGGAAACAGCCCAAAGGAAAAGAAGAAGGTATTGACTTGCTTTCCTATAAGAGAAGAAACACAAATAAGTGTCTCTTGTCTTAATTACCATGTTGAAGGCTGGTGTCTAGAGACAGGGCAGTATGTCACCTTATAGCTCACTGGGATTTGAGTTAGTTTAATTATGTCTTTGTTCCTAAGGCTGAATTCATTTGATGTGATCCCTCAAAGTCTTCACACTAAGGGGAGTGGGGGGGAGGGGTGGGGGTTACTAAAGGACTGCTGTTTAGTCTTAAGTCTAACCCTCATATCAGTAGTAAAGTGTTTCTCTTACCCTTATACAGGACAGAATATCACAATTTGGCAGTGAAAACATCTCTTAGAAAATACTAACATTCATGATTAGTATATTGTGAACAAATGTTTTGTTGTACATCACAGAAAAACCATCATATTTGTAGGAAACAATTTTTTTGTGTGTATGAACTTTTTGTTCAATTCAATAAATTCTCATTTTACCACAATATTATTCCCCAAAAATGTTTTGCCCCATTGTTTTTGTTTACAGATTGTACACGTTTTCGCACGTTCCATTAGTTTTCCATGTTGATTATGAGTGAAACAAACTGAAACGAAGCAATGATTTAATACATTTTCTGTCATTTATTAAAAGGCTTTATTCTATTTTCAAGCCCATGTTCTTCTTCATTTGAGATTAAATTAAAAAAGCAGGAGCGTCACTAAGACGTGTAAGATAAACTTCAAATTTAGTGAATTTCTGAACATCATTTCACCGTTTACCTTCCACTCCATGCGTTGCGGGGAGGCAGTAGGTGATGAGTGTGTTAGCCCAAGTGGTAAGGCCAGTCCTAACCGTGAGGAGCCTGTACGATGATCCTCCAGACCACAGGGGGCACTGTTCACACTCCTGGGGCTGGCCGGGACGCTGCTGCCTGTGCCCAGTCCTCTCTCCTCGCCCTCAGCCATCGCTCTGTCTGTCAGTTGGTCCAGAGGGTCAACCAGGCCCTCGGACGGAAGGGTCATGCAGCTCTGGTAGCGTTCTAGTGGTTTGTCGTGGCCGTGGTGTCTTCTGGTGAAATAAGGACTGGACTCTGCACTTCCACCACTGGGCCTGTCTGTGGCTCCACCTGCAGTAACAATGAACAGTAGAATAGCAGCATTACAATCACACACATTCATATTTCATTGGACCACGTTTAGCTTTGATTACAGCATGTTGTCATTGTTTCAATGAGCTCATGCGATGTCACATTCTTTTATGTCTAGTATGTCTTGAATTAGGACTGTTCACACGCAGTTCCTTACTATAGTAATCACATACACCATGTTGTGTTGGGATCGAACCCTGGCCTCCTGCAGAAAAGTCCTTGGTTTTGTTGTACCAAATATTACGTCATTGATTTAGGCTTCAAATATTGAAGCTTCTGGGTTTCAGTTTTACTACAATGAAATCTCTGAGCATCACTGACTGGTGCAAACGGGAAGCATCAGTACGCAAAACAGAATTGTCTGGACAAAGCAGCGTTTCTTGACGCCTTGGAAATGAGAACGGCTGTTAAACCTTATATACCTGCTCTGGAGCCCCGACCTCCATCAGCTACACCCCTTCTTGAAGATGCTTCTCTGGTCAGTGACCTGATCAACAAACACAGCGTAGTAGCAAGTGTTATTTGAAAATAACCCCAAAATTCTACATTATCTGCAGAGGTAAGCATGACGAGGACCTGAACTTGGAGGGCATAGAGGGGGTGGAGCTTGAGCCACCTGCCAAGGTGCCAGTGGCTGTTTCGTACTTCCTGTAGGTGCTCGGGGAGAAAGAGCAGCTGAGGTTCGAGTGACGTCTCTCTCTGTCCCGTCCGTGACGCCGCGGGGTGAGGGGGGCGTTCAATGGGGGTAGGCGACTGAGCGGGAGGAGAGGAGGTGGAGACATCAGTTCGTCATGCAGAGGTGGGATCTGCTCAGTGCTGACCAATGGCGTGCTCCGGCAGCTCTCCCCTCCGGTGTTGTAGGCGCTGGTGCTGTCTTTGCTGTCGGATCGTTCTCGCTCCGGGAGCTCGTTGATGGCCGACAACTCGTGACGGTGATGGGCATCATTGTCGTTTTCATCATTGTCATTATCCAACCCTACGAAACAGGATTTCACTGTGTTTTTAATTACTTTTTGTCTTTAACCTCCACAGTTAGTATGAATCATAAATTAGGAGACATTTCACTTCTTGCTTCAGGAGCATCTGGTTGCAAACAAAGACGGCAGCCTACAGACCTTCAGAGGAAGTAGAAGTTTAAGGGCAGATATTGTTAAGTTGGGCAGAAGATGGACTTTTAGGTGAAGATGATTAGAGAAAAACCCCACAAACTGTCTGTTAAGCCTAAGTTCAAGAAAAAGATGCAGTTAAAAGTCAACTGTCTTGTTGCTACCCTGACGTTTGTCTGCAGCCAGGATCACAGCTACATTTTTAAACATTGTTTTAATTTGGTCACTGAACACTGAATTTTTTTGAATCTGACAAAAGTTAAAATATTTAGGTAACTATAACTTCCATTAGGTTTAAATATTAAAACTTGATATTGCAGGAGGGAGAAGTTGTGTTTGCTTCCATCCAGTGATGGAAGGGGATGTAAGATTTGACTGTGGGGCAGGACAGAATGGCATCACAGAGGGCGCTGCTCAATATAGCTGCAATGCAAATTAAAGACCAAATAGTTAGTTACATTTTTTATGACAATAAAATGTTTAAACAGTTTTTGTTTTTCAATAACTTTGTCCAACTGTGAAAAGACTTCACTGTGGTAAAAACCTATTTTTTAACAGAAATGCTAATTAATCCTGATCATATGGCTTAACTCAAATCCCAGTGAGCGATCAGGGGACATACTGCCCTGTCTCTAGACACCAGCCTTCAAGTGTTAATAAAGAATTGTTGTCATGGTTACCTGCTTCTCCGGCCACCACCGTCTCCTCCTCCATCATCCAGGCTTTCAGGCATCTCTCTCTGAGCTGCTGCATCTTTTGGGCGCGGAGAATGTTGCGGCACTTGAACTCCAGGTGGCGTAGCTCCTCGTCGATCAGCGCCATCTCATGCTCACTCAAAGTCTCATTGCAGTTCACGTCCACCACAACAGAAGAAGAAGCAGCTTCCTCTTCCCCTCCCTTTTCCACCACTTTTGTGTCTTCTTGTTCTTTCACTTCACTTGCCTCATGGTCCTTTTTCACTGCCTGTCTTTGCTGTTTTTCATTACGTCTCTCATACTGGCACTTTATCTGCAGGAGCTCCTGGTATCGCTGGCACTCTTCCTCCGTCAGACCCGGCATCATCATTGTCATTGACAGAGCGGGCTGGTGGTGATGGAGGTGGTAGTGCTGCAGATCACATGTCAGTTAGAAGTCAAATAACAAAAGACAAGGAAATTTTTCGGGGACTATTTTAAAAGCTGGGTTCATTTAATGTACCTTGTAGTTATGA